>NW_021620798.1:2957938-3142447 GCF_004785775.1 Grammomys surdaster
AGAGAGAGAGAGAGAGAGAGAGAGAGAGAGAGAGAGAGAGAGAGAGATTGTAACTTAGAATGAAAAGATAATGGAACCTGTGAAAAGTTCTCTTATGTAGAAGACTATGAGACCACCCAAAATGAGTGTCCTATACCACATAAGGCAAAATGTCTAAATATATAGATTGAAGACAAGGAATAAAAAGAGTATATACCTTTTACCCACTTAGTTGCATCTGAATGAGACAAAAGGCATTAACTATTAAAGAAAAATAAAAGCTGTATCAGACATTCATGTTGAGTTCACTGAGTGCATTTTGTTTTTAATCATCCATAATATGAAAATGAATGATAAATCTCCAATTCTTGGAATAAAATATATGACAAAAAATTAAAAGTTTGGATACACTGTAAGTGAAAAATTACTTGCTACAGCAAATTTTCAGGGTAGAGAAAAATCTCTCTAATTTAGACACTAGTACTTGATAGGACTTTCATCCACGATCAAGTTGCTACCCAATTTAAATGCTAAAGGTTACTGATTAAAACTTAAAATACTGTGTAGCCTGTACATAGAGAACCTCAGGGAATTCACTGATATCAGAAAGGGTACAGTTAGCATACTCTTGGCAAAACTAACAGTCAATGAGTTTGGAGAGTCTCCTTCAAGATACCTTCTTTATTGCTGTGCCAGTAAAATTGAGACATACAGTGAAGAATAGCATCTATCTTTCATAGTTTTGCATGCTGTTTACAATGCTCAGGAACATGTTTCTTTTGGTAGATGATACTTTATATGCACATCAAAATGTTTCTCTCCCTTTAAACACTAGAGACATTTCTATTTCTCTAATCAATGGATCAAAGAATACAGCTTTTTTCTTTCTTTAATTTATGTTTGGAATATGTAGCCTAAGTTGGCTATGAACTTGCTGCAATCATTCTGTATCAGCCTCTAAAGTGTTCAGATTACAGGTATGCATCACCTGTCTACAGATAAGTTTTTAATACACTATTAGAAGAAGATACATTTCCATGCTATTTATTCATGTAAAGAAAAGAAAACATTGAGAAATCACTGATACAATTTTATATAGATTTACATATTCATTATTGCCTCAATAACCTTGCAGTGGAATAGAATGATGTCACCAAGGTATACATGAAGGATATCTGGGACAAAAGCCCTTAGATATTTTCCATGAATTAAAAGGATTTTCTGAAGATTTGAGACATATAAATTCAATAAGGCTGCGGGTGAAATGGCAAACAAGTTTAGCTTGGCTGTGGGTGAGAATTAAATGAAGCAGGTTTTATACCTATTTCCCAAGTAATTAACCAGTAGCTGGAACTTGTCCATGAACACATGATTGAAGAAGTAACAAGAGAAAATATAACTCTAAAACACTATAAAGAAGAACATGTAGAAAGTTCACTTACCTCAAGAAGACCCTTAAAAATTTCCAAACATATCTCAACAGAGTCTTCTTCATAGAGAAGATGTTCAATATTCATTATAATTTTACAAGCAAATTTGTAATGGAAAATGAAAGAAAAAAACTGACCTTGGATGTTTTTCTGAAGATAGTGGCACGTGTTCAGCAAGAGCTTCAGGCACATCCTCAAAAGTGATCTAGAAACAAGTCTGGAATCCAGAAAGAACATTACAGAACCACATATGTTTCATTGTGAATAAGTTCCATTGAGTTATGATTTAAAAAAAAATAAGTTATTTAAAAAAAAAAAGAAAGAGATGAGAAGAAGTCGGTGGTGATGTATAGCTATATTCCTAACCACGTGTAGATTCAGAGTAGTGTGTGTGTGTGTGTGTGTGTGTGTGTGTGTGTGTGTGTGTGTATTAGTGTTAGTGCTAGTTTTGGATGAAATTTAAGTATAATTTTAATGATTATTTTAAGAACTTCTAAAATTTCAGCTTTTGTACTTCAATCAACTCCTGAGATTTTGCCTTTTTAAAATGAGCTTCGATTTAGTGAATAATTAAAATTATCTAAACAAATTAACTATTTCCTACTGCAGTGTTTTTAAAGTATACAACAGTATAAGATAATGTCTGATAGTTCCATACTCCTCAATCACTCTACCTGTCAGCAAGAAGTATGTATAATTCTAAGTTCCTGTTATGATAAGGGCTATCTATATGTTATACCTTACATTTGGGCAATATTTTCACCATTACACTTTATCATGTTTATAGACACCAATACTTACCATTGGTTTACAGTAGCCTCAGTGTTTTATACAGATTAGTAGTTTAATAGAATAGGATATATCCTATAGTTTTGGAGTATAAACATTACTATCTGCCAACAAGTTAAATATACTATCATATGTTCATATAATGTAAAATTTGACTAATGACACATTTCTCATAATCTTTCCCCAATGTTGTGTGATATATGTCATTCAAGATGTGATTGTCGTCTTCTGCTTGCAGCCTGGCCTCTGTTTTAGCATTGTTAATACATTTGGAACAATAAGGTCAAAGAAACTCTTCCCTCTATAATTTCCCATGGTAATGATGGTTTATTACAGAAAAGTAATACATGGAGTTATTTTATTATACACACACCAAACACACAGATTCTGCACACACAGAGCCCTCACCACTTTTACCACTCCCTGATGAGTTAGAACAAAAATGTATGTGGTTGTGTATGTGCTATAAAATAATTTTAAAATATTGTGAGTTATCCTACAATAAAATCTTCTTCCCTAGAAGACGACTATGCGGATTTGCTGAAATTTTCATAAAATAATCACTTAATATTATCACATTTTTGCTATTAGAATCTCACTTTTTACTTTTAGTAAATATATAAATAGTAACAAAAAATATACATCAAAAATTTAAAAATAAGAACACTATTTCAAAGTAGATATACATGATATTATTTACTTATAAAATGTGCAAGAAACAATTTCTACTATGATACACCATCACAAAAATGCAAAATCTATCTCAATATTATATTATATCAGCATCCTAATGTAGTTTTACATTTAAGTTATTACAAATAGAAACATTCCCTTTCTAGCAATTCATTCAATTACAAGGATATTATATATTTTGAACTAATCATTATATTGACAGTTTCAGTCTTATTTATTTGAAATGACTTGTAAATTTTAAAGTATATTCAATTGTTGTTTATAATAAAAGTACTACAAGTTTACTTTTAAAATAATTAAATTTTATGTATTAAGAGACTGTTAATAGAAGTTTTCAGTTCTTTGCCTCTTCATAACTATCTATCTAGTAATTCACCAAAGGTGTACATTTTGATTATGCATTGCTCAATTACCTCCATTAAGCACTTTAGTATTTGGCAAACAACTAATTAACCTTTTGAACATCATTAATAAATAGTAGTGAGGAAGACAATTACTAACACTGAAATTTGGTCGTAGACTAACATATCATTATTAGAAAGGGGAAATTTCTATTTTTTATATGTCTAAAGAAGATCAGAGCAGCTGTGTCAAATCATTTGTTTACAGGAACTCATATCTGGAAGAGTAGCTACAACAAAGGGTGGGGTCACTGCACCTGCATTAACTCAGACAAACACAGCACCACAACATCATCTGCTTCAGTTCTTGTTGCAGTAGGGATTACCAAAGGCGTAAATGGCTCAATCTTATTCTTTCCATTTAAACGATAAATAAGTTGACATGTCAGAAGATAAATGACTTCACAAATATCATACAGTAATTACCAGCGCCTGGATTCTAACACTGATTGCATCAGAACACTTTTCCCAAATATCCAGATTCACTATTTTGTATAATAACTAAAGATCATCTTTTTCTCTGATAAGTCAATTTTTCTTTGTGAGACTTTACTGCATTTTATCTGGGGTTTAGTATAGAACAGTTATAGGGCAACTCTCTGACACTTCTCATTCTCTTCTAAGTCTATGTAAAGTACAAAGTCTTTATCCCTTGAGTCAATACAAATGAATAACACTGATATGGAAAGGACAATCTGACACTGTGTAAACTTAGCTAAATATAGTGATAAGCTGCCACAATTTAAGGCCTATGACTTCCTCAGCTCTATTATTTTCTTTCAATTCATTAATTTATACTTTAGCTTGTTTTCCTTCTACTTACCAAGAAAATTTCTGATGAATTTGACTTTGCATGATGTGCTAGGTTTCTTCATTTAAAAGAAAAATACACTTTCTTATTGTTTCACTATGAAAAAAGTTCAATTGAAATGTTCCATGGCCAGAAAGAACAACTATTTCCAGCTTTATTTTATGCTAAGAAAGATTATGTTTGTATAGACATATAGATCCAGATGCATATAAAGACATTCAATAGCATATAGAGGTATGAAATATAATGGTTTGAATGAAAAACTGCCCCCCCCTAATCTCAAGCATTTGAATACTTGGTGCTCTGTTGGTAGAATGGTTAGGTTTTGGAGGAAGTATGTTACTACAGGTGGGCTTTAAGAACCCAGAAGATGCTAGAACATATAACAAGGACATATGCTCAACTATGTTCATAGCAGCCTTGTTTATAATAGCCAGGAGCTGGAAAGAACCCAGATGTCCTTCAACTGAGGAATGGATTAAAAAAATGTGGTATATTTACACAATGGAGTATTACTCAGCTATTAAAAACAATAAATTCGAGAGGTTCCTAAGTAAATGGATGGAACTAGAAATTATCATCCTGAGTGAGGTAAGCCAATCACAAAAGAACACACATGGTGTTCACTCACTGATTATTGGATATTAGCCCAGAACCTTGAAATGCCCAAGATGCAACTCACAGGCCACATGAAGCCCATAAAGAAGGAAGACCAAGTGGGGGTATTTCGGTCCTTCTTAGAAGGAGCAACAAAATACTCAAGGGAGCAAATATGGAGACAAAGTGAGGGACGGAAACTGAAGGAGGGGCCGTCTCAAGACCACTCCACCTGAGTATCTATCCCATGTGCAATCACCAAAGGTAGATGCTGATGTGGAAGACAGGAAGTGCATGCTGATAAGAGCCTGATATGGATATCTCCTCAGAGGTCTTCAAGAGTCTGACATACTCAGAGGCAGATGCTCACAACTAGCCATTGAACTGATCATGGGGTTCTCAATAGAGGAGTTAGGTGAAGACTGAAGGAGAGCTGAAAGGATTTGCAGCACCATGAGGAGAGCAACAATACCAACCAACCACAGCTCCCAGGGTCTAAACCACCAGCCTGGGAGCACTTAGGGAGGGATCCAGCGCTTCAGTTGAATATGTAAGAGTGGAGGGCCCTGCTGGGCATAGGTGGAAGAAGAGAACCTTGACCTCATGAAGGCTGGATGCCCCAGGGGGTGGGAATTTTGAGGGTGGGGAGGTGGGAGTGGGGGAGGTAGATAGAGGTTACATCCACAGAGAAGAAGGAGGAGGGGTGAGGGGATTGGGGGTTCCTGGGTGGGTGGGGGATGGAGTAAGGGGACAACATAGGAAATGTAAATAAAACATCCAATAAAAATTAAAAAAAAAGAAAAAACAAAGAATTTCCTCCTTCGATTTTGAGTTTAATCTGCTTGGTGCATGTCATTCAAGATGTGATTGTCATCTTCTGCTTGCTGCCTGGCTTCTGTTTTAACATTGTGAATACATTTGAAATAATAAGCTCAAAGAAACTCTTTCCTCTCTAATTTCCCATGGTAAAGATGGTTTATTACAGAAAAGTAATACATGGAGTTATTTTATTATACACATTCCAAACACACACACACACACACACACACACATACACACATACCAAACACACACATTCCGAACACACAGAGCCCTCACCACTTCTACCACTCCCTGCTGAGTTAGAACAAAAAAAATCAATTTCTCTTTCAAAATATTCCTGTACTTTTATAAGCTTACTACTGTCATCCAGAGACTAAATGTCAACAGCAAAAATCCAAAAGATTAGTTTGATCTGCTAACATAAACATTTGAATATGACATTTAATGTTGTAAAAATATATATATATATATGAGTGTGTGTGTGTGTGTGTGTGTGTGTGTATGTGTGTGAGTGTGTGTGTGTGTGTGTGTGTATGTATATTGTCAGTGTAGGAACAGAATATTTTATGGTAACTGTTGCTGAGTAGGCCTGACAATAGTCAATAGTGTTTACATTGACACCTATGATGCAGATATTTATCACTGAGTCTTATCTATCTATCTATCTATCTATCTATCTATCTATCTATCTATCTATCTATATTTTTTAAACTCCAGATTTTATTTCCCACCTTCTACTCTCCGACTGTTCCACATCCCATACCTCCAATCCACCCCCTTGTCTCTACAAGCCTGTTACCACTCCCCACCCCCACCCTACCTGACCTCTAAACTCCCTGTAGCCTTCAGTCTTTTGAGGGTTAAGTGTATCATCTCTGATTGAATACAGACCTGGCAATCCTCTATTGTATATGTGTTGGTGGCCTCATATCAGCTGGTACATGTGCGTTTTTGGTGGTATAGTGTCTCAGAGATCTTGTGGGTACAGATTAATTGAGACTCCTGGTCCTCCTACAGGGTCAACTTTTTCCTCAGCTTCATTCATCCTTTCCCTAATTCAACCACAGGGGTCAGCAGCTTCTGTCCATTAGTTGGGTGCAAATATCTGCATCTGATTCTTTCATCTGCTTGTTGGGTCTTTCGGAGGGCAGTCATGATAGGTCCCTTTTTGTGAGTGCTCTATAGGCCTTGGGACTTGCCTTTGAGCTGGATCCCACTTTTGGTCTGTCACTGGACCTTCTTTTCCTCAGGCTCCTTTCTATTTCCATCCCTGTAGTTCTTTCAAACAGGAACAATTATGGATCAGAATTTTGACTGTGGGATGTCAACCCCCTTCCACATTTGATGCCCTGTCTTCCTGCTGGAGGTAGGCTCTATGTTTCCTCTCCCTACAGGTGGGCATTTCATCTAAGGTCCATCCTTTTGAGTCCTGAAAGTCTATCACCTAACATGTCTCTGATATATTCTGGAGGGTCCTTCCTACCTCCTACCTTCCTTGGGTTGCCTGTTTCCATTTTTTTCTGCTGGCCCTCAGGGCTTCAGCCCTTTTCCCTCACCCAATACCAGATCAGGTTCCCCTCTCCCTCTGACCCTTGTCCACTTTATCTCCCAGGTCCCTTCCGACCTTCCCACTAGTGATTGTGTTTTTCTCCCTCCCCAGTGGGACTGAGGTGTGCTTACTGGGACCTTTCAGCTTGTTGACCATTTTTAGTACTGTGGACCATAACTTGGGTATTCTGTACTTTTTTCTTGTCTTTTTTTTTGGCTAATATCCACTTATTAGTGTGTATATACTCATTTGGGTCTGAGTTACCTCACTTTAGATGATGTTATCTAGTTGCATCTATTTGCCTGCAAAACTCAGGATGTCCTCATTCTTAATAGCTGAGTAGTTTATCCCATTACTTAAATGAACCACATTTTCTGTATCCATTCATCTGTCATGGGACATCTGGGTTGTTTCCAGCTTCTGGCTATCACAAACAAGGCTGCTATGAACAGAGTGGAACAATGTTCCTGTGGTATGGTGGGACATCTTTTGGACATATTCCTAAGAGTGGTATTGCGGGATCTTCAAGTAGACCAATTTCCAATTTTCTGAGGAACCTTCAGATTGATTTCCAGAGTAGTTGTATCAGTTTGCAATCCTACCAGCAATGGAGCAGTGTTCTCCTTTCTCGACATCCTCGCCAACATGTGTTATCACCGGAGGTTTTGATCTTAGCCATTCTAATTGGTGTAAGGTGAAATCTCAGGGTGGTTTTGATTTGCATTTCTCTGATAGCTAAGGACTTTGAACATTTCTTTAGGTGCTTCTCAGCCATTTGAGATTCCTCTGTTGTGAATTCTTGGTTTAGTTATATGCCCCAGTTTTTTGATTTTTGTGTGTGTGTGTGTGTGTTTAGCTTCTTGAGTTCTTTATATACTTTGGATATTAGCCCTCTGTTGGAAGTGGGGATAGTGAAGATTTTTTTTACCAATGTGTAGGTTGTCAATTTGTCATATTGACTATGTCCTTTGCCTTATAGAAGCTTTCCAGTTTAATGAGGTCGCATTTATCAATTCTTGATCTTAGAGCATGAGCCAGTGGAGTTCTGTTTAGAAATTTTTCCCCTGTGCCAATGATTTCAATGTTCTTTCCCACTTTTTCTTCTATTAGATTCAGTGTATCTGTTTTTACGTTGAGGTCCTTGATCCACTTGGACTTGAGCTTTGTGCATGGTGACAAATACGGGTGTATTTTAATTTTTCTACATACAGACAGGCAGTTATACCAGGACTAATTATTGAAGATGCTTTCTTTTATCCATTGTATATTCTTGATGTCTTTGTCAAAGATCAAGTGTCCATAAGTGTGTGGTTGTATTTCTGTGTCTTCAATTCTATTCCATTGATCAACATGTCTTTCTCTGTACCAATACCATGCAGTTTTTATCACCATTGCTCTGTAGTACAGCTTTAGGTCAGGGATGGTGATTCCTCCAGCCATTCTTTTATTGTTAAGAACTGTTTTTGCTATTCTGGGTTTTTTGCCTTTCCAGATGAATTTGAGAATTGCTCTTCCCCTGTCATTGAAGAATTGTGTTGGGAATTTGGTGGGATTGCATTGAATCTGTAGATTGCCTTTGGTAGGATGGCCATTTTACTATATCAATTCTGCCAATCCATGAGCATGGAAGATCTTTCCATTTTATGAGATCTTCTTCAATTTCTTTCTTGAGAGACTTGATGTTACTGTCATACAGGTATTTCACTTGTTTTGTTAAAGTTACCCCAAGATATTTTATATTAACCGTGGCTATTGTGAAGGATGTTGTTTCCTTAATTTCTTTCTCAACCTGCTTCTCATTTGTATAAAGGAAGGCTGCTCATTTATTTGAGTTAATTTTATATCCAGCCACTTTGCTGAGTTGTGTATCAGCTGGAGTAGTTCTCTTAGAATTTTGGGGGTGGTTTATGTTTACTATCATATGATCTGCAAGTAGTGATACATTTATTTCTTCTTTGTCAATTTCTATCCCCTTGATGTCTTTTTATTGTAATATTGTTGTAACTATCACTTTGAGTAGTACATTGAATACATAAGGGGAGAGTGGGTATCCTTGTCTTGTACCCAATTTTAGTGAGATTGCTTCTAGTATTTCTCCATTTAATTTGATATTGGCTATTGGTTTGCAGCAAAGTGCTTTTATTATGTTTAGGTATGGGTCTTGGATTCCTGATCTCTCCAATACTTTTAAGATGAAGGGGTGTTGTATTTTGTCAAATGCTTTTTCTGTATCTAAGGGGACAATTATGTGATTTTTTCCTTTGAGTTTGTTTATATAGTGGATTACCTTAATGGCTTTTCAAATACTGCACCAAGCTTGCATCCTTGCGATGAAGCCTACTTGATAGTAGTGAATGTTGGTTTTGATGTGTTATTGGATTCAGTTTGCATGATTTTTATTGAGTATTTTTGCATCAATATTCATAAGCAAGTTTGGTCTGAAGTTTTCTTTTTTGGTTGGGATCTTGTGTGGTTTAGGTATCAGAGTAATTGTGGCTTCATGGAACGAGATAGGTAGTGCTCCTTCTGTTCTATTTTATAGAATAATTTAATCTTTAATGAGAAGTCCTTTTGAAATAACAATATATGAAAAAACTCGTTTATCATATTATTGAACTTCTTTGACAATCCTTGGGATATATAGGAACTCATTCTTACTGAGAAACTTCATGCAAGACATGAAATAATATATATTTTCTTGTTATGAAAAATGACATGCATAAAGTTGTTTTTTTAATGGAAGAAAACTAGACCAAGTATTACTGGTTTTTTTTTATAAACAACAGTATTGTATGAAATTATTTATCAAAATGAAGGTCAAAAATGCATTTCATTATCTAGAAAACCCTTCTGCAAATGCTTCTCTTTTGATATGCCAGAACCAATTTAGTTCATAAATAACGTCATGATTAATAAGATTTAAAAATGAAACATAAATATCATTACTTGGCATAAAAAATAAGTTCAAGGATAATGTATCCCAATTTGAAATGAGAATTTCTTTTTCCTTCCAAAGCAATATCTGGAGCCAGATTTTGTTCTTGAATATGACTCAAAATGACAGCGGAAGTTTTTAACCTCTTCACATATTGCAGATGAATTCAATGCTGTCTTTATAGGAATAGTATAATCTGCATATTATATCTCATGATACTTTTTTAAATGTCTATTTTTATGCCTGACTCAAATGCTCAAGTATGCAGACTCAGGGTTACACAGTTCTTTGACTTTCTATATACATTTTAGAAGATGCAGCCATTAATCTGAGTGCTGGTATGTTTAAATAAGGAAAGGATTCCTAGAATAAAAGCACTTTACCACAATTCTACAAGCAATAATTATGAAATTTATGACACCATATCATCAGAATCAGTAATGTATTAATTGCACAGATTTTATTTGATAATAAAGCAGTATGAAATGTTCAGCTGTACAATGTTTACTTGCATAAAACTTCGCCGGGCGTTGGTGGCACACACCTTTAATCCCAGCACTTGGGGGCAGAGGCAGGCAGATTTCTGAGTTCGAGAGTTCGAGGCTAGCCTGGTCTACCAAGTGAGTTCCAGGACAGCCAGGGCTACACAGAGAAACCCTGTCTCGAAAAACAAAACAAAACAAACAAAGAAACAAAAACAACAAAAAAACACTTCAGCAATAAAGGAGGAGAGGGAAGGAAGAGGGATGGGTAATACTAACAATGCTTGAAAAAGCCTTAAGGTTTATCAAGTTGCACTACTTGGGCTGCCAATTGAAGTGGGAACTTCTAGTTCTTTGGAAAGCTATGTCAAAAGACGTTTTGATCAGGCACACAGGTGAAAGGATGTCTTGCTAATGCAAACACATGAAAGGGTGTTCTCCTGAAGCATACACAGGTGAATGTTTGGATATAGAAAAAACATGAAAGGATGTTTGATGGAGTATAAACATGACCTCACAGACAGTGGGAGAAGAGCACTGAGCTTTGGTTTGGTTTTATCTGACTTACTATTCTTTGCCAATGATGTGCAGATACTGGTTCACCTTAAATAGTATTGTTGAGCTCAACTTGTGATAATGATGCAATTGAGAGAAACTCACCAAAGAACTGCTCATGAGGTTTCTGTTTCAGCTTGCTGCTTTTGTGGCCTTACCACAGGCTGGTTGATGAGCCTGGTAGTTTCTTCAGGATTGACGTAAAACTGCCTAGTGTCTGCTTACTGGAAGGATTGGACCTTAGCTCCTGGTTCTTGGCTGGTATCTGCTTGGCTACAACACTGGTCTGCAGCTGCTGAGTTGTATTTGTTGTTTGCTACAGGACTGAATTGCCTAAAAAAAAAAAAAAATGGAGCTTGCCCCCAAAGGACTATTGCTGAACAAGTCCACTTCCTAATAACTTTTATCTTCCACTATCTCTGGTGGGTGGTGAGCTAGAGGAGAGATTGAGCCCTTGTTAAAGGGAGGTTTCAAACAATTTATGCCTAAAAGAACCACAGAGTATCTAAGAAAAACCTCAGTAGCAAGCATGAGTAACTTTTGAGTTGTTTTTTTAGAGTAGTCCAAGTGACCCTTCCCAAATACAGGCTACTGCTGTTGTACTTGATTGCCCCTTCTCCTGCAAGGCAAGGTAAGATTCTGTTGGTGAAGATTCTATATACTTTGGACACCAGGCTCAGAAGTTTCCAGCTAGATAGTACCAGAAATTCTCCTTTCTGGAGACTGTGATTCATACTATAATATGGTGCTCTATAAGCTTTAAAGGAAGAAAAGTCTCCCACCCAGCAGTGGTGCCTATGAACTACAGTGAGGACCATTGTAAGATACCTCTAAATGTACTCAAATCTTGGCAGTTAATGACTATATAATTGGACTTAAGGGCCACTCAGTATGGGGGAGTAAATCATGCCCTATATTAGAATTTGAGCCAAGAAGCTGAGGATAGCAATGTTACAAATCATACAGGAGAATTTATTATCAGCATCATGTTATAAGACCAGCGTAATTCTTAAATGAAATGAAAACTTATTCTTACAGCTACACAAAAGTGTTGTTTTCATCCTTGATCAAAGAAGTGTCTTTTTGCAATAGATGAAAGCCATTACAAAACAACAAGTGGTTAAATGCAGAGATCAACTTATCTAATACTGAAATCACATCATAGAAAAAGGAGTCTCTAAGATTTTAAGAGCAAGAGGACCAGGAAGTTGGCTGTGAGATTTCATCTCCTAGAAATTTCAAGGATACCAGAAATACCTAACAATATAACTGATGAAACACCTGAAAAGTTATAATAGTAGCATATAGGCTAGCGTTGAATATCTTAGAGTGCATTGAGAATTTATACAGTGACTTTTAATACTATTCACCTATATTCTCACAAATTCTCATAAACCCCATCCTAACCCACCCAAGTTTGTTTCCTCTCTTTCTTTTGAGTTCAAATTTTATTATTTTTAATTTTTGAAATTAAAATATAATTACATCATTTTCTCTTGCCTGTTCTTTCTTCCAATCCTCATATAGCCTTTCCTGTTCTCTTTCTCAAACACATGGCTTATTCAGCTTTAATTTTTTATCATCTATCTATCTATCTTCTATCTATCTATCTAATCTTTTTTATTTTTATGTATTTATTTTAGAATATAAAAATAAAAATTTCTCAGTTCATATAATGTTACTTATATCTACATGATTTAATGGCTGTGTGTAACCAGCTGAGGTCTTTTTCTGCTGTAAGACTGTTTCCCCTGCTCTTAGTATTCCTTAGTTGTGTGCTTTGTTTTATCATTTATCTATAGGCAGGTGCCATGAGATTTCTCCTTTTTGTATTAGCTTGTCTATTGGTGCTTTACTATTCTAGGTCTTATTTAGAAAGCCATAGTTGTGATAACTCATGTGTGAAGTTCTATTGTCACTTCTAGATGATTGTGTTTTTGTCAACCGGAGACAAACTCAGACTTATTTGGGAAGAAAGAATCTTAACTGAGAAAATGCCTCAAAAGACTGTCCTACCTGTATGTCTATCTTGAATATCTAGATTAATTATTGATTTGGAAGGGATCAGTCCAATTGTTGCTACTGTTGACCAAGGCAGGTGGTTACTATTTGATTGCTATGTGAAAGCATGCTGAGCACGCTATAAAGAACAGTATAGTAAGTAGTATTTCTCCATGGACTTTGGTTCAGTCTCTAAATCCAAGTTCCTGTATTTTCTTGCCCTGTCCTGTTTTTATGATGACTTACAAATGTAAAACTAATTATACCCTTCCTCATAATGTTGCTGTTGGTCTTGGTGTTTTATCACAGAAAGAGGAACTCAAATTAAGAAAAGTACATTCTCAAACCATATTTTCTGGTTCTCTACCTTTACACTGTTCCATCCATATTCAGTGTTGTTATTCTCTAAAAATTAGGTGTAGTAATTTTTTGTCAATGTTTCATTTGAGGCTGGCTACCCTTTGATTAATTGATCTATGCATTTTAACCAGTTGCATTTATCTCTAGTATTCTCTGTCTGCTGCAAAAAGAAGTTTCTTCATGTGGCTTGAGTCATATCCTTATCTGTGTGTATAAGACTAAGTTTAAAAATGTAATTAGGAAGTTTGCTTGTTTAGTAAAGTCACAGTTTTACTTTCTTCTCCAAGATCCATAACTTGCCATCATTGAGCCGATAGCTAGGCTTCCAGTACAAGGCATACTTTCCCTACTGCTGAGTCGGCCTTCAGCCCACTTAGAGAACTATGAAATATCACCAAATATACATGCCACTCTTCATCCTTGGAGTTCTTGTAACATGATGATCATTGTTGCACTTTGTAGATGCCATAACTGTATCACAATATTGATTTATTTCCTCCCTTGAAAGTCTGCATGACATTTTCTGGTCCCATGAAAGCTCACTCTCAGGAAGACAACTTTCAGATTAGATCCAACTCAGAACCTGTGTATCTTCTATCAAAAGTTTGTAGTGTCAAACCTCAATAGGGGTTTGCCTTCAACCTCTGGGAGTAAAAATTGGCACAAATAACATCCTATAATGTATTAAAAGTTCCCTGTATTTCTCTCACCAGTGACTTAAAAGGTACTTCTCATTCCTGATATTAGGAATTTTGTTTAATTAATTAAAATATGAATGTATGTGATAAGTTGATGATGTATAATTAATATATGTAACTAAAAACGTAAGGATTTTTTTGCATGTGTGTGTGTGTGTGTGCCTGTGTTTATCTGATCGTACATATGGTATACCACCTATATGTTGTATGAAGAGATAACAAGATTTGTGGTCCCTTAGAAGTGGAGTTACAGGCTGTACTGGCTGATTTTGTGTGTCAATCTTACACAAGCTGGAGTTATCAAAGAGAAAGGAGCCTCCCTTTAGGAAATACCTCCATGAGATTCAGCTGTAAAGCATTTTCTCAATTAGTGACCAAGGGTGGGAGGGCCCATGGTTGGTAGTGCCATCTCTGGGCTGATAGTCTTGTGTTCTCTAAGAAAGAAAGCTGAGCAAGCCAGGGGAAGCAACCCAGTAAGTAACATCCCTCCATGGCCTCTGCATCAGCTCCTGCCTCCACATTCCTGCCCTGTGTGAGTTCCTGTCCTGATGTACTTTGATGATGAATAGCAATGTGGAAGTGCAAGCTGAATAAACTCTTTCCTCCCCAACTTTGGTTTTTGTCATGATGTTTTGTGCAGGAATACAAACTCTGAGTAAGACACAGGCCATGTTGAGCTACATGATGCAGATGCCATAAAATAAACCTTGTTCCATGTGAAGCAAATCTAAGTCATCTGAAAGAGCAAATGCCCTTAACCACTTAGCCATCTCCTCAACTCCAATTAAATATTTAAAATCATTTCACTAAAGAAGGATGTTTTCTTAACCTTGAATCTATCAAATTCTGTAGAAAGACAATAGCAGTGAAGCTACCAAAATATGTGCTGTACTGTATGTGACTATATCATTGGAAAGAATTGCTATAGCTGTGCCTACAACTTACAGTCCATAACAGTCTCAAGAATGTCTTAATTATTTTTGCTTGTGTTTAAAAAATGTCATAAAATAATTGGCTTTTAAATAAGAAAACTTTCTCTCTCACTATTCTAGATATGGAGAATTCCAAAATCAAGGTAAATTGAATGTCTGATGAAACTCTGAAGGAGAACATTTGACTTGCCTAACTTAGCATCTTCATTATCTGAACTCGACTGTATTGAAACAGACTCCTATGTTGTTCACATTTTCTGAGGAAAATGCAATCAAATTTAAACATGAAAGTGCTCTGCATATATTCTATGTGGACTCATTTACACATGCTTTACCATAGTGAGACTCTGTTTGTGCTCTAAAGCAGAGGCTTTAAAAATACATCATGTTTTGTAGTGGTTTCTGTTGTAATACTCTAGAATCAAATTTCTGTGTAAAGAAACTAGGTAAAGTTGAGCTCTAACTTTTGTAAGTATAAGTCTATAGCACTTTTTAAAGTTTTTGTTTTTCTTTGTTTTCATACCATATACAGTGCCTTTTTGGGTACTAAAGTCTGTTATTTAATAAATAGCACTGTTTAGAAAAATAATGACTCTAGTAAACAAAGCACATTGAATCTATTTCATTTGATGTTTGTCATAAGGTTTTTGGTGACATGTATCTCTTCTCATTGACATAATAATAATCTGTCATCATAAAAATTGTGCAATAACCTGGCAGAATAAACCTTTCTTCTGACTCCAACGATCAGATCATGAAAACAGATGCAGAGACCCCAGCCAAACATTAGACCAAGCTTGGGAAGTCTTGTGGAGGTGTTAGGGAAATGATTGAGTTCTCCCAAGGGGATAAGGACTCCAATGAAAGACCAACAGAGTCAATTAACCTAGACCCTTGGGGCTCTCAGAGTCTGAACCAACCACAGAACATACTTGGGCTGGAGCTAGGCCCTCTGTTAATATGTGGCAGATGTGCAGCTTGGGTTTCATGCGAGTCCCCTTACAACTGGCCCTAGTCTTATGCTGATTCTGTTGCCTACTTATGGATCTTGTTTCCTTGTTAACTTTTCTACCTTGTCTGGCCTCAGTGGGAAAGGATGTCCCTAATGCTGCAGTGACTTGTGGTGTCAGAGTGGGTTGGCATGCAGTGTGGACCTCCTCCATCCCAGAGGTGAAGAGGAGGTGTAGCTGGAGGGGCCTTGTGAGAGGAGGGCAGGAAGGAGAGAGGTCTGTGATGGGGATGTAAAATGAATGAATAGATTAATGGGAAAAAGCTTTCTTCTACTTCAGTTTACAACATATATTAGCAGGAAGACAATTATTCTTTAGTTCCAAAATGATATTTGATATTCCTGTGTATTATATTTTTGCACTTTTAATAATAAATAACTTTACTGAAATTCATTATTTGTAAGTTCTCCATAAGCACATGACAGGTATGGTGTAGTATGCATAGTAAAATAGAAATTCAGGTATTAGTTTTTAAACGAGAAACAATTATTATGTTCTTCCTCTTCTGTGAGAGCACTTAGCAAATTGAGGCTTGTAATGCTCAATAGCCCTAATCAATTGATCATTTAGCTATACTGAGGTGATTGCTAATTAGTCAGTCATTACAGATAAGCAGGCCCAAATACAAACACTAAGCCCATTAGCTATTAAGGAGAAATCAAAACAAAGCTTTGAATGCATAGTTCAGATCCATAGTAATTAACGATGAAACAAGAACAATATCTTCAAAACAAAATTAATCCATTTCATATGATTAGTCATCCACCCAGTGTTAAGCAGAATTGAAAATGTCCCTATCCTTTTCCCACAGGAAACCAAAGGGACTTCCATGAAAAAAGTCGCACACTACTCTTTATGCTTGCAGAAAATATGCTTTTTACAACCATTCAGGGCCTGGAAAGATATCTTGGTAGTTAAGAGTGCTTGATGCTCTTGCAGAGGACCCGATTTCATTTGCCAGAACCCACTTGGTGACTTACAACTTATAACTTGTAACTCCAGTTATAAGGAAACCAATACCTTCATCGTGTTTTAGTTAGCACCAAGCATTTATTCAGTACACACACACACACACACACACACACACACACACACACACACATAATATATATATACTTACACATATAAAATAAAATAAATCTTCTGTTAATCAAAATCATTTAAAATTAAGTTGATTTTGGATTGCTTTTATACTATTTTCTCATTTTAAAATATTTTTGTCATTTGAGAATGTTATATGTATGTATGATGTGTTTTAATATCATTGAATCCCACTCCCTCTTCTTTATTAATTTCTCTACTATGTTCCCTAACAATTCTCTCTCATCTTCATGGGCTCTTTTATCTTAAAGATTTTAGTGTGTGTGTTTGTGTGTGTGTGTGTGTGTGTGTGTGTGTGCATGTATATGTTAGTACATGTGCCTATGAAGAAGAGAGGATGCCCTGAATGTTGACATGGGTGACCAGATTTAAACTTACTTCCACGAAAAGAACAGTATGTACTCTTAACCATGGAGTTAGGAGTTACCTACAGCTTCCATGTGCTCTTTTGAAAGATCACTGACTTCACTAAATGATGTCATTATATGCATGGGTGAAGAACCATCTGTTGAAGGAAACTGTACAATTCCATCATGGTGGGAAATCATGACAGCTAGAGCTAGGTGTGGCAGTTGGAGTAGAAAGCTGAAAACTCTCATCTTACTACAAACTTGAAGCAGAGAGAGTGAACAGAAAATACTGTGAATTTTTAAAACTACCAAAGCCAACCTCTATGCAACATCATCAGCTGGTGCTCAAATGCTCAAATCAATGGACCTATACATATGTGGTAAATGCTATTGTAGTTCACTACCTCCAGCTCTTGCACTCTTTCTTTCCACCTCTTCTACCACGATAGTCTCTGAGCCTTGGAAAGGTATAGTATATATGTTCAATTTAGAGATCATTGCCCACAATTTCTTATTCTCTACACTTTTATCTGATCTGGGTCTTTGTAATAATTGATATCTATTACTGAAAGCAACTTCTAAAATTGGAATTAAGACATGCACAAACTTATAGCTATAAAGAATAGAACTTTGTTTCATCTCTACTGCTTAACATTCATAGTGCAGGGAGTCTCTATTTGAAGTCTTCTGGAAGAAAAGGTCAATTGCTTTAGCAACTATGAACCTTGAGAACTACACTAACACCTGGCCTGCCCAAAATGTTTCAACTGGTATAAAAGTGACTGAAATATTACATAGATAACCGACTATGTTCTGAATGGATTTAAAAACCACTCTAAAAGACAGAACTCATAACTGTTATCAGCAACTAAGCTGAAAACCTGTGCTTCAATAAATCCTAGGTATTGGGGGAAAACTTAATACTTTTAACTTGCTAAATAGATACAATAATAAGCTCTATCCTTTTCTTTCAACTGTAATTTCCAAATGCATTGTGATCTAATACAGCATACTCAGATCGATTCACATTATAAGTTAGTCATGTGAATCCACCAATGATAACATGAATCCATGAATCCAATGTTACATGAATGGTAACAATGATACATGAAATTAGACTAGACAGAAAATTTGCAATTTCAGTGTAAGAAGGTCCAGATTTTAAATTTATTGTGCAACTAAACCATATAAACTACTTACTCTTTGAGTAACATCATTTATTACATTAAAAAGAACATAAAACCTTTATTAGTCCACTTTTGACACCTTTTCAGTAAAACTTTAAAGAGTATAGTGTTTTAATGTATGTGTTCCTGTTTAATCTTACTTATATCATTCTTTAATATAATAATAGAGTGAACAAATAAGATTTAACACTGTAAGTAAAGAGAAAATTAAGGCAATTCATATAGAACACATAAACATAAGCTATCATTTGTAGAGAAATTTCATGGAATCATGGTAACCAGAAAAATGAATAAGGAATAAAACATGAAAATATGAAGAAAAAAAAGAAATCACAAAAATAATAAAAATAGTATTCAACATATGTGTATGCATACAAAAGTGACCTATGTTATTTACTCTTGTGGATCACATTCTTTAACGATTCTGCGTAATTTTATTTTGTAAAATTACTACAACATGACAGGATGATTGTACATTGAGATGATACAAATGAGGCTCACCCTGAAGATATATAAATAATAGAAACATAGATAGATACAGTATGTTATAGAAACAATTATAATATGATATGCTCATTTTCCATAGAACATTTTGTCTGATTTCTAAGATAAACATTAAAAGTACTGCACACCCATATTTCATTCTTCAAATTTCTTATCATCTCAGAGTGAATAATTGTTGAAAAATAACTAACTCCACTTGCTTATTTTCCACTTATAGCTACTATCTTTCTCTAATAGGAAGACTGAGAATTTGTAACTTAAGACCTATATGATACAAATCTATAAGTATTGCTAGGTAGTTGAATAGAAAAAGGGTGGCAACTTCTAATACAATAATAACAGATGAGTAAGGTTACAAAGTATAGTATACTCCTGGGAAGACAAGTGAAATAATCATGAATATAAAAGGATAGAGATGCATAATGAATCAAATCAAAATAAAATACAAAATTAAAAAAAATTCTTACCTCTTTTTAAATCACCCAAATAGCTCTATAGATTAGGTAATATAACTCTAGCATACAGAGAAAAATTGAAGTTCATAACTTAAAATATTTCTTTCTATCATTGAACATGGTTAATATTTAAACTACATGTGTATTCTGTAAAACTCAGTTTTGTGTCCACACCATTAGGCATACGTGCAACTAATAGCAGAAGAAAGTGAAAAGTATATCTTTTTGTATTTTGGGGGCTGTCTTCTCAGTATTCAGTGATATATAGATTTCAAAATTCTATATAGTATTTATTCTTTTTGTATTTGAGCAGCTAGCATAGCACCTTCATGAACCATGAAATGTAGCCAATATAAAAGAAGTTTCTAGTATAGTTTGGGGGAGGGAAATATTGGACCTCCCTCATCAACAATGCATATAGAAGCATCCCATAAGTGACAGTGGTCTTCCATTTCCACAACAATAGCTTCCAGGAGTCGCACTATCCTGCCATGGAGTATAGTCCCTTTCTTCTTAAATCAAGCATGATAACTTTGTTTTTAATTAAGTTATAAACTAAAATGTTTCCATATGTGTTTTAAAAATATCCTTCATTTTGGTTAATCTCCTTCCTGACCCCCTTGCCTGACACGTTTTCTGGATCTTCTCCCTCTTTAAGCTTTTCTGCTCACAGCATTAGCCCTCTCTATCTTCATTTTTATAGTATCTATCAGCAAATTCTATGAAATACAGTACAAATTTATTAATAAACTGTCAGGCAGGATGAGTCCACTTATGCCACAATGATAAGACTCTTGGGAAAGTAAAAAAAAAAAAAAAAAAGACTGACTGGGTGCTTGAAGTGTTCCACAGAAATGATTTATCCTGGATTCTGTGATGCTAGTAGAAAAGATACACACGGATATGTAGCTAAGATGGCTCAGTGAGTAGAAGCACTTTTCCAAAGCCTGGTAACTGAATTTTGTTCCTTGAAACTACATGGTAAAAGAATTTGTTCATTTTGTCCTCTGTCCTACACATATATATATACACCCAACACAAATAAATAAGTGAATGAATGGATGAATAAATGAATGAATGAATGAATAAGACATAACTAGGGAAGTGATAGGTTCTGAGATGGGGAGCTTATCATTGTTATTTTGCTAGACTTAATGTCAGACTCTTTTTTGATATACATGTAGATGAATTTCAATATTAGTCTTAATTCAGGAATGTTTTCTTTGCAGTGAATGGTAGTGAATGCAAAGACTATTGACTACAAAAGGTTCTAAAGATAAATAATGTTTAAAAATGTAAAGCTTTTAACAAGACATTTATACTTCCCTCACTAAAGTTTAGGGAATATTGTGGAAGACAGGAGAGGAAAGAATTGGATAATCAGAGATAGAGAGAAAGACTATGACATGAAACCTTCTGGGTATGACACAGTCATTGCAACCATAAACACAGTAGATAATCATGAATGGGGAAAGAATTCATGGGGCCATATTCTACCCTGCTAAACTTTTGGTTATCGATAGAGTCTGAGAAATGGCAGTTATTTTCTTCAGTTGTGTACCTACTTGCTAACTGAACAAATTTCAGTGAATAGCTACTTATCTGTGGTCAGGCATAAGGCCTTATGCAAACTGAATGAGTCACAAATCAAAATAAATCAGATTTATAGGGAAAGGTATAGGTTAAAAAAGGTGGGAAGGATATAAGAGAAAATCTAGGGCTAGAACAAGCAAAATCTATTTTATGCATATAAGAAATTGTAAAGGAATTATTTAATTAGTAAAAAAAATTGCTAAGATTTTCTATATGAACTCTGTCAGCAATGGCAAAATAGTAGAGTTAGTGTTAAAAAATATGGACAAATATATCTATAGGAAAAGTATAGTGGGAATTTTGATGAGGTCCCCAAACATTTAGATTGCAGAGCTGATGAAACAAAAGAAAATAAATAATAGAGTTTAATAATTGTTGACAGTGTAGTAATAGCGCTAACCTCTAACATTTAAATCTGAGTGTGTTGGACATTGGTACAAGAGCAGTTTTTGTTTCTCTTCAAATTGCAATGTTCATGTAATTCTCTTATGGTATACAATTGGGAGTCACAATCCCATGCATAAAGATTCTTTCTTTGAGTCTACCTCAGTATCCTTTCCTCTCCTGGAATGTATTACTTTCTCTCTCCTAAACAAAATGCACATTTAAGGCTCAAATCAAATACTGTTCCTGACCTAATTAAGAGAATGTATATATATATGTATATATATATATATATATATACATATACATATACATGTATATGTATGTATATGTATATATACATATATACATATATATTTCTAGAAACACTTTAATATCTATTAAGTTGAAGTGAGTCATTGAAAATTAAATTTTATGGTCAAACAAAATAGAGTATAGGTTTCTTTATTAGTCTGAGACTAGTTTTTCCAATTTCTTCCTTTCCAGACATGAATGTTCAGTAATGGCATCATTTAGGGCCATAATTCTCGTAGTAGGTTGATCTTGCATTCTTAAATCTTACCATATTCTTAAAAAATACTAGAAGGAATAATAAATATTTTTAAATGTTTTTGAATGAGTGAATCTGCAAACATGTTTTAAACATGAGGGGCAAAGCTATTTTCTTAAGCAAAAATGTATAAAAGCAGAATTAATTATGTAAAGAATAACCTCTTAATCCTCTAATATTCCTTAGCAGACTAGCATATGAAGTGATCTGTATGGATTTACAACAGCTTTCTAATAGGCTACAGAAATCTGACAAGAACCCAAGTTAAAATATCTTGCAAAGGCAAGGTTTCCAATACAAACTCTGATAATGGTGACAGTGACACTATTCGGAGAACTATTTAACATGTTAAACTCGCATCTCTGCAAAGCATTTGATTAAAGTTCCAGACTTAAAATTCAATTCAGTAAAATAAGATTTGAATTTCACAGTAGTTCTGCTGAGCTGATAATTTTGTAATGACAGTTATTGAACTCACAGGCTATTGTACTAACTTCATAGAAAAGTAATACATAGCTTCTCACACAGTCTTCCAAGAGGAATTGGATGTCACACATTAACAGTATTTATTGCAGAGTTCCTGTGTGAGAATCCTTTGGGATCAACCTTATTCAGTTGAGGTCACTGATTTTTCACTAACAAAAATGTGTCTTTTGCCTATGCCTGAACTAGAATGGCACAGAGTCTTATTGTATTTAGAATTGTCACAGCCCTTGTGAGTAGAAGTGTCATGGTCTTGGCAGCTATAGTCATTCTAGCTCTCACCAGCTGCTTGTGAATCTTCCTCTTTCTTCTGAAACATATAAATCTCACACAAAGTAATATTCTAGTCAACATTATTTTGTTAAATATCTTTCTTAAATTTTTTATATAATCCATTTTGAACATTATTTTGTATCTCTATGTACTAACATGTTTTTCTCTCTAAATTTGTCCTAGATTCTCACAACCTTCATACCCACCCAATTTTATGTACCCCCTTTCTCTCTAATAAATGGAACATTTTTTCTATTTCATACTAAATGAATTCCACTCATCAGAAAATTGAAAACACAATGCATGTACAAATATACCCTAAAAAATAAGCTGTCAATTTGATGAAAAGTATAATCTAATGACTTATAGAATGGGCCTCTGGGCAGATCTGTAGATAATTATCTTGATTATGAAAAATGAAGTAGGAAAATTCTCCTACTATGAATGGTTCTTTTCTGTAGGAAGAGATCCTAGACTGCATAAAAAGTAGAAAATAGAATGAGCATAAGTATTCACTGTTTCTGCTTCCTAACTACTTAGGCAATATGACCAGATCTCTTAACTTACAATGAAATGTAACCTCAAGCTCTTCACTAAAATAAATGTTTCATTCGTTAAAATAAAGAACATTATTTTGTAACTCTACTCTTCATTTTTTCCTTTGTGATTTTTATTGTGTTTAGGAATGTTTTGGTTAAATGTATCTCTGTGTATTCTGTGTATGAAGTGCCACGTGAAGCCAGAAGAAGGCATCAGACCTCCTTACTGATGGTTGTCAACTACCATGTAGATGCTGAGAATTGTCTTCTGGAAGAAAAGCTAATGCTCTCAAGTGTGGATCCATCTCTCTACTTCCATACCCATTGGGTTTTAGTTAAGAATATCTGTTCTACTGTATATTTCAATTCTGCTTTGCTTCGGTATGAAGACTTACCTTTATAGCAGAAAAAAAAAGAGAAAAGAAAAAGGAAAAAAGAGGAAGAAAATATAGCTTGCCAAAATCCTAAGTCTGCTGTGATCCTTACCCTACCCAATGTTAATTGCCATCCTCAAAGCAAACTAGATATATGATGTTCATTGTGTTATCTATTCTTATATTCTGCTTCAGTAGGTGTATTATTTCAGCAACACAAAAAGAGAGATAGATTAGAAATCAAATCATAATGCAGTGTAACAGAGTGTGGGTACCATTGAACTTTAGCTTACTTTATTACACCTTATATACATTATTCTAAAATTTTTAACAATATCCATCTAAATTATTCTTTTTCTATATAATGAGGTGATGAAATTATTTGGCTAAAAAGAAGTTCATAATATTAAGGTTATTTATGATATGATTTTTCAGTTAAAATTGAATAAATAAGAATAGAATTGTCAAGCAAGCTGGCTATTAAAATTAGTAAGTAAGAGAAGCAAGATCATAAACCGGTGTAGAGATGGAGGAGGAGAGTAGAAGACTGAAAAGCTTAAAGATTTGTAGAAATGAAATCAAAATCCTGAAGGTAATATGAATTAATCCAGGACTCATATTGATGCATTATTTATCATCTTTATATTAATATTTCTATAATGTTTAGATCTATCTGAAGGACTTTAGAAGAACTTGTTTGTTTTCCAGATTTCACAAACAAAAATATTTTGTAAATCTTTAATTATACTTTTTAATATAATATTTTATTAATTGTGGAGAATTTCATATATATATATATATATATATATATATATATATATATATGCACATACATACATTTTTTTATATTCAGTCTCTATTCCTGCTCTCAACTCCTTTAAGGTCCATTATCTACTTCCTCCCTTACTCTTCAGTAAGAGACTACTAATGATTAGAAGAGGTGGAAAAATACATAATGTATATATTTGCTTATGTTGGTTCCCTTAGAGCCATCTTGTTGGTATTGTGTGCCTGTACAGGCAAGTGGTTTGAGAAAATTTGATTTCTTTCAGATCAGCCCAGGCATATTATGTGAAATGCTTTCTGTGTTCTTGGAATTGAACAATTATGATAGAATTGCATCTATATTTCTTTCTTCATGTTACCTTATCACTCATTATACATTTAGATAAGTCATTTCCATTCTACTACCTGGTCTTATCACCTGTAAAGGGTAATAACTCTTAGCATAATAAGTCAATGATGATAAGTGATACATTGCTGACTTCTGATCTTCCTGGAATTATACCCAAATCTATGCCTATCTAATGTGTTCACTGTTGGTTTTGGAGATTACTGAAGTATATTCACTTTCTTTCTCATACTCCAATTCCTTTTGCTAAGACATTTAGCAATATTTTCTTCATCCAAGAATTATTTCAGAATTCACTAAAAGAATTGTATTGGAGCATGCACTTTACATTTTTGCTATGTTGATTTTGCATTAGTTTATCTTAAAGGTAACTGACGCCAATTCCTTCACACAATTTGGAAGCCTACTCTTCATCAAAATATTAAGACTATTCCTATAACTCCTTTGATTTGTATAAGTCTCAAGTTATTTTGTTCAGAAGACTGTGGCAGAACTGATAATATATAACATCTGAAAGTAAATCTGAAGTCATCATGGTGTTTCTGCTTGAGTTTCTTTGCTCTTCTATTTAAATTGACTACTGTGTGAAGCCAATGTTAGCACATGGATTATCACTGTGAAGAAACTGTTTCCCAAACAGCATTCAGCATTTCACACAAACTTCAAAGGGTGCTGGAATTTAGTATGAAGCAACAGCTGTGAGAGAGCACTACAACAACCTGGTAGATGAGCAGATTGCTGGAAAAATAACTATTAGGGATAAACATTAATTTTCTTTAAAAAAAACCTGTTTTTGAGAATTTCATGCATGTATACAATAAAATGATTATGTCTATCCCTAGACATCTCCAGTTTCTCCCGTAGATCCTCAACAGTCCTTCCTTCTCACTCCATCTCTGTCTCTTTTATGTTCTTTGCTTTTAAAAATCTTAAAAATTCTAATTAGTGTTCCCCATAACTGCATGATTATGGGGGCAATCATTGGAGCATAGGGAACTTAGGAGTGTCCATATGTTCAAAAATGAATGATTTCCCTTGTCCTGAAATTAATCATTGCTAAGAGTCCCTCAGAATTGGGTAGGGCCTGGAGATTATCTACCTCAGGTAGGTTTTATTTGGGCTGGTTTGAACTGATGAAGATAACCACAACTCCAGCTACTTCATTAATATTATTGTCATATCCTGTACAGAATAGCATTTCTCAGTTCTCCTTTCCGTTTTTGTCTCTTATGTATTGGAAAATAAGAATAAATAAGGGATCCTAATTTCTCCACACCAGCTTAATGCTTTCTTTTGTTATTGTATTTGTGTGTGTGTGTGTGTGTGTGTGTGTAGTTTGTTTGTTTTGATGCAGAGTCTCACATAGCTGAAACAGGCCAAAAACGTACTAGTTTTCATCAATAATCCTCCTGCTACTGTATCACAATATCCCAAGTGTTGGGACAGCAGGCATTCACTATGAAACCTGATTTTTTTCAATATTGGGGATCAAACACAGGGCTTTGTGTATCTTAAGCAAGTAACTTACAAACTAAGCTATACCTGAAGGCTTTCCTGATGGGGTCTAAGAGTTATAGTTTTCTGTAGGTATCAGGGTAAGAATTTAGAAGCTAAAAGGTAGAATTTTTAATGAAGTGGCAGTAGTAGATTATCCTCTACAGTGGTTTCTACTCTTCTTAATGCTACAACTTTTTAAAGCAGTTCTCATTCTGTAGTGAGTCTCAACCATATTTTCTTTGCTATTTCATAACTGTAATTGTTAAGGAGAATCATCACCCTGTATAACAAGATTCCATATGGTGGTTTGAATAAAAATGGCTCTAAAGAATGCCACTATTGGGAGGTGTAGCCTTTTTGGAGTAGGTATGGTTTTGTTGAAAGAAGTATGTCACTCAGGGTGGGCTTTGATTTTTCAATTTCCCAAGCTAGGCCCTATGTGTCACACAGTCTCCTTCTGCTGCCTGCTGATACAAATGTGAAACTCTCAGCGCCTACTCCAACACCATGTTTGCCTGCATGTTACCATACTTCCTGCCATGACAATAATAGGCTAAACCTCTGAATTGTAAGCCAGACACAGTTAAATGGCTTCCTTTATGAGAGTTACAATAGTTGTGGTGTCTCTTCACAGTAATTAAATCCTAACTAAGATACTCCGGTTGTCCTAGTTAGGGTTTTATTGCTGTGAACAGACAACATGACCAAGACAACTCTTATAAGGACAATATTTAGTTAGGGTTGGCTTACAGGTTTATAGATTCAGTCCATTATCATCAAGGCAGGAACATAGCAGCATCCAGACAGGCATGGTAGAGGAGGTACTGAGGGTTGTACATTTTCACCTGAAGGCTGCTAACAGAACACTGGCTTCTAGGCAGCTAGGATGAGAAACCCAAACCCACAGTGACACATATACTCCAACAGGGCCACACCTTCTATTATTGCCATTCCCTGGGCTGATCATATACAAACCATTGCACCATTTCAACTATATATAAATATAAATATTTAGATACTCATTACAGAAGTATTTAATACTCTTTCTTAGGAAATCCCACAGTTACATTAATCTTTGAAGATAAAAAAAATCAATTAATAAATCAAGGACAGTGAAACTTTGCAATATATTGTCTTCCTAATCAAAGACAAGATGTTTCTTTTAATTTATTTATGTGAAGATTATGTCCTTGAAGTGAGAGTTCAAATTTTTCTCCCAAAAGCTCTTGCATATCAATTGTAAAATTAATTCCTGATTCCTTTGATATTTTACTTACTTTTATAAAGAATATGCTATGTCATTGCTTATTTTGGTTATTTACTGAAGTTGGGATGTGACTTTATATGTATAAATTGAGAAATTAAATACATACTAGAATCTTTCTAATAGGATTTTTTTCATTATTTTGTTTCCAGGCACAACATGGTATAATAAATAATGCCTAGGTTTATATTGCCTCATCATTTCTAATACTTCTTATTTTGCTGCCTTAGATAATTGCATTTTAACAGCAATGTTAAAAGAATGTAATACAAGACACATCAATAATAATATTACTTAAGCAATGTTCCAAATGCTCAATACTATTCTAAGTAATTTGCTGGATTAGTAATGAGTCTACTGAACAAATCTATAAGAATTTTTAATAATCATTCTGATTTTGAAGACTATTGTCTTCACTACCACACAGCACTGGCTTTCATACTAATAGTTGAAAATTATGCCTTTAGTACATAGTCTCAAAGAAAAGTAAAAAAAAAAAAAGCAAATATACTACCAAGACAGTATCTCTTAGAAAATTAATAAAATGCATATTTATGAGTATTTCTCAAAAATACACACACAAACTCTAGTAGAGCAGCCTAAAGTATTTATTCTGTGAAGGTTCTTAAATGATTGCAATCAATATTAAACTTTGATAATAACTCCTCCAAGATACCTTTAAGTAAATACATCAGTGATACTGTGAGATGCAAAGCTTACAAAACATTTTTTCTTGTAAAATATCAATGTATTTTTCAATGAGTATTTATAATGAGCTTTTTCATAAAGTTTCATAAAGTTTAGTAAGTATTTGATTTTTCATTTCTTGCCATTGCTCTGACTTATTATTATGGTAAATTATGTGAATAAATTTTCCAATATTGAGACATTCCATAAAATTTTGAAGTGAATAACATGTCATTATGACAATTTTATTCTTAAAAGTGTTGGCATTTTCTGTCTTACACAATATTCTTTCCAAATTTTTAGTCTGTCTTTGGTTTTCTACAGTCTGAATAATGTATGACTTGTTATAGGAAAAATGGTATCTGTTTTTCATTTTTCCTAAATAAAGTTCTCTGATATTCATAGACTTTATGTTGGTTTCTGTCACTAATTTTGCAAGGTTTTATATACTAGATAAAATATTTCTTCTAGCTCATGTTCTCTTTAGTCTCTTTTTTTGAAATTCTTAAATCAATTCATAAATTTTCTATCTTTAAAATTTTTTTAATTGAATTTGGAGAATATCTAATACCCTATCCTCACTCAGTGATTTTCTTCTTAGCCATTTGATGTCTATGAGTGTGTTTGTCAAAGTAATCTGGATTTCTGTTATGATATTTCTGATGTCTAATGTCTTTTACTCTTAGAGTTTCAATAGAAGTGTTCACATATTTATCGCAATTATTTTAAATTTCCTAACTCATGGTAAGAAAAGCTGTGATTTCTATTCCTCTGAAAACTGTGTTTATATATGGTGTGTGTGTGTATGTGATGTTCCATTTGGTGTACAATACTAAATGAGAATATAGATATTAAATTTCATATACATTTTTACATTTACTTAAACATCAGAAATTTTATATTGCATAGTTTGCGTTATAGTAAATGAAACATTAGTATGAGGATTTCTGTTTGTCTGTGTAAGAATTAGTCTATAGTTAATGTTCATTTTAGACATATTTGCTGGAAGTTTTGGTTTTTTACTTCCTTACTTATTTTCATTTCCCATGATGACTTTGTTCTTTCCTAGATAGTCCACCTAATTGTCTGTCTTCCATGTATTTTAGGTATAATTCAGTGTTACAATGAAATCTCAATGATGTGATTGCAAAGTGTGCCATTGGGGAACATTCGACTTTTTCTACTTCGAATTGTGCATAAATCTTTTTTTCTGTAATTTTGAGAGAGGGTTTCATTTACTCCATAATGTTCTTAAGTCTGGAGAGTGACTTTAAACTTCTTTTTTTTTCTCTAAGTCCTCCATTGCGGATCCCATGCTCAGCCCAATGTTTGGCTGTGAGCTTCCTCCTCTGTATTTGTCAGGCTCTGGCAGGGCCTTTCAGGAGACAGCTATATCAGGCTCCTGTCAGCATGGACTTCTTGACATCCACAGTGGTGTCTGAGTTTGGTGACTGTATATGGGATGGATCCCCAGGTGGGGAAGTCTCTGTATTGCCTTATCTTCAGTCTCTACTATACTCTCTGTATTTCCTCCAGTGAGTATTTTGTTCCCAATTCTAAAAAGGAACAAAGTATCCACACTTTGGTCTTCCTTCTTCTTGAGCTTCATGTGGTCTGTGAATTGTATCTTGGGTATTCCAAGTTTTTGGGTTAATATTCACTTATCAGTGAGTACATACCATGTGTGTTCTTTTCTGATTGGGTTACCTCACTCATGATGATATTTTCTAGTTCCATCCATTTGCCTAAGAATTTCATGAAGTCATTGTTTTTTTTTTGTTTGTTTGTTTTATTTTACAACAAGGATTCCTTATTAGTATTATTATAGTTTATCTATTCACTTTACATCCACAGCACTGCCTATACTTCTGGTCATGCCCTATACAATCCCTCTCCTTTCCCCTTCCCACTAACCCCCTCCCTTTCTCCTATGAGTGGGTGGGGGCCCCCACTGTGTATCATCTACCAGCAAGGACTCTTGCTCAACTATGTTAATAGCAGCTTTAATTATTTATTTTACTTATTTATTTATTTTTGCTTTTCTTTTATTTTATTGGATGTTTATTTACATTTCAAAAATTATCCCTTTTTTGAGTTCCCCATAACCCCCATCCCTGGTTCTATGAGGGTGTTTCTCCACTAACTCACCTGCTTCTGCTTCTCTGCCCTCAAATAGCCCTACACTGGGGCATTAAGTCACTGTATTTTATAGCCAAGTAGTATTTCATTCTGTAAATGTGCCACATTTTCTGTATCCATTCCTCTGTTGAAGGACATCTGGGTTCTTTCCAGCTTCTGGCTATTATAAATCAGGCTGCTATGAACATAGTGAAGAATGTGTCCTTGTTATTTTTGGGACATTTTTGGGTATAAGCCCAGGAGTGATATAGTTGGGGCCTCAGGTCCAATTTTCTGAGGAACTGCCAGAATGATTTTCAGAGTGGTTGTAACAGCTTGCAATCTCACCAACAATGTAGGAGTCTTCCTATTTCTCTACAACCTCACCAGCATCTGCTGTCATCTGAGATTTTTATCTCAGCCATTCTGACTGGTGTGAGGTGTAATCTCAGGGTTGTTTTGTTTTGCATTTCTCTGATAACTAAGGATCTGGAACATTTCTTTAGGTGCTTCTTGGCCATTCGAGTTTCCACAGTTGAGAATTCCTTGTTTAGCTCTATATCCCACTTTTTAATAAGGTTATTTGGTTGTCTGGAATCTAATTTCTTGAGTTCTTTGTATATATTGGATATTAGATGTCTATCAGATGTGGGATTGATAAAGATTTTCCCCAATCTGTTGGTTGCTATTTTGTCCTACTGACAGTGTCCTTTGCCTTACAGAAGCTTTGCAATTTTATGAGATCCCATTTGTCAATTCTTGATCTTAGAGCATAACCCATTGATGTTCTGTTCAGGAAATATTGCCCTGTGCCCATGTGTTTGAGGCTCTTCCCCACTTTCTCTTCTATTAGTTTCAGTGTATCTGATTTGATGTAGAGGTTCTTGATCCACTTGGACTTGAGTTTTGTACAAAGAGATAAGAATGGATCAATTTGCATTCTTCTACATACTGACCTTCACTTGATCCAGCACCATTTATTGAAAATGCTGTCTTTTTTCCACTGGATGGTTTTAGCTCCTTTGCCAAAGATCAAGTGACCATAGGTGTGTGTTTTCAATTCTATTCCATTGATCTACATGCCTGTCACTGTAGCAATATCATACAATTTTTTTATCACAATTGCCCTGTAATACAGGTTGAGATAAGGAGTGGTGATGTTCTTTAATAGTTTTTGTTATCCTGGTTTTTTTGTTACTCCAAATAAATTTGAGAATTGCAATTTCTCATTCTATGAAGAGTTGCATTGGAATATTGATTGGGATTGCATTGAATATGTAGACTGCTTTCAGAAAGATGTCCATTTTTACTATATATCATATAATATATATAATATTGTATATGATATATTAATATATAATACAATATATTATAATTATTATTATAAAATTATAATTATAATATTATATAATATATAATAATTATATATAATATAGGATATATTATACATAATTATATATGATTACACATAATACTATAACAATATAATAATGCACATTAACATAATAATATATTAATAATATAATAATTATAATGTTATATTAAGCTATTACTATTACTATTAATTAATATAATATTAATATTATTATAATATTATAATATTATAATATAATATATTATATATTAATCCTGTCAATCCATGAGCATGAGAGATCTTTCCATCTTCTGAGATCTTCTTCAATTTCTTTCTTCAGAGACTTGAAGTTCTTCTCATACAGATCTTTCAGTTGCTTGGTTAGAGTCACACCAAAATACTTTTTATTAATTGTGACTATTGTGAAGGGTGTTTTTCCCATAATTTCTTTCTGAGCCTGATTATCCTTTGAGTACAGGAGGGCTACTGATTTGTTTGATTTAATTTTATAACTAGCCACTTTGTAGAAGTTGTTTATTAGCTGTAGGTTTTCTCTGGTGGAAGTTTTGGGGCCACTTAATTATACTATAAAATCTTCTACAAATAGTGATATTTTGACTTCTTCTTTTCCAGTTTGTATCCTATTGACCTCCTTTTGTTATCTAATTGCTCTGACTAGGTCTTCAAGTACTATATTGAATAGGTAGGGAGAGTGTGGGCAGCCTTGTCTAGTCTATTATTTTAGTGGGATTGCTCAAGTTTCCCTCCAGTTAGTTGAATGTTGGCTACTGGATCTGAACCCTCACTTCCACCTTCAGAGTGCTAGAGATCTGAGTTTACAGGGGTGTACAAAGCATGTGCTACCTCTCTCTATCTATGGACAGTAGTGAGGGTGTCATGAATATTAAGTAAGCACTCCACTAGCTGAGGTGTTCTCAACCTTGATATTTTATCCTTTTAATATGTTTAGGTTGCTGTGCTATGACCTTTTCAAGTGTTTTTATAACAATGTATTTTTCTCCCTCTTCTTGTTTTCCATTCCTTGAACAAGCCATTTCAATCTATTTCTTGAGCATCTGAGTCTTCTATCTTGATGATGTTTGCTTGTTCCCCTTGGAAGTGAGACAGGAATACTGAAGGAAGTAGGAACAACAACAATAACAACCAACCAACTGAGCAAACAAACAAAACAATTCTTTTTCTGTTAAGGGATAAAGCACTGACAAACATATTTTATCCTAGAGAGTCATGGACATATTTCACAATGGTGATTCTTCCACCAAAAGTGGATTAGTTTAAGAAAATTATTGTAAGAACTTGATAGAGTTTCTATAAATCTTGATACATTTATAGGTATCATTAGGATAATGACCCCTAGTAATGTTAATGTTTTAATGCCACTCAATACTCAGATTCCACAATTGTCAGTTACAACTTAACTATTTTAACTTATAAATTATACTGGTTTTTCCAGGAAGGCTTGTTTCTCTTTTAAGGCTTCTACTCTAGGAATATTTACAATAATAGCTTTTTCTGAAACTTTGGTTCTATAATTTTGTCTGAAAGTTATTGATTATAAATTTGTTCAGTATTTTCTTCGCAGGAAGGACAGAAGTGAGAAGTGATGTTGACAGAGTTTACATGTCAAAAGTGGAACTGGGAGCATTGGTATATTTAATTAAATTAATCTCAATATTTTGTCAATTATTAACTACTTTTATTTAAACTAACCATTATGCTCTAGCTTTCCAAATTGTACTCTGTATGGCTGATTGTTTTCCTTTGCTAGCATTGGTTGCTATGAAAATAAGTTATATAACAGATTGTTTGTAAACAAATCAATTTAATTTTGTTGTTTGATTCACATTTTGAAAAACAAAGTGATTGCAAATATATGCTTAAATTTTATACACTTGCTATAGGAACATCACAAAATACATATCTCCTGAAATCAAAAGAAATTGATCAATCGTGCAGATTATTTGTATAATAGATTAATCCAATATCATATAACTGCAAGTCAAGACTTGACTACACAAAACCACTTATTTATTTATTGTGTACTTTCTGAAATAGTTTTACTAAGAAAATAGTTTTGATGAAATATGATATTGATTCCAAAACTTTATTACTATGTGTGATCAATAGAAGTGTTCTTTAAAGTAATTAATTCCAAGTACATTTAAAAATTATCAAAATTATGCATTCATTAATCAAATTGCTTTAGTTTTACAGTGACGTTTGCTCAGTATAATCTAACATTAATGATTTCTTGCCAGTTCCATGTTCATTGAAATACAACCATACAGTTTTTTATATATATCTCTGGACATATCTGCATCTACATGGTAGAGAAACATATATTATAGCAATTATTGAAATGTAATTTGTATTCAGTCAGATCTATGTTCAAACACAACTTTACAAAGTATGTTTGCAAATATATTTTAAATTACTGGACCTCATTCATCTTACCTCTTCAGTAATTGTTATGCCATATTTTTTAGGATTATCAATAATAACGATAAAATATTTAAGGATTTATGTACAAAACAGATGATAAGTAAATGATATTATATACAAGATTTATAAAAAATTTTTTGGAAGTATTGAGACAAGAGTAGCTTGAAACATCTGGTTATATCATATCTACAACAGAAAAACAGAAATAACTGCTCACATTACTTTTCCCCCCAAGCTATTTCTACCTTAATATTCACATTATGATGTATTCTACTGACCCGACCTGCGGGTCCTAGTTATTCGTGGGGGCGAGGAGGACTGCAACGTGAAAAAAGAAGGGGCAGGAGAGAAGAATGGACTCAAGGAAGCAATTGCTTGTCAAGAGTCGTGTATTCAAACGCAAAGCGCTTTTTTATAGTATGCTTTACAAGGGGAGGGGGTAAGAGGGGCCAAGTGGTAGAAAAGTACAAAATCTTCATGGCCTGTGCCCTGAAACATTTCATGGTCTACACAGTACACTGCCTTGAATTATGATCTACCTGCTATTCTTCAGAAGATCTGGTACACTGCTTTGAGTTATGGTCTCCCTGCTATTCTTCAGAAGATATGATACACTGCTTGCCAAGCAGGATCTTGCGGTTGCCAAGCAGCAGAGGACATTGTGCAGGTGGGGAAAGTTAGGGGGTGAGGGTAAGGGCGAGGGTCCTGGCTTCTGGCATTCTACAATTGAACTATGAGATAAAATTAAATTCTTTCTTCATTTGTTGGTTTGTTGTAATATTTTATCTGAGCAATAGGAAAAATACAAGAAGAAAGATTGGTGTGGAGAAATGGAACCATTTCTATCTCAGAAGTAAGTAGGTGTCCTTAGGCATTTAAACCTCAGATTAACTGTATTGGAAAGTTGGCCAAGGGCATTCCTCAAATGCTGTAAACAAAAGTTCATCAGTTATTGTTTAGGGAGCTTGGTGAATATTGCAGGAGGTTTGTTGAAAAGAAGAGACTAATAACAATCAAATTGTAAAGCAGGAACCTTGAAAAAAAATCAAAATTCTTTAGAATAACAGCCCTGAAATATAAGCACACATATACACATGTTACTATGAAGTGGAAACAAAATGACATGGAAAAATGTGTATACATTTGAAAAGTTAATTACTAAAACTATGTTGTTTAATATAATATGAAATTATATATCTAAATATTTCCAAGAACACAAGCTGGAAATTAAAAGCAAAATCACATGGAGTTGCCTCAAGGTTAAACTTCAGAACGTGAATGACAAAGATGATTTCAAAGTATTCACAAATGTGAAATGAAAAAATAGAAACAATGATGTAGATGTTATTTAAATACTATCACAAATTATCATAGTCAAAGACAGTGATCTATTTAAAATGTGTCAAAAATGGAAGGGCAGTAGAACTCTTTCCAATTTTCCGAGGAACCACCTGATTGATCTCCAAAGTGGTTGCATTGAACCTGTAACTTGCTTTTGATATGATGGTCATTTTTACTATGTTAATCCTGTTGATCCATGAGCATGTAAGATCTTTCCATCTTCTTTGATTATATCTCTTTCCTTTATCCCTTTCAACGTCATAACATGTAGAAGTCTCACTGTGTTAGAATCTGTTCCATCTTAGATACCCAAATAATATATTTAGGATGTTCTTCTATTATTTTTGAATGGGCATTATAGCATTTTAAAAATAATACTGTATTATTGTTTATGAATAGCTTGAGATTTTATATTTTAAGTTATTTGATATTCTATAATTTGAATAGGATAAAGAGCATCAATCCATTGTCTCAAATGCCTATCTAAATCTTCTTGTATATTCAACATATTAGTAACATTTTTTGCTAAATGATTAACAAAAGTAGCACTCTTAATTTCTTGTATCAAAGCAATACAAGAAGCAGTGGTGCTAGAAATTAATGTAATTAAATCTGTTTTACCAGCGATTACCAAGCCCACTTCCCTCTTGCTTCTGTTTAAAGCCTGACTCACTTCTTATAGTACTTGCAAGCTTTTTTCAGAATGCCAAGGTTCTGTGATACTCAGACAATAAATCAAAAGCTGTTTGATAGGCTTCTGTAACTAACATGCCAGGTTTCAACACACTAATGCTATTACATTAAATACTGTAGGAGAAACAAAAGTAATTTTAACTTGACAATTAAAAGAGCCTTAACACATGTAGTAACACTTGTTTGAAATCCGGATCCTTCCCCAACTTTATCTCTTGCTAACATAACATCATAGAAAACTGCAGGTAACTTCTAAATATGTCTCTGAAAGTGTCCAGAACCAGTCTTCCAAATGAAGACTGTTATTTCCAATATTGGATTGATTTCTAGACCAGTCCATGATTGAGTCTGAATAACTGGTCACATTTAAGAAAAATACAAGATTCATTGTAACTTCTTTATTTGATTCTTTGTTCCATAGGGCCTAATGAATAAGTGTATATGTACCAGAATTTCTGATACATTCAATTTGATTTTGATGGAAATTGCATTGAACCTATAGATTGCTTTTGGTATGATGGTCATTTTTACTATGTTAATCCTGTCGATCCATGAGCATGAATCATTGTCTTTTATAAATTCATCATATTTTCTTTTACATATTTATTCTTTCCTTACTTGCAAACAATAGTTCAGTGCTCAACTGTTGCTGAAAGTATCTTTGCAACATATACCATTTGGTATATATTTAAATAATCAAATACTCTACAAGAAGAAAACTAAGTGCTTTAAAAAGTGTGTTTCTAATTATGCTTATAGTAGGAAGAAGCTCATCAGATTTTTATACTCTCTGAAGATTTGCTTTGGAATTATTTGGAACATGACAGTTTAAAGTGTTGAATTGTGTGATGATTGGAAAAAAGAATTACTACCATCAGATCAAAAATTGTCAGAAATTAAGTATAGATTGAAATTGATCAAGGTGTATTTTCAGCCTCAGTATAAAAAAAATGAGAAAATTAGCAAAGAATACTATAAATCACAATAGTACTATCTAACAAGTTTCATCATTTTTTTTTACTTTATGTGGGGTTTTCATTTATTTTTGAAGCATATTGAGCACATAGATTACTTTTAGATTTAGATATCGTTTGTGTCTCTTGTATTCTGCATACATTGTTTTATATCCATGATACATATACCCATTTTGAGAATGAATGCCCTTATTTTTTATTAAATATGTTTATTTTGCTGATTATGGGATTAAAACACACCAAAAAAAACACAAACCTATATGGCTATTTTATTATCCCAATTTGTACTTCTTTACAGTAGTTTCTTTCCAATTATGAAATAACTGTAGTTACTCTGTGTTCGTGTGCATGAGTTAGACAAAATTCCTGACATAAATAAAAGAAATAAAACCATATCATGGGTTATGGTTTTAGAGGTTTCATTCTATGTTTCATTGCCTTTGTCCTTGAGGTGAGGCAGAATCCTGGCAGTGCAGAGCAGCACAGGTCATGAACGTTAGTTATTTTTTTAAGCTTCTGTTTTGGGGATAACAACTTAATAAAAAGTTATCGAGGATTTAAAGAAGATAACAGAATCCTCCCAGTGATAGCTGTTTGATTCAATAGGTTTAGTTTTTAAAGTTTAATTTTATATTTCCACATACAAATAAATTCTGACAATGGTAAATATTTACCACAGGCTAATTTAAAAGACAGTGAGAGTCCTTTGAAGTCAAATTATGTGTTCTCATCTCCTCCAATATTGGTTCAACTGGAGGAAGTTTACCTTGAAGATACAAGAATGTGTGTGTGTGTGTGTGTGTGTGTATGTGTGTGTGTTGAATGAATATTTGAATTGTTTTGAATACTGTGGAGATACTATGGAAGCTACCCTTACTAGTTGTCTGATCAGTTGTCGTTTTAATTGAAACCCACAATTTTATTACCTTTTCTATATTAGATAGGTCCACCTCTTTGTCTTTTCTCAGTACCCACAATAAGATCTGGAAGATTTTTAGATACTCAAATACAATGTCACCATGCATATTGTTCTTCACAGGTTACATGTTTATAAATAATTTATAGAACACTGGAAATTTCAAGCACATAGAAAGGTATGAAAACCTTATGTTGATATCACTTGACTTCACCAGTTACCAACTCACAGTCAATTCTAGGTCATGTATGCTCATTGACACACTCAGCTCACCATCTTTCCTAGAACAAATTGAGTTCATTTGTAATACCCTTTTCAATAGATCGCTGCTGGCTTTCCCCAGTTGGTATACTCAAGAGATCTACAGAAACAAAATTGTGAGGGAATACCTACTGCCATAATCACAGAAACATGTCCAGAGTGTAAGAGAAAATATAGATTTTTTTTGCAGCTGGTTTTGTTCCTTAGGGTAAATAATTGACACATGAGAAGAAAACTAGGGATATATACTTAGAGTTGAATCTGAAAATGACACACACAGAAAAATGGCCACAGTTTTCTATTTGGGGTTGAAAGGAACTGTGTAGCAGCTTCCCTTGCACTTTCATATAAAGAATATGAAATTTTCCTACCAGCTTAGCACTAACTGATTTTTAGGTATTTATATCAGATAAAGAAAATATTTGCCTAAACACAGGAAAACAACAGTCTAGTTGGCATCAGCCATTATTATAAATAAACGGAAAATGCTTTAAAATAGTGATATTTTCTGCTCACTGGTTGTACGTTTCTTTGGTTTAAATTGTTACAACCTCACTACTACTAGTATTAAAAATAAATTTTATTTGTTGTATCAATAGGTCTGGGGCATAATCAAATCCATCTTACAAATATTAAATTAGAGTCAATATTCTAAATGTTCAATGTTTTGTAGCATTTACTTTTTAAAAGGGATTTAAGGAAAATGGCAGTAGCTACTCTATAATGTTTTGAATAGAATTCTGACATTATTTCTTGATGCATTAACATATTTCCTTAAATCTTTGGTGAACTAACTCTATGTTGTACAGGGAAAGGGTAGCATAATTTTTGCTGTGGCATGGTTCATTGGTTTGGAGTGGCACTATTTACTGTATGCTCATGTGAGAATGATACAAACAAAACCGTGAAAGTGTATTTGGGTTTTATTTGCAAACTGCCTAAGATGCCAACAATCATCCAATAACATCAAAGATATCAACAGCAATTTACAACTTCAGTATGATTCTAAGGTTCCTCTCCAGGTTTCATCCTTTGAAACAGTCACATTTCCAAAAACATTCATTCATATATTCAACAAATAGTCATTGTATATGTGTTTTATACCTGATCTTCTGCAAGGCATTGAGGGTAACTCTATGACATAACTTTAATTCTTCCTGTAAGAAGAACATGGCTACTTGAAAAGGTTTTACATATATCTATATCTATAACTATATTATCTATATCTATCTATATCTATACCTATCTATATCTATATCTATAATTTATATATAGAGAGAAACATATAGATAGATATATAGATATATATTTGCAATCTTTTTGCTGTTATTGCTCTTTATAGATTTCTTTCACTTAAGTAAAGATTTTTTTTTAATTTTACATGTAGAGTGTTTTGCCTTCTTGATTGTCTGTGAAACATACAATTTTCTGGTATCAATTGTGTCCATAAGAGTGTGTTTAATCTCCTAGGATTGGAGTTACAGATAGCTGTGAGTTGCCATGTATGAGATGTAAACTGAACCCAGGACCTCTGTGTGAAGAGCTAGTGCTCTTAACTTCTTAGCCATCTCTCTAGACACCACCTTCAATGATGTACTAGGCAGAAGACTAAACAAGTATTACTGGGAGGTGATTTGGAAATAAGCTTATTCATTAGCAATTAGACATTCTGCATCCACATAGATTGATTTTTGAGATTAAAAACTGTTCCATTGTAACTAAAATATAAAATGATACATAATATTTAATATTTGACATTTTATATCCCCATTGTAAAGTGTTAACTGGGTGGTGTCTCACAGTAAGTCCATGAAATATGTATTAGTGCACTTATCTCTGCTCCCCTTATGAAGTTAGCCTCTTTTAGTTCTTCATGCTTGTGGATATACACTTATCTTATTTCCATAGATTATTTTCAATTATGATCTTACCAATCTTGTTCTAGAGGATCTACTGTCAACATTCTCTTTGTGCCCTCTGTTGTGGTAAACCTCCAACCCAAATAAGACAGGTCAAAGAAAACACAACTCAATAATTATGGATATAAACTGTAGACCTAGGTTGGGCAGATTTACCATTATACTACTCTATTCCCCAGCTATGAGATCCCTTATAACTTGTGGTTTTCTCATTGTCCTTCCACCTCCTGATCCTCCCCCTACCTCTCCTTCATCCCCCCATCTCCTTCCCCCCTCCCCCCTCCCCCTCTCTCTCTCTCTCTCTCTCTCTCTCTCTCTCTCTCTCTCTCTCTCCTCCCCAAGCCTTTTTCTCCACCTTCTCTTCTACTGCCCAATCACTGGCCTTTATTTTACAAATTAAGGTGAACAGAAGTCACCTGTGTACTGATTCACTCCTCCTCTGCAGCCCCTCCCAGGAAACTGGAATTAGCTATCCACAACATTTCCTCCTCTATGTCCAATTAAAAAACTCTTTTCTTTCAGATAGAAATTGAACACAACTATCTTACCATATTGTAATTGTTAAAGCACAAGATAGAACTAATAGCCAGTTCATCATTTTTATTAACTCTGTCATCTCTCCTAACTAAAAGACTTAGTTCTGAACCTGGCTTATATCCTGTCTTTAGAATGAATACCATCTGAAAGCCATCCTCTCAAAGTAAAGAGCCTGGGTTAGCTGTGAAACTATAAGTCTTCAACCCCATCAGGAATCCAGAATGACTGAATTAACTGAAGATATGGGAAGCACAAAGCATAGCTCCTAAAACTTAGCCAATTAATAGAGACCTCTGAACACCTGGACAGTTCCTATAATATAAAACATTGGAGCATCCCATCTTCAGCCTTCTTCCTCAGGATCATCTGACAGACCTATTAATGCAGAATTTTTAAGAGCCCATCACTCTGTCTTAGAAGATCTAATCAGTCGACTATTCTGCAAGTGTGTCCCTTTTCTGGACAGTATTTTGTCTGTAGATGAAAAGAGACAATTCTTGCTAAGTGGCTGTCTCACCACAACTGGAATAACTCCAAAGATGCCCAATTTCTTCATAGGATCCAAGACCTGGAAGCTGTCAGGAGCAGGCAGGTCTCTAATCAATTGAATATTCATACAGGAATGTTTGTAAGGTCAATTCTGTGGACTTCTGACGTTTTTGAAAACCAACTATCTATGTAAAGCAATCTGGACTGTTATTCATTAACTCCTCTCCACTATTTCTAATTAAAATCTAGAAAACACCCTAACAATAAACTCAGAGCCATGTAATTGCTATAGGCCCTTAACTCACAGGCTAACCATCTCAAATCAGTTAAAAAAAAAGTTAAACAAGGACTGGGTCTAAGTCTTGTATTCTTAAGTGTGCTATATAGGTAGAATGCCTATATGAGAGTAACAATATTAATCACACTTTTATATCAATAAGAAACTCATACCAATGAAAACCTTAAATTTGTACAAAAATAAATTCTGCACCAGTGTAAGAGATTATAACTTGAACTTTGTATCAAATGTAAAGATTTCGGCCAATGTAAGATATAATTATGTAATGTTTCACTTAAGAGTAAATTTGCTAACCTATCCCTATTTGTCTATTTCTATGATTTCTATATTACTATATCCCCGTTTCTTTCCTCCTTCCCTTTTACCTACGAAGGAAGGATAGAGAAGAGGACAGGAAAGGTAAAAATCCCCAAGTTTAAGCTTTAAGCTCTCTAGTTCCCTCCCTGTCCAAAGCTACGTCTAAAGTATCCTTTAAATGACAACATATATATATATATATTTATATATATAATTTGTAAAGTAACCAGAACCATCCAACCAAACATAAGGAACTGGGATGAGGATCTTCTTTTGTCTGCTTTCAGCGGAATTGGGGTGAAGAATTCCCATCTGGGGGTCCAAAGGGAAATAAGAAAATTCGCTTAGTCAAAGGAGAGCTAGCAGGCATCATTTGCCTTGCAGTCACTATGTGCTGAGAAACTATTCTTCATAATATATAATCACAGCTTACCCTTATCCAGTTCCTCTCAGATCATCCTCACCTCCCTGCCCAGAAAACTCTATTCCCTTTCTTTCAGTGGAGTCCTACCTGATATATTAACCACACTTCAGTGTAGACCCCATGATGACCAAACCCAAACAAACTCTATGCTGCTTTTTTAGACTTTTTCTTTTGGGGGAATTTTTGCTTGTTGTTTCACTGAGTCTTTTGCCTATATGTTGTAATTTATAATTTTAATATTTTATAATTGTTTCCTCTTTGGGGATTATAATTTTCCCTTCCATTTCATCTTTGCAACCCCTCTCATATATTTCTTTTGCTTTTTTTAAAATTTATGTTCATATTTTAATTGTTATTACATATATATGTTATATATCATTACATATATATATAACATATATATGTATATGGTATGTGTGTTTACATTTCTCAGTCTATAAAATATTACTATGTATGTATTTTTTATGGCTGACCATTTATTTGGATAACAAATTAGAATGCTCTTTCCTAGAGAATATTTCTCTTAATCTCAGCATCCCTTAATTGCCTATAGTTCTCCTTGTATTTTTGAGGCATCATGGACATTTTTCTGTGCACTTTAGCATTTCTATTGCTGTTACCATTTTTCAAGTCAAATTTAAGAAACTATGTTGGTGTGACTTTATGGGTATACTATCCCATGTTTCTAGAGACATAGTCTCACAGCATACTCCCTGTTCCTCTGGTTCTCAGAGTCTTTTAGTCTATTCTTCTAGATTAATCCTTGATCCTTGTGTGTAGGAATGTATTATAGATGTACTCATGAAACTCTGCTCCACAATTTTGAATTTTGGTTGGTTTGGGTTTTCTGTAGTCATCTCCATCAGTTGCAAAGACATATTTCCTTAATGAAATATGAGAATTATACTTATCTGTGGGTATAAGAACAACTGTTTGGAGCATAGTTAGAAGTTATGAAGGTTGAATAAAGTTTGTTTTCCTGCTAGATCTATGGCGCAATTAGCCTTTATTAGTTGACTAGTTCTATAATCCCAGGCTTGGTGCCCTTGTTTTTTGCATGGATCTCAATTCTAATTAGAGAATAGTTGGTTACCACCAATATATGCATGCCACTATTTTATCTTAGTGTTACTGTGACATATTAGTCAATGCTATTGTTTTCATACATGATAGCTGTGCAGGATGACTTGGTGCTTCCCTCCTTTAAAAGCTTGCAGGGTGCCTCAGCCCTCGGGGGTTCGATGAGACCTTAGGGAACGGAGCAAAAGAAGGAAGGGACAAGAGACACAAGAAAGGAGAGCAAGTCTGGGGTTCTGATCAAGCACTGAAACTTTGATTTCTGGGGCAGGTTATAAAGACACAGCAAACCTGGAAGTTTGGGCGAGGGTTATTGTTTAGGGCTATTCCACTATTGAATGCTTATTGCCCTAGACCATCCCATTGTCATAACCAGCTCCTAGGAAATGCCAGATGTTCTTTAAGTTCCTGAGACCTGGGACTAGGTTTCCCAGAATAGCAGGTAATTTCCTGGGTTAAGCTCCTGGCATCTGCTCCCTTTCAACTATTTTAAATGAGGCTGGCAGGAGAATGTGGACATTAAGAAGTCTCATCAATAGATGAGTGGGCATTACCAGAGGGGGAAAGTATTGACCTGATCCTCCAAGTATCATTTGTAATGGTGTCTTTTGGGGAGGAGAGGGTTATTTGTCTTGTTTTTTGGGGGACTTAGAAGCAGACAATTTGGATCCTCCCCCTGCAGTACCTCGTCATGCACCTCTTGCAGGTACCCACGTTGTGTTCATGCCATGCCGAATCAATGTGCATAGATCTGAGTTCTATGCAGCTCCTAAAGGAGATGTCATCGAAAAGCTCAGCCAAGCCTCTATCAGCCAAATCAAGTCTATGATAATGTACTTGTAGAGGTTTAGATGCCATGGAGTCAATTTGTTGTTTTACAAAGAGCATGAGTCTTTTAAAGTCCCTAGGGTGGAAACCCAAAAGGAGAAGAGTGCCAGGAGCCAGCCCCAGCTTGGGGGGAGGAGAAGGTGATCTTTCTTCTCCTCAAGTGGGTTCTTCATGAGGCAGCTGAGGGGGATGGGAATTGGAAATTGGAAGAGCATCGGCGAGGGTAAGACTTGGTCTTAGGAGATTCAGGGTATGACTTTGGTCTTACGAGATATTTAAGGTTGTTGTTTAATAAAATCTTACTAGTCTATGTTACTAACGTTTACTTACTAGGCTACTGTAGCTGACCTGAAATCTCTTTGATCCTCTGAGGCCAGAAACTGCAGTTTCTGGCCACTAGCACCTCTGCCCAGGGACAGCAGGGAATTAGGCAAATAACCTTAGTACTCTCTCTGCAGGCCCTGCTAGGCTCTAAATTAGGTCTGTTGGTTTGAGGTCACAGGAAGAAAAGACACTTAAAGAAGTTATTATAGTTTATTGCTAAGTGTAATAAGTTTCCTATGAAAGCTATCTAAGGGGAGAAGTGGGAAGGTTCTATGTGGGGAAAAGGAAAAAATTCTAACAAAGGAAAAATTCTAAGTAGAGAGATTCTAAGCAGGGAAGAAAGAAAAAGGGAGAGAGAGGAGGGAGAAGAGAGAGAGAGAGAGAGAGAGAGAGAGAGAGAGAGAGAGAGGGAGAGAGAAAGTGAGAGAGAGAAAAGTGAAGTGAAGTGAAGTGACCACTAACGAACGTCCCTTTGTCTTATACATCATTCAGAGTACCTGATCACATGTTACAAAGTTCATCACAAGTTCACACCAAAATTCAAATCATAAATTGAAATAGAAGTTCACAACAGAGAATGTTTACACGCATATCCATTAGGAGTAATTATCTGACTAAACATCCATCACCTATCTAGTTCCACAGGATCACTGAAGGTTTAAAACTATAACTAAGAAATTAGTGAAGTTTTGTATAGATAAACCCAGGCAATATTTTCTCTTCTGTCCTAGCACCTATAATAAATCGTGAGTTCCCTTTTAGTGACTTTTGGTTAATTGTTTTACAACCACCTTGGAATGTCCTCTAAGCAGGAGAGAGTCTGGTTACTATCTAAGGGCTGTTAACTGATGACACTTGGGAGACTGGCAGAGTTCTCATTGCAGTTTTGACTATCAGAAAGGGACTTAATAGCAGTCCCACTATAAAAGTGCTTAGTAATCATTGATATAATTTTAGGAATTCTTATAGAATCATCATTAAGACTTAAGAAGTCGTCTATTTGTCTATATAGCAACACTACAAGACAGTACATCTTCGTGGGTCTGCAGAGATCTGTTCCAAAGGGGAGTGCTATTGCTTAGTGATTGTTACATATGTTTAATAAATAATAATAATAGGAAAATCATATTAATAGCAGGATCTTTCCTAAAATGTGTGCAGCCATAGCCTTGCTGAATGGGGCACACTTGTCGCAGATTATATAATAATCTGAGGCAAGCATTTCAGGATGATCAACTGCTAATTATTAGCTTGTCCTATTATGGCTCCTGACAGAAGGGGACTGACTACTAGACCCAGGATGGAGGGGAGAAGGGTGTTAAGCCAAGGAGAGGCAGAGAACCAGTTTTTCTTGTTCAAGCTGTTTCACCATTCTAATCTCTCTCTGATCTGGCCATACTGTCTCTAACTACCCTGGTGTGGTCAGTATAGAAACAGCATTCCTCCTTGAGGGTGGCACAGAGCCCCCTTTGTTAAAGGAAAAGCAGATGAAGGGATTTTTCCAGATTAGTGATGTCAATCTCTAGCTGTTCGGTGTCGGTGTCATTGTCAATAGCCTGTTGAAGTTCTGAGTAGTACAAGTCTGGAGGTCAGCATCAGGATTAGAACCTCCAACAGCATACACCATGCATGGCACATTTTTATTTGGAAAGGAAAAAAGAAGGGAATTCTCAGGGAGATCTCTTTTCCCTGGATCTCAGTTGTTATCCATTTTATCTACAATAGGGTCTGGCTTTGTGGAGGTATCTGTTTGTTTCACCAATCTTTCTGGCAGCCATCTAGCTGCACCTTCTTTGGTATTGAACAGACATATTGATCCTTGGCCCCATATAAGAACTGAGTCTAGGCCGTTCCTGTTAAAGGTAAGAAGGTCCTTCCACATAACTGTGGCAGAGTTTTTACTGGTCTCAGGGTGCCAGAGGGGATCGGCAGCAGATTTGCCATGAGCGTCCAGATTTAGAAAAATTGAGAACAATAAGGCATGATGGAGAACATTTCTAGGGGACCTCTTCTGGGGGTATATTTCCCACTCTTTTGTTTTTTAAAAGCCAATTTTTTAGAGTTCCTTCAAAACCAGGGCAAAAGCATCAGCAGCTGCTCCTCCCACATTCAGAGAGTTATGAAGATATTATTTTAAAGTTCCACAATACCTGTTTCACAATACCTTGTCCTTGAGGATTATAAGAAATCTTAGTAATATGGGTAATATTAAATTGTCAACAAAATATCTCCACTTGCCATAATTGATTAGGTATAAGTCCTCAAGGACTAACACCATTATGAAAAATTTGAGGATACAAGTTTTTGCAATTTGACTTGAACACTCTCTAGAAATATCAAGTTATTGTCTCAAAGTATTACTATTTTGATGATATAAAGAATAAGATTTTATGGCCAGTTGATTCTGTCAGGCTTATAATCTGCCTGGTATACAAATCTGCTGTGGCATTGCCCTGGGTTCCAGGCAATCAGTATGAGTTCTTAAATGTCTTATAAAGTTAAGGAAAATTACGTGTTTCTTAAATTAAGCTGTATTTGTAAAATTTGAGAATTAGAAATATCTAAAAAAATGAACAATTTTAAGCAATTATAAACCACAGGCTATATACTGGCAATCAGTATACAAATTGAAAGCTTGATTATTTAGTATTTCAAACAGTGGCTATAGCATGTCATTCAATTATTTGTGCTGAAGCAGGGGGAAACTTAAGAAAATGAACATGTGATCCAATTATATATACTGTCTTCCCATTAGATGAGCTGTCTGTAAATATTTTCTGCCTTTGAATATTTTCTGGAGTAACAGTCACTCCCCAAAAATTTAAAGCTCGGTGTATGAGCACAAAGGCTTGCATTAAAACTCCTTCAGAAAGATCAACTAATAAAATATCATACAACGAATAATATGCACTGAAAGATTCAAACTCTTAACTTCCTGTAAGGCTATTAGACATTCCTTGAGGCAAAACTTTCTAGTGATATCGCTTCATGGGCTCTCAAAAATTACAAGCATACTCAATGAATGCAAACCTCTCATCTTCATCAGGATGTAAAGGAACAGTATAAAAACACTCTTCTAAATCTATAATAATTCTATATGCATTTCCTAGAGTGGCAGCTGGTATAGGCAAGTTAAGCTGTAATACCCTACAAATTTTATAGATCTTAATTTTGAACTTTGTTTTGGATTAATTGAATAACCAGTCCCTTGTAGTATAAGAGTAAAAATTAAAAACAACTTGGCAAAGACCACTGGACGGCTTGCTGAGCTTGCTGAGAATAGCCATAATAAAAATATCAAGCCCCTCTAGGGATGAGGTGACCAAAAATGTAGAAACATCCAAAGACATATCTTGACCCGTCTAAACATGCCCAAGTGAGTAATGGGCCACTTGGTGTTTATTCTAGAAGGTCTGGGGCTTCATGGTCAAAAATAGTGAGCCATCCAGCCTGTCAAAATGATTGCTTACGCAAAGGGCTGATGTTTGAAATATCCAATTATATGTAACCGTGCCAGAATTCCCCGCTTCTCCCTTCCCCCTTGTGCCTCCCCCTATAAGAGTTCTAAACTTCCTAGGGTCTTCATCGAAATTCTCTCCCCTCCGTGGGATGAGTTTCGATCCGAGGGTCCTTGTTAGTAAACTGCCTTTTGCCATTTGCATCGAGTCAGTCTCTCGTGTCTCCTTGGGTGCACGCTGATCAGGACTTGAGTTGAGGGTCCTCTCCGTGGGTCCCTACATTAGCAGGCACAGCTATTTCGTGGAGGGAAGCAGGCATGATTTTAATTTTTCCAGCATAATCATTATATAGCTCCTGGCCCATAAGCTGTCTCTTATGAATGTCTTTTGGTCTGAGGCTGACCTTTTCTCCTCAAGGAAGAAGCAAGGCAATAAAACAAATTTCAGAAAACACCTTTCTAGGGGCTGGTCAGAGAGATCACGACAAAAGGAATGCCACACCAGCTTCTGCTGAGCCCACTCTGAGTTTTGTCTTAACTCAAATATGAAAGTTCTTAATTTAGGCCTATTTCCTTAGGCCTGGTCCAACAATTATCCTTCTTGCACTGAGGACAGATTCCAAGGGAGTGATTCTTCTGTCTGTCTATGCCTCTATTTTTCGAAAAAAATAATAATCTTTCCTAAAATGATCTATGTCCCCATACCTAGAACATTCCTTATCACGTCAGCACTGTGAAAACATGGCTTGGACTGTAGTTAGCATTCTCATAAGCCAATTGTGTAAAAGAGACTCCTGCCTGAGGGTCTCTAAAAATTCTATCTACCCTTTTAGCAGCCTATCTACAAATTCCTGAAGTAGTTCATCAGGGCCTTATTTGATCCCAGATAAAGCTTACACTGAGCTCTCCTTTTCAATCTTGGGGGGCTAAGCTGTTTTTGACTCTTTTATTACTCTTGCAATTTTCTCAACCTGCTCTATCCTCTTCTCAAACATAAACATGAGTGAGTCAAAATTTCTAGAGCTCATGATTGAACTGTCAACTGCAGCCACTGTTTAACTATATTTTTAAGTTTCTTTTTGTAGTACTAGAGAGTAACCATAATTTTAAGAAATAAAACCAATTTTTAACAATGCAAACAATCCATTTTCTCTAAAAATCAACACTAAATGCATTACTTTCATATTACAACGTTTGTCAGTTCTTATACATGAATGCATGATAGTGCAGCTTTTAATATCTCTTAAAGAGACATTGTTTTAGATCCTATCTCTATACATCTGGCTTCTGAATGACTCCAATCCTGAGTTACCAGTTTTAAGTCAACGTTCTGTTACCAAAGTTGCAAATTTTTAATCATACCCGAAAACTTATAGGGAAATAATCTATAACCAAGACATACAGAATATTCTTATACTTTTAAAACCACTTATAAACAAAAATAAAGTGAATGCACATCTTATATATTTTATCCAAACAAAATGTTCTTGCTTTTTCTAGCTGTAATTCAAGAGAAGTACTTTCTCACCTGCTGAACCCAATAGTCATAGTCACAGATTTTTCTAGGAGAAACGAACCATCATCTCCTTACCATAGAAGCCAAAAAACCTGCTGGCTCCTTTAAGAGCGGCTTTTACATCAATGAGACCATGGCAGGGCTTCTCCAGCTATATTAGACTCCTAACACAAGTGTATGGCTCCAATGGCCAATTGAAACTGCTTTTTATTTTCTCTCTCTCTCTCTCTCTCTCTCTCTCTCTCTCTCTCTCTCTCTCTCCCTCTCTCTCTCTCTCTCTCTCTCTCTCTTGAAACTAGTTAAAAACTGAATCAAGGGCTGAACAAACAACAGATAAAGTTTTAACCATTTTTCTTTTAAACATGAAATATGGAACAACATTCAAACAACAAAACAAAAACAGACAATTGACACACCTTGGACAGATTGGAGCTCCAAAGACAGACAATAGACAGAGAAAGCAGAACTGAGGAGCTCTCCTTTATGAGCCAGAAAAAATACAGGACATCTCCTGATTTTTTTCCTGCTCCCAGGAGGGCTCTAAAATAGCCTTTTCTCTTTCTTTTGTTAGCCTGGCCGGAGAAGAGACAACTGCTTTAGCCTTTTCCCTCATCTTCAAGGTTTAATCTTTTTATTTTCTCCTTAGGAGGTGTAGCATTTTTGTTTGTTTGTTTGTTTGTTTGTTTTCATCAAATAGTCTTCTCTTGGGGAAACATCACCAATGAAATTTTTTTTTGAAATCCTTTTTTCTTAACCCTTACTCCTCATGCCTTGAGGGACTCCTTGAGACCCTTTAAGAGCAAATCATGCTTGCTTACTGCTTGTCCCAATGATTGTGTTGCTTTTTCTTACCTTCACCAGATCAATCTCACAGGTGGGTGACTCTGTGGCGATCACTATGCGAATCTTCTCTCTTCTCTCCAGAGAAGCATCAATTCTATGTGTGCTGGACATCCCTGTGGAAGCAACATTGAATTGGTCCCAGACCCAAAGGGCGCATGGTGATGTCGGCCCTCGGGGATTCCATGAGAGCTTAGGGAAGGGGGCGAAAAGAATGAAGGGACAAGAGACACAAGAAATGAGAGCAAGTCTGGGGTTCTGATCAAGCTCTGAAACTTTAATTTCTGGGGCAGGTTATAAAGACACAGCAAACCTGGAAGTTTGGGAGAGGGTTATTGCTTAGGGCTATTCCACTATTGAATGCTTATTGCCCTAGACCATCCCATTGTTATAACTAGCTCCTAGGATATGCCAGATGTTCTTTAAGTTCCTGAGACCTGAGGCTAGGTTTCCCAGAATAGCAGGTAATTTTCTGGGTTTGGCTTCCAGCAGCAGGGTACCTTCTAGTCTCAAGAAATCTATTCCTCAGGAAGGAGGCATTTAGGTTAGTTCCAGTTCCAGAACCTCTGGGAAAGGTGTGTAAAGTGTCTGATAACTTCAGCAATAGACATTTACCTCCCACCTCTACTTCTGAAGGCAAACAAAGGAAATAGCAACAAGCTACATATTTCATGAGTCTCTTGCACAACCCTGACCATTGTTGGTTTTATATTAATATTTCAGCTACTATAGTAGGATTTTTATAGTTACCAATAAACATACATAAATTAATTAACAGTTTTTGTTTCTCTGTGATTTTTTGAGGACTTCATATATGAACACTGAAATTTTATCATCTAAAGCTCACTCGCTCCCCTTGAAACTCCTCTATCCTTTCCATTCTTTCTTGTATATACAGGAACAACACTAAATGGACTCTGTCAGAGTTATTTCTATGTAACAACAGTATGGGCCACTGTGAATCTTTAAATAAGATATGCCTAATTTTACTTGTGCTGTAAGAAGATTTAACTATCAGTAAGACAAAAAATGTGGTAAAAATCCTATATGTACATTATAAAGATTTTTAAATAATCTTAGATGATGAATTAGATGAAAATTATGAGGATTGATAATATTTATTTGTGGCTTGGCCTTTGTTCTTAGGTCTTTTCCAATTGGAAGAAAATGTAATTTTCTAATCTTAGTAATAGGGCATCCTGTCTTAGCACCCTATATACTAGCTCATGTGTTTGTTGTGCAAATTTAATAGGGAGTGAGATAGAGAAGCAGAAGTTATAGTGATGTCAAATGAAAAGTGTCCCTATTTGTGTTAATATCTATTTACGGCATTCCATGCAACCATCATGAACAGATAGTGAACAAAATCTGATTAATTAAAGAATAACTTTCTTAGGCTTTCCATTGCTGTGAAGAGACACCATGACCAAAGTAACCCTTATAAAAGACAAAACAAATCTTATAAAAGATAAGATTTATTTGGAGCTGGTTTGCAGGTTCAGAGGTTCAATCCACTATCATTGTGGCTGGAAGCATGGTAGTTTCCAGGCAGGCATGTTACTAGGGTAGCTAGGGTTCTATATCTTGTTCTGAAGTCAATCAGAAGATTGTATTCCAAACAGCTAGGAGAAGGATCTCAAAATTCCCAAAGTGACACTAGAGTCTGCTCAAGAACGAAGATGCTAATTAACATTTCTTGTCAACTCAGAAAAGGCCCAGAAGAAAGAGACTAATCTACATTCCCTTGATGACAGGGAAGAAGACCAACCTGCAGATAAAGTCAGAGAGTTCCAGAGCACATGGACACATCCCACAGGATGGAGTATTGGCTATCTGCAGACAAGGGAAGTCCCTGCCACCTCATTCCCTAAAGACCAATCAGTTTATAAGGCACACTCTTCTGCCAATCATATTGTGTCTAGATACTGCTTCTCTATGCTGCTCTTGGAGACTGTATAAATGTCTGCTGAATGAGCTGTGCAGGGTCACCTCTTCTTTTGGATGTAGGAAGACCCCAGCATGCTGGATCAGTAAAAATTCCTCTTGATTATGGAAGGATCTCTGGTTCTGCGTTGTTCACTCAGTGGGTCCCCAGTACAATAAGGCTGTGCTCTATAGTCTTACAACATACTTCCTACAACAAAGCCATATTGTAAGACCCCAACCCTCTGTCAGTTGTACTTCGAGATGCCCCCAGTGAAACACTGAGATACAGATCAATGCAAAAGCAAGAGGTTTATTTTCTGGCACATTGGCACATCAGTCCTAGGTGAGTGATGAGAAGGCAACCCCAAATGGTGTTACAAGCAGTTTTTATACTTTTTAAGAACATAGGTTACATCAGCAACATTACAGTTCAAACTTATTGGCTAAGCATATTGACTTTAAATCTACTGGCAAGCAAGCATGTATGCACTTGAACTCTACCTGGGACTTTCCAGAGGGTCAGTACATTCTGAGAACATTTTACACAAGAAAGATCCTGTGGGTGGAGAATGGAAATTGGCCTACTCTTGACCCCAGGCAGAAGGGGGAAGCCATAAGGAGGGTGTGGGACTGGAAAAACCCTGAGGAGCCCTCAATATCTAGTCCAATAATGTTATACCTCCTAACAATGCCATCCCAAGTACCAGCCTTGGCTTTGAGAGAAGTTCTACAGAAAGGGTGTCTGGGACTGGAAAAACAATGGACTTAAAATCAAATTGTGGGTTACATCCTGATAGCCTATATTTTGCTAGATCTCCCTCTCCCTCCCTCTCCTTTCTCCCCCTCCCTCTTTGGAAATCTCTATAAAGCTCTCTGCTTAAGAAAAATTTTTTTGTAATTAAAAAAAAAAACTCTTTACAGCTAGCTCTTCTCTGGCAAACCAAAAGCTCAGTCTTTTATTTACATTTCAATTGAGTCATTACCTCAGGTTCCAGTTTGATTATCCTATGACTCATCATCCTATGACCCCACCTCCTTGATTTTTAGAAAGAGAAAGCAAGCTCAAGAACAGATAAGATAGCTTGATGGGACCCCACTCCAGGGTCTGGACCTAAACTCCCTTTGTCCCAGCTAACCTTGAACTCAGGAATCTGCCTGCCTTTGTAATCATAAACAACAGCAGCAACTGCAATGGCAAACATAGCTGGGTGGGATCTTGACCTGTGATCATAACTCCCTAAATCTGCAAGTGAAGCTGTTTTTTTTTTCTTTAGATCTGTGAAGCTCCTTGTAGAAGTCATACTGTATCCTTATATTTTGTGTAGTTGAGAAATTATATATTTTCAGACTTGTGTTTTCAGCGTTCTTTTTCATGGCCTTGAGGGCTTTCCTCAAAGTCTCAGTGTTTACCAGTTTGCTGAGACATTAGCCATACCCTCACTTGTGCTGTCTCTGATTATCATAGAGTCATTAACTTTGTCAGAGAGGACAATCTTCAAAGGAGGAATATGAAAATATGTACATTATTATACAAACAAGCCTTACACCCACTAAAACAATTAACACTTGTGGAGGCTTATGCCCTGCTGGCTCTGTCCCAGGGGCAGGAACACCTATATTGTCAACCAGGACTCATCAGTGCAGTGCCACTCCCTGGGTCAAGCACATTCTAACCACCATATGTGTCTGTGTGTGTGTGTGTGTGTGTGTGTGTGTGTGTTAGTCATTTCTCTCTCTAAATGTACCAATGAAATAAAAATAAAAGTTCTGTGGTATCTAGGACTTGAAAAAAACCAAGCTAGAACTAATCTGGACACCAGTTCACTGAGAAAAGACTCATAGTGAAGAGGAAAATTATACTAGACTCTTCCTCTCTTAGAAAAGAAAGGTCATAGAATGCTTAGGCACCCTTCACCTCCAGAAGACAGATGCAAATTAAGGTTCTTCAGACTACAGGGGTGGAGGCTGATCTGCAGCTGTGGAGGGAGCCCAGAGCACATGAACAATGGACCTTTAGCCACCCACAGATAAGGGAAGTCCTTGCCACTTCATTCCCTAAAGACTAATCATTTTAAAAGTCACTACTGTTCTGCCAAGCTCATTGTGCCTAATGGCCGGTACCCCTAGAGACTGTGTAAATGTCCTTGAACAAGCTTCACTCTCCTTTTGGGATGCAGGATGACCCCAGCATGCTAGAATATTAAAAATCCTTCTTGCATTTTGCAGTGACCTCTCATCTCCGCATGGTTCACTCAGGGGGTCTCCAGTAAATTAAGGCTCTGCTTGTTAGAGTTTTACAATATTATCAGAAGGTGCTCTTCAATCTTCAACGAGAAATAACTCTAACATATTGGTAAAGCTTATAAATCCCAACAATGGAGAGCATGGCAAAAGAGACCAGGGGTGCAATAATGGCACTTATATATTGCAAGCAACCAAAAGCCATAAAATTGCATTCAAAACTCAGTCAATATGAGGAAATCATGACCTGTGTAAGCCTAGGCAAATATCCATGTCTAGAGAAGTTTTAGACCCCGGAGAATAACTTAAATAACTGTGATTTTCCTAAAGCAATGTTACTATAGAGATATCCTTTGAGAACCAGATTGATCAAGGCTTTTTCTGAGGCCCTGATGTAAAGAGGAGAAACATAGTTCTTTCTTAAATTAGAACATGTAGGAGTGTGTGAGGGAAATGACTTCAAATCCTGAGAACTCAACTATTCCCACCATACAGGACTATGGTTATCAATCCCAAGGCCATTATGTGTTCTTCTCTGAAGTCCTTGAGATGTCCTGTGTTCCTTTGTGAAATTTTTTTTGATTAGCTTCTTGCTGACATAATTCTATTGTTTGATAGTTTCTGCTGACTTTGTATCAATTATTTCCTGGAGTTTTATGAGATGCTATACTTCTCAATAAGCTTTCTTGACACAAGAAAGACAAAACTTGTGAAGGACCTCTCAAACTTAATTTTCATCTTTTTGTTGTTGTTGTTTTTGAGACAGCTTTCTCTGAGTAGAGCTGCCAGTCCTAGACTTGCTCTGTAGGCCAGAGTGGCCTCAAACTCACAGAGATTCACATTCTTCCACTACCTCCCTAGTGGTGACATTAAAGGTGTGTATCACTAATACCTAGTGTGCTTTTGTATTTTGTCTTTTATGTTTTTTCAATCTTTCTTATTTCCTGGCCTGTTTCCAATTAGAAACTTGTCACCATTTTGTCTAGGTCAATCCACAACTATTCAAAATATAGATGATAAACATCCATGCTTAATTGGTGTATTTACAATACAACTCCTACAACTAAGGTTCAGAGAACATTGTGGAATAAGAACAGATTGTAAAATCCATCGATCAAGGCTGATACTGCAAGTTACTACGTACATATGCCAGAGAAAGTCTTGACTATTACATCTCAAAGCTATGTTTGTCTAAACAAGAGCAGCAAAATCATTATACCGGTAGGACATGCCAATGTAGAGAGGGGAAGTTTCATGATGCCCTACCACTAGATAAAGATGTATAGGGAATCACTTGTTGCTGAGAGAGAGAGAAATAGTTTTCCCTAGAGAAAAGAGCCTTGGTATGTGATTCAATCCCAAATAGTCAACCCTAAACCATATGCAAATACCAAACAATGGGCTAAGTAGGCCCTGTATGTATATAAATGTATGTGTGTTTGTTTGTGTGTGTGTGTGTGTGTGTGTGTGTAACAGCAAAAAATTATAGAAGATATTATGAATTTGAGAAGTAGGGGAACAATGAAAAAGTTGGATTCTTAGAGGTATAGAAATGATGTAAATAAACTATATCTGTGAAATATTCAAAGATAAAGTTTTAAAAGAGGAAATCTTGAAAGTCAATGTTTACTAATATGTTTAAATCTCTACTAATCAGTTAAATGCAACTTTTACATGATGTATTTTTTCCATTTAGATTAGAAAAAGGTTGCAAGTAGTGATAACACCTCAGAAAATGGTGCAAGAAGCCATGGTGCACTTTCTATTGTGTATTTAAGTTAAAATAGTCATTTTAGAAGTTGATGTGATATGGTATAGTAAAAATGACTAACAGCAAGCAATTTCCATGTCTTAAGGATTCACCACCTAGAAGTAGAAAGGATAGCCTATGACAGATATTGCATATTATATAATATAAATTTTCAAATGACCATTTTAAGTATGTAAAAATTAATTTAGATATTTAATATATGTTCAAACAAAAATATAACAATTTCACAAAAAGCTCTTGTGTTTTTCTTAAAGTAGGAACTGTAAGCTAAATATTTATTATAGAAACTCATTGAATTTTTTAACAATACTATGTTTATCATTAGTGCATTAATTTTCTATGTCTTAAGGGCAAATATTTATTATTTTGCAATTTTGACATTTAGATTTTCATAGATCCAGGACTGGCTTAGTTAGTACTTCTCTGGGATTCCTTGGGGTGAAATCAATGTGAAATCAATATGAGATGGTCTGTATCATCTATCTTGAGTTAAAGATGGGGAAAATTTGCTTCTAAGTTCAGCCAAGTTAATAAAAGAACTGATTCATTATAATACAGTATTGTGTGCTTTGACATTTTATGAAATATTCGTTGGAGGCCCTTTTACTAGAATTTGTTTACAGTTCCTAGAAGTTTTCCTCAGTATTTTTTGCATAGGCTTGATGGTTTATCTCAATTTTCAGATTGATAAAATGTGGAGTCACCTGGGAGATAGACTTTTGAGCATAATTGTGTAGGATTACTTATTAGATTATTTGAGATGGGAAGACCCACATATGGTGAATGGCAGCATTCACCGATTTTGAATACTGGACTGTATATAAATACCTTAAAAAGTTGAAAATAAACTAATACAAACATTAGTCATGGTATTCTTCTCATATGGGATGCAACATGACCAGCGACCTCAAAATCCTGCTATTGTGGCTTCCTCAGAAAACTTCCAAGTTTGAATCAAAGTAAATTCTCCCTCACTTAAGTAGATTTTGTTGAAGTATTTTTCTTTTATGAGTAATGTGAGAAGTAACGAAGATAATTGCTTACTTATTTTAACAAATTAGCAATTCTACAGCAAATGGTACATACTATAGTAGAATCTTTATATTTGCTATGTTCTATTTAAATGAAAATATAATTATTCTCCACATTTGGGCTTGTAAATACCTGTAAGTATGAGTATGAATCATCATTTCATTTTGTGTAACATGAACAGAAATAGTAAACATTAAATGCAACTGAGTGCAAATTTCAAAGTAAATTATGCTATTATTATTGTCTAAGAAATAATTCAAAATTAAAGGACTTAATACCAAAATGAAATTTTTCTTCTTTAATTTTGTATGTTAGTTTCATGTCAAGAAAGATGTTCATGTGCTTCTGCTTTAGTTTTATTTTTTGTCTATAGCATCTAGTTAAAAATGAGAAAACTTCATCTGGTAAATGTTCTACTGTATGCAAAATAAGAGTAAATGAGTTAGCAGGTACTTGAAATTTTTATAGAGGAATATTCTTTAGTATGATGTACATCAATTTGGCTCACATTTAATAGAAAGTGGAATTATCATAATGACATAGAATAGCAGTAGGACAGGACACTGTATTGTTTATACCAGTGAGTACTAGAAGTTATGTGATATAAGACAAAATACATACTTAGACATATTAACTAATATATACTGTCTTTAATGAGGCATATTTAACTAAATTAAATCTGAATGATATCAATATAGTTGTATGCACAAAATATTCTGACATACAAAATCCATTGCTTGATTCAAGCAACTGTTGTTATATAAAGATTGTATTATATTAAGAAATAGTCTTAAATTTTACTGTTAGTGAGTAAAGCTTTATTGTATATCTTATGGTACTTTACTGTGCACTAACGTTTCTTTGGTAATAAATATTTATATGTAAATTTCGTAATAAGATCTCAAAAAGTTTATTTGAATGTCTCTGATACCACATACATTCATTAATTTTCACAAAAAGGAAAGACATAAAAACTAATGTGACTACATATTGGGGTGGTATTTGAGTAATTAGCATGCAGTTCATTATATTAGAGAATATATATACACATATACATATGGGGGAACTTAATAGATATTCTATTAAGATTCTATATGCACATGTACATATACATATGGGGGAACTTAATAGAGATTCTATTGTTACTGAATTCAATCAAGTCGGTATTTCTATCTTCTTCATGTTGTCAGAAACATGAGGGTAGTTTGCCAAGTACAAAAAGGTCAGGGTAAATCATAAAAAAAAAAGTGTCTGCTTTAAAATCCCAGATGACCTTGTGGTATTAAAAGAGGCATTTGAAAGACACTTGCACTAAGGATTTGTACTTCCCAGCAGAAGTTTATTTACTATTTAAAATCTTTGATGAAGACAATAAATTACAGACTCATATTTCACACTTCATGATTATTAAATTTTAATATGTATCAAAGCCTTATAAATGTTATTAAAATATATATTTTGACTAACTGTATATTAGAAAGGGGACTGAAATTCTTCAATTATTGAGACAGAGTTCTTATATCATAGACCAGGTTGGGAACCTATCAAAACATTGGAAATACAGGCATGTACCAAATTTCAAAATTTGTCTCAATATTGAAATTTCAATAAGCCTCTATATAAGTCATATCACTGTTGGCATAAAAATAACCTTTAAGAAATAAGATAATGTATACAACCCTTTGTTGGCCAGGAGTTCCCTTGCTATACAGGAGGATGGATTAAAGAAAATATAGAATAAAGACATCTCTATACTGATATTTACTGTTCCTTTATTTTTTTAAATGGTCTCTGTGACTTCTGTTTACTGTGAATCAGGCATGTCTAAAGTATAGATCATGTCTCACATGAGTCAGGCTAGATATGAATACATCTCTACGTATTCTGGCATTAAGATGTTATATAGCAATGTCAAAAATTTGGACATATGGAACCACTTTATATAAACATTTACATGTTCCTATAAAATGACTCTTAAGGAAGTCCTCACTGATTTAGGGTATGAATTACTAAACTAAATGCTAGAATCTGCAAGCCATGTGATTTTCCAACCTTCTTTCCTGTAGTGGGATAAGAAAAGATATTTTGGAAATAAACAAAAAAATTCTATACACTGAAATAGAAGCAGATCAATCAGTTGTGACCTGAGAGCAAGAAAGGTATATTCCTGAAGCAGAAACAGGTGCTGGCCAATGATACAAGAAGAAATTGTCAAGGAAGTGTGTGAAAAAATGAGAATACACAGAATTTAAATATGTTCTGGTCTAAATAAGCAACATGTTGCAATTCTATTCAGGTTTTTCTGTCTCAAGGAATATGAGATAAAGTTTGGATAGATTTTTGTAAATATGAGGTAAAATGAGATAACGACTGCCTTCCTTATAGATCCTAAATTAGGGAACTGATCACTAAATGGCTACTTCAAATTCTAGTACAGAGGATGAACAGCTTGGAAACTCTATTTTGTGGCTAAGGAAATTGAAATACAACAGAGAAACTAAGACCTGATTATCTGAGCCTTCTCATTAAGGTTCACTGTATATGGCTCAATTTTAAAGAAAATAAAGTGTAGAAAATGTGTATTTTCCTCGAGTCTGTGGTCCCTGGAATTCCTAGTTTGACTTTTCTTTATAAGTTATAATATTTATAAAAATACAATATAAAATGGGATATTTTATTTAAATGTATGTTCGTCAGAGTTGAATATGACAAATAAGCTGTGACTAGCTGATACGAAAGTTATCATTTTAATGTATTCAGTTTGACATATTTCCATAAAAAGCAAGCTGTTTATAACTTCAGTTTTACTGCTCAGACTGCAGTGTTGTATGTCACTGAAATCCTCAGTATAAAGCTCAAGCAAGGGAAAGACAATCATCATTAGGTAATGAGATTGCAGATCAATTTTGAATTCTTCTTCAGGGACAGGATGATCAGATGGAAATGAGTACCTACTAATTCCCAAACAGCATGTGCCTGTGTTTTCAATGATGAATTGCTTGCTTGCCAAAGGCATTAGATAAAGTACTTCTTTTTAGAACTAAATTGAAAACAATGTATATGTATTTGCAATGCTAATGTTCAAAGCTCATAACTCTTAAAGTATGTGCAAAAAAATCTGTTACTGAATTTCTACCTGTGAGTTAGCATTTGTGTGTGTATATTCATTTTTCTTTGATTTTCTTAAATGAAATCAGGCTTACTAGGTAATCACTACATAAGAAACATAACTTTCTATGATAGTTATAGTGATGACTCTGATTTGGAATATCTAAGATTATTCAAAATGTAAGGTGGAAATGACATAATCTTCTGACTAATTCAGAGTAGCAAAAACAGAAAAGCAAGAGGGTGATCAGCATTCTTGATTGCTTGCCTATGTTGTAATTCATCAAACTGTGGCTTATCTTACTGTCTCACTGTTTTTAAGCAGAGATTGATTTTGCAACTATGTATTAACCTGTATTGCTTTGAAGTTAAGTCAAATTTTCTAATTATTTATCCCTGTGTATTCATGCCTAATACATCAATGACTGCTTGGAGCATTTGTGTGGAAATGCAGCTAAAATATTGTAGATTAGTTGTTTTCAATGAGGATGAGAGAATAGTGCCCTTAAAAATATATGAGGAATCTTTTCAACTTAATAATGATGAGAATACTTTTAATATTGTAGACAGGAGCCATAAGAAAGGAATACTTTCAAATTTTCTACTGGATTTCCTAGTATATTTTAAAGAGACTTCATAATTTAAAGCAGATTTAGACTCATAAATAAATTGAAAGGGAAAGACAGAGATTTTCCATATCAATGCCTTTCTACATGCACAATATCTAATATTATTAATGTTCTCTACCACATTAAAATTGATGGAACTTCCTAGACACATCATTATCAGCCAAAGCTTAATTGACTCTTATTCATGTGTTTTGGCAAATATGTATGTGAAACTACAACTTTGCAGACATGCAGAGATTTTTCTATAATTTCTACCACCAACGATGCTTCTACTGCCTCCATAACTTCTCACTTTCAAGAATGTCACATAATTAAAATAAAAAGTATATGTTCTTTATAGATGTATTTGTTTAGTTAATTTCAAATATTTTTATTTCTTCCACACTTCATGACTTAGTAACTCATTGATATTGTGCTGTTAGTGTTTGGGAATTGGGTCATTCTATAAGTGTGTAGCAGTATTTCATAGTTTGAATGCATATTTTGATGATAATGTATTATATTGGCCATCTTTTCACAAAATCATTTGTCATGTTTTCTTTAGAATATCAGTTAAGAACATTCAACCATTATTTTATTTTTATTATATCATTACAACATTTCTTCCCTCCCTCAAAGCTTTCTCATATACTACATGATTTCCTTCAAATTCAAGGCTTCTTTCATTCTTGGTTATGGCATGAATATCTCTCTCTCTCTCTCTCTCTCTCATATATATATATATATATATATATATATATATATATATATATATATATCTTCATAAACATAAGCTACACAGTTCATAGAGTATTATTTGTGTGTATATTTTCAAAGTTTAATAGTTGGCACTAGCAACGAACTGGTGTGTTCTTCCTTGGGCTAGACTAATTCTCCTCTTTCCAGTACTTTTCTATTTACTTTGCATATAGTTGAGTCCTTGTGGAGTTTTCGCTGTGAACATTGGTGTATTCTTTGTTCAGCTTATGTTTAGACAGGCGTGTTGATCAGTATTTATGGACATAGATTATGTAAATCCTGACATTACCAGGATTTACAATTTCACTTCAAAGTCAATGATCCTCTGGTTCTTATACTCTTTCTACCTCCTCTTCTGCATTTTTTTTATAATTCTTAGGTATAGAAGTATTTTGTAGATAGATCCATTGGTATTAAACTTTACAACTTTTCATTTTGATTTGTTTTAGTTTTCTATAGTGGTCATTTATTGTTGTCAAAGTCTTTTCTTGGATTAGCAGTGAAGATTACATTTACTGTTTTACAAATATTAATAAACTGTTGTTAGCAATTATACTGGTTTAGTAAAGTAATGTTTGTAGGTTTCCTGCCAATAATAAGCCGACCATCCATTACTCTACTAGATCTGAGCAGTTAGCTTGGTTTTCAATATTTGGCATGACTTCCTGCTTGTTGAATGGGTCTTAAGACGAACTACAGACCTGTTGGTTATTGGCAAAATAGATGTGCCACTATTGCACCCTTGGGGTTATTGTGTCATGGTCGTTGATTATGTGGTTCATAGACATCATAGCTGGGTAAGACTGCTGTTTGTCTACTTAGTTTGGAAATTTGCATTGTGCCTCCAGGTACCATAAAAGCTAGTCCTCAGGCAGGAAGCATATGGTCCATCCTTTAACCAAGTTATTACTTTTCTATCCATCTAATTTTTGTCATTGTGCTATTCAGTTTTAAGTTATTTTTTATTTGAACATGTTCCTTTATCTTAAAATTTCTTCTAAATATTTTCTCACATTCTGTTACTTCTTTTCTTAGTCTATTGATACTATGTTTTAAAGAGAAAAATATTTTAATACATTCTACTTTATGAAATATTTTACTTTTTAATAAACTTACTATTAACAATTTCAGTTAATTATTCCATATAAGTTATCCATAATTACTTAATTTACAAGCAATGTCAATTTTTGTTAATATCAAAAATTAAGAATTGATATATGCTAAACATTGAAAATTCAACTACTAATATAAAGAATATTAATAACTTACTAAGGCTTTTCTGGAATATTTTAAAAATTATTTTCTGATAATAATTCAGTTCACAATATTGCAATTAAATTCTAAGATACTACTTTTGAAGGTAGATGTATAAAAATAATCTTGCAAGTACTTTCATGAAAGTTTATGATTGTCCATTATAATTTTATCCTTTTGAGTATATGTTAAGATCATTTTTTATCTGGTTATAAGTTGACATTTTATTAATGTTTTTAAACAATAAATATATGTCCTTGAGCTGAATACACATTACATAGTAGGCAGTCTTCTGTATATAAAAAAAATTACAATTCAATTCATTAAGGGGACACATTGTTCTGTCAAAGGACCTAGAATCTTTTCCCTACACCCACTCATATTACACATCTCAAAACTGCCTGTTATTTCAGTTTCAAGGGATTTGATGCTCACTTCTGACATCCACAGGCACTGTATTCATGTTGTGTACATATATGCATATATATTCCCTTGTTTTCCCTCTGTGTCTCTTTCTGTCTCTGTGTCTCTCTGATACACACATACAGACACAGACACAAACACACACTCACTCACACAAACACAAATAAAACTTAAAAATAAATGGAGCTCCTTCCACTTCTTAGTAGAACAGAACTGCACATCAAGGAAAATACATTAAAGAATCATTAGAATATATATTATAACAGAAATAATGTGTTCTGTAAAGAAGTGGAGAAGCTGAATAAGATATATGGAATGATGAATGTAAAGAGACAAAATTACTTCACTGAGAACATGACATTCATGAAAAAGTTCAAGGAAGTTGGTCCATGTACATAGATTAGAACAGAGTATGAACTCTTTCTTCTTTTGAAGTAACCTCACAGTTTTCTCTTTCTTCTTAGCCTTAGAGTTTTCATCTATTTTTCTCTGTTGTCGATGGATTTTACATTTTTAATTAAGTTTCCTTTGGATTAAAGGCCATCTTGGGTAATTTGCCAATTCCTTCAGATTAAAAGTACTTTATATCAATTAAAACTCATGATAATTTTGAGAATTGAGGATATATTTGTGTTGTCACATGAGGTCACAGTCTCTAAGATGTATGATCCTAAAAATATTATACCATTTGTCTTGAATGGCTTCTGATTAGTTACTTGTAGATTACTCTATAAAGATGAAAAATAACATCTTGTTATTTGTGGCTAAGTTCATGGTAAAATAACATTTAAATTCTTCCTCTGTGTCTCAGAGAGAGAGAGAGAGAGAGAGAGAGAGAGAGAGAGAGAGCAAGAGAGAGAGAGAGAGAGAGAGAGAGAGAGAGAGAGAGAGAGGTACTGTCTTGATTATTTAGAAGTCATCAAATTGTTTAAAAAAAGTTATTTTCTTTTAAATTTATCGCATTTAGAATCCTATATTTAGAGGTCAAAAGTAAAAGAGAAATCCTGAAACAAGTTTATATTTTACATAAAAAAGAATGCCCCTAAGTATTCAGTAGACACACATAATTGATATTAGTGTTTTCGGTATCAAAGACACTTTGAGGGGTTGCTACAACCGCATAATTTAATGAGTGTTTTCCTTGTTTGGGGCAATAAAGAATGCACTACAAGCAAGAAGCATAATTCCAAAGCAATTTTGTTTGTTTGATTCTATTTGTGAGCACAAATCTAAAAGCATCCATCTCAGTTTTCTTCTATAAAAGGATCTTTTTGTCAAATCAATCATGGTCAGAAGAAATAAATGCAATGGTGAATTATTTGCAAAAATATGAAGCTGCCTATCCAATCCTCCTTTATGGGAGGTATTGGTTAAAAAATAGAAAGAGTTCCTTCTTCCCAATAAAACTTTCTGTGTAGCTAAGAGATAAATATCATGGCCAATGTTTTTTGTTCAACTGAGGTGGCTTCGAATAACGTACCTTGTGTGTAATATGGGAAAACTTCCAATACAGCATATATACGTATCTTGTGAGAAGACAGAGACAGATCCTATGTGAGAAGTATGTTGAATCTATACATTTTTACATAAGTAGGAATCATTATTTCTTGAGGTTACCAGTAACTGATCAGCCAACAGGTGCAAAACTCACTTATACTGGGTATACTTACTATATGGAAGGTATTTTTGACATGACTTAATGATAAGTTGTCAACACAAGTGATTACATTGAAAAGAAGTGTATGTGTGTGTGTGTGTGTGTGTGTGTGTGTGTGTGTGTGTGTGTGTTCTTCCTAAGCTATGTGCCCTTGCAGCTCAGCTGCTGTTCATGGAGTGTTGTCATTTCCATATTTCTCCTTCCTTGATTATCACTACTGAAATATCTGAAATGTGGCACAGAAGGTTTTTTTTTCATATCAAGAGAATAAATTTTCAAATAAAAAATACTTTAAACACTTTAATGATCAAATGGAGTTGAAGTACTACCAAATACTAGAGGTGTCATATATATATATTCAAATTGTAATTTATACTCATTCACACAGGGCTTATAAACACTATAAACACAAAAAGGCAGGACGCGGGGAAGGTGTTGTTCTTTATTATTCAGGGACTACCAAAAAGTATTCTAGTTAAAGTGTCGATGCTGTGGACCATGTTTCTCACTTCCTCATCTGCCCACTGGATTCATTTGCCCTCCATAATTTATTAGAAAGCCTGTGTCTCTGAGGGATCCCCATCAACTTTTGCTTAACATTCTGACACAATATGATTTGTGCTGTTCATATAGACTCATAGAGTTCCATCAGAGTGAAAAGCAGAATGAATGCTTGCTTGTTTTCATGTTCCTCCCTTTACTTTGGGGCTTTTCATTTGATATTCTAATATTTCTTTGTATCTTTCTTTAAGGGCATCTGTTTCCAACGAGCCAGAGCTACATTTATTTGAATACCACTTGTATATTAGCACATCACCAGTTTGTATGCTTTGTAACATGGTTGTATGTGAAAGAGTTTGTATGTGAAAGAGTTTGTTAATACATATAAAATGTTGGTAAAGTTCTAAATTACATATTGATATCAATTATCAAGACCATCTTTACAACATGAAGCCTTCTCAGATTTAAAATGGAACAAATTTTGCCTAAGGGTTATTAAAATTAACCTTCTTCTCCTATTCAAATGAGGGTGACACAGCTAACCTTTAATTGGACCAGATGTTCTGAAGTAGCAATAAAGGTTCTAGCTAAATGGAGTGATTTAGATGACAAAAGAAATTACAATCTCTCCACTGCCAATTCAATTAAAAGATGTTACATTTCTATTTGAAAAGAATGTGTCAGCTGCACAGCCGAATGTAATGCTATCAAAAGATTCATTTGTCCAGAATTATATGTGCACTGTATGCAGGCATATACTTGTATGCATTATACTGTGGAAAACATCAAATTGGAAATCACAAAAATGACATAGTGTGACTTAAAAGCTTTTTCTGAGTTTGTGATCATGGTGAAAACAGAGAAGCTTCCTAATTCTATAGCAACATTTTATTACTCAACTCAGTCAACGTGCCACATGATAGATGATGTACATTTTTAAGCTGGGCAATTTGATATAAGCCTCACCAAACAGGTTACTGTGCACTTTGGCTTGTTGAGTCCTTGACAACTATTGACTGCCTATTCGAGAGGAGTGCAATTAGTGCAATTTGTCAAGGCTTGTGTAATCTAAAGTGGAAATACTAAACACGGTATGAAAAGGTAGTTATTACTAGTTTGTTTCCTCAAGATTTTTTTTTTGTAAAACTTTATATACATTTGGAAGATATATGTATTAAGAGGAATATATCCTGCCATGAATTCTTTAATATGTGACATTAGCTTTGCCAAGTGACTAATTTACATGATCTATCATTTACTTGATATCATCATTTAGCTATAGTTTCTATAAAGCATCTATGACAATTGTTTTTTGATTCTCACTGTTTTCTGTCAATAAGAAATAATAATTTAGTCAATAAGAAATTACAATTCTCCACATCCCCTCTAGCATCTGCTAATTGTCACTATGTAGCAATATGCAGATTTTAAAAGAATTTAGTGCTATGATTTTGTTTAACTTATGTATATGTGTGCAAATCTGTCCATATGAATGAAAAAGTACTCAAAAGAGGACTTTTTTCCCCTGAAACTGGAATTAGAGATTGGTGTAAGCCAACATATCTATGCTGGAAATTGGACCAAAATCCTCTGCAAGTGCAACAAATACCCTTAAGCACTACTCATAGAGTAATCTTTGAGAAAATAATGTGTATATTGTTTATTGGCACTCTCTGTCTTCTGATTGGTATCTGTCAAGGAGAACATATGATAATGAAAGTTTGTAAAACACTTTCCTCTTACCTGTTTGGTATCACATTGTTAGAAATGGATGGATTAGTCTACTCCAGGCCCACATCTTGGTTTCCTCACCTTTTTCTCTTTACCAGACTCTGATAACGCAGTCCTTGTCCCTTTCACTTCTCCATTTTGAGGTAGCAATGATTTTTCTTTTGTTCGCTGGTCCCTGGGTATCTCAGTATGCATTACTGCTTTTTTTAACATTATGCCCAACTCAAAATTGCCCATTGTCTTTGAAATCCCTACTGAGTCTGTCCTACATTCTTACAAATATCTTGTCCAATGCTATTTCAATCTTCTAATGTGTTTTTATTTAGGTCTCATTGTAAAGTTCTCCTTTTTATGTAAAAAAAATGTAAACTAAATTTTATATATTGTTTATTTTAATAATTAATGGAAGCATTTTCATTGCCTTTCCACATATTATCAAATACGTGCAATGCTATGAAGAAATGCTCAAAAAATGAAGCTATAATAAAAATAATTATTAATAGTACAACAATGTGCTATAAAAATATTCTTGAAGAAATAAGGCACAAATATTTTAAAGTACATCATAATAACTGTGTGTTTGATTTTAAAATAGAAACAACAATATTTCAAAATTCATAATCCATTAAACATGTTTAATTCTTCAGAATGATATTTTCCTTAAAATTGTTATGTATGCACTGTATGCATAATGCATATGCTTACATGCATATGATCATGGATTAATGGTTGTATATAAATAGCAGAAAATGTGACATGATGAGACAATTGGTATGGATCATATACTGTTAGCACTACCTAACAACAGCTTTGTGTTTTTCAATATTATTCAAATAAATAAATAAATAAATAAGAAAAAGTGTTATTATGTGTGTTGTAAGTGACGATGTAAAACAACTGCTTTTAAAAAAAATCTTTTATCTTTTGAAGAATTTCATATATGAACACTATATGTATGTCATTTTTATTACTAGTGTTCTCCCCAAGCCCATACATTCTGTGCTCTAGTGCATGAAGTATTCATAGATCCTGGAAGAGAAACTCCTACTGTCAATTTGCAAAAACAATATGATTTCTATTTTTATTCTTTATAGTTATTCTTATAGCTACAGAAAAATAACTTTTATCTTATAAATTTTACTCTTTTATGTATATATACAGAACATGAATTGTACATTTTATTTTACTGGACTTTTCATTGAGTAAATTATGTCCTTTCATATTTACCTAAATAGATATATATTTCATACATTCTTCTGAAAAAAAGAATTTTATAGAAATTATGAAATGATTTTATATTTTATTTGAAAGAAAAATCTAGATAAATTTTTTCCCATATTTCATGCATGAGTACCATATCAATTCTTCCTTCTCAATTCTCCACTCCTCACGTATGGCCTCATGCCAATTCCTTTCAAATTCATGACCTCATTTTCCTATTTGTTATTTATATACATACATATATGTGTATTTATAAATACAGCCTACATAATCCATTTAGTGTTATTGTCACATACCAATATTTACTATTGACCACTTGGCAACTGATCACCTATCAGAGGCTCATTTATAAAGAAGACTGCTTGTTTTTCTTTCTCAGCAACCATAAAGTGCCTGCAGCTGCATCTTCAGAGGATATCATTAGAGATCTCCCTCCTTTCATCAACATTAGAATGCAAGTAGCTCTTGTCATTGTGTGAGTCTTATTTAGGCAGCCATACTGTTGAGACTTTATGACTGCACTCTCCTTTTCATATATAGAAGACACTATCTTGATAAACACATTATGATCCTCTGGCTCTTACTATTATTCCCTACTCTCTTTAGCAATGTTCACTGTGACTTAGGTATAAGGTTGTATTGTAGATGTATCAGTTTTGGTCCGTACTGCATGGTCAGTAGGAGGAAAACAATTCTTCACTATAACTATATATTTATATTTGACTCATCCAAATAAATATTAATTTGTCATAATTTATTACATAAGATATGTTAATTGAACCCGGAAGATAAAAGTGTTCAATATTAGATCTTTTTCTTACCATGTTTAAAATGGAATGCAGGCCTGCTCATACTAGACAGTTGCTATATCATTGTGCTACAACTTCATGTTTAAAATTCAGTGTATAATAAAGGTTAACTTCAAATACATCAATATTCAATTACAATAAGGAGACTTGCTTCAAGCTTTTTAAGTATAAGAGAAATTAATTTCTTCTAAACTTCAGGGCAATAATCATACTGTATCCTCCAATAGATGTCACTAGCTAAATTAAATAGAAGATATCCATTGTTAGTAATGGCATTCTCTTATTCATGAAGTAGAATACATATCTCAGGACCAATCTGAATTCATCAGTGCAGGCTAAAGATCAATGAATTTAAAGTAATTATTGTAGCTAAAAAAATGACCCAAGATGTCAGGAAAAGACTGAGTGATATTTTGATTAAACTGTGACTTAATAAGATCTCCCCTTCTATCACTTTAAATGGGCATAGTTTCTTGTTTAAAGAGCGTATTTAAGTTAAGGATGAGTTGTGTTTCATGGTTACTGAACCTTAGCTCACAAGCAATTAACTTATCTTTTAAAAAGTTGATTAATTTGCTCAGTGGCCAACAATGTGACAATTTCTTGAGTCTTTGGGAAAGGAACTGGTTTACAGTCAATTTAGAATGTATTTCTCAGTTTCTGTGAGAAGTACTTGATTTTGGCTTACACTTGGACAAACCCTTCCCTGAATCTTTTGATCTATGTGTGTCATGTTTGATAATTATATGTTACACAGAGGGGCAGAATGATCTCAGAGCATGAATGCTTAATTTTTAATAAAATTAATTTATTTATGAAAATCAGGTCTTTAACACAAAATAAAAGTGGCCATTTCCCCATTGTCTTAGACTTACATGAAAAATTCCCATAGCTGATTGCAGTTAGTACACTATGTTCTCACATGAAAAGGGTGTGAATCATTATCCATTCTCGATTTCAGTTCTGTTAGAACTCTGAGGACACTATTTCTGACACTATTTCTATTCCTATTCTCTTGCTCTCACACATATTAATAGCTTCTTTGTCTATAGACATCTACTTTTATTACAATGTGCCTTACCATGTCTACTTCACTCATCTTTCTAAAAGACACTTTATGTACTAGGGATGAATGGATTTTGGAAGTCCACAGATTCCAATTAATTTTATGACTATCATTTGAAAGTATAAATTTTAGGAAAGCTCTTTAAACTCTTGGATTCTGAACCTTCTCATCTGTTAAACAGAGGCTACTCTTGGATTGTTGTGAGCTTTTAACAATAAATTTATAACTAAAATATTTTTGCAGCTCATACCTCAAATATTGGAGGTTGAAGTTCTTGCATTATTTCTGTTTGTTGTTATTCCAGTGTAGCTCTCTATATATGAATAGGCAAGTTGTTTTCCAGAAGATTGTGACAGTCTAAAGGGGAAATAGTTTAGAACTATTGATACTGGGAAAGCCAGAATTCAGGTCTCTCTTATTCCTTTGACAATACTGCTTTATTTACTCAAGTTTACCTTTTCTGTTTTTAATGAATTCATTTATTAAGTGTACACTGCAGATGCAAGTGGGAGAGGGAAAATGATGTAACTGCGTTTTAAAGATTATTTTCAAAGGTACAATAGTTATATCACAGGAATAATAAACTTCAGTTTTGGTTGTTTTATAGTATCTAAAAAATTAACAATCCATAAGATGCCTCCTGAGTCTCAAAAGTAGAATCTAAAATGTTTTTAATATGTTCCAAAGGATTGACACCTGATTCATATCTCTGGCCTTGAAAACAAATTTTAAGAAATATTAAGTATGAATCATTATGCTTTCTTTTGCATTTTCCTGTTAAAAATCAAAGTTAATCTGAGAAGTTATTATTCCATTTATAGTTTCAACAATGAAGAAAAAACACTACCCGACAATTAATGTACTTGACCTCACTATGACAATGTTTTTCTCTGTTTTAAAGGGACTTTTGTTGTTGTTGATTGATTGCTTCTTTGTTCTTCATTACATTCCATAACAAATTATCTGACAGTGACTCCATGGCTATCCTCAAGTTGGACCTGTAATATTGAAAAAGAAGGGGATTCTTTATAGAAAGGGTTGGGGATGAGCTGTGATTTAAGGGTTTTATGTAGTCACAGTACAACTCTGGATGTCCTACAGAAGTAATTAAATTAGGCAGTTTTTGTTCACTCTAACAATGTGGAGAAGATAAGTATTATTTTCAGTATAATTCTGTTATATTTTGTAATATAGTTTTCATCAGAGCTATTATTAATTATATTGGTGCTTAAGGCCACAGGGAAATAATTAACAATCTTTTTAAGTGGGAAAAGACATCCTATATGCCTGAATTTCTGCCAATTCATTTGTCAGTAGTGGAACTAATTCTAAACATGGGCACTCCAATGACTAAATACATAAAGCAAGTTAATGGTTTTAGCCAGGATTTCTTTTGACTTTATTTTAGACATGAATGACAAAGATTACTAGAGCCTAACATCATTAGGTTGCCCAATGTTTAAAATCTTAGTTCCCATAAACTATGTAAAAATTATCTGAGGAAAAAAAACTGATATTTCCCCTCTCTGGGGCAGGAAGTGTATTTTCTTCATCAAATTGGCAGACATATTCACTAAGTACTTCACGCTGGAGTATCTAGTAGTAAGAAAAAGATTTTTATCACAAGATCTCTGGTTTATTCTTGGCTTAGCATCTTACCTACCCTCACTATATTATCATAAGAGAGGTTATTTACTATTCTTTAGATAAGGGTAGAAGGATGCTGCAGTTAAAGGAAGAGCACTGGGTAACAGAAAGCTATACTCAGAGTACAACCACCTCTTTAGGCTAGTAAACTGTTCTGCCTGGTTTTATAAGTCATTTGCCAATTACTCACCTTCAGATTAGCTCTAGTTTATACTGAAGAAACTCCTCATTAATGTTTTTATTCTTGGCTTAAAGCTCTGTCACATCAGTGTACCAGGCACTTAAAAATAATATTTCAGTAAGCATAGAGAGTTTGTTAGCAAGATTCTGTCTGCTTAAGAATATATTAATATTCTGCTCCCATAGTACCTTCAATTCATGGAAGTAACATAGCCGAGAACAGACTTCTGATATGGCAGACAATACATAGGGGATCAAAGAAGAAAAACTCAATCAGCAGCTTATATTTACATTTTACTTTGTACCACGTACAACCTAAACTTTCTGTATCATGGGTTCAATGGACAGTATCGGTGGATGAGAAACATTTTTGATTTTCTGCCTTGCTAATTATTGGAGATGGTATAAACCCCTTTAACTTTCAATGAATTTCTGTAGGCAGGACATGTCCTAGGTATTGATGACATTTACTTACTGAATTCTCATTAATTTAGAGACATATAATCACTAATTATCACTGACAATACAGGCCTATACTTAATGATTTAAAACGTGAAATTTTAGCAAGCACTTTTGTCAACTTTCTCTCAATTTTTATAAGCCCTCAGAGAGAAATATAAGCAATGTTCTCAAGGTCATAGAATGACTCAATTCTACCTGCCCTTTCTCCAAATGCCAAGACCTTTCATTTTAAACCAGACTGTCATTCAAGTGTACATATACTTGTGTATTATGCACAAGAATCAAGCGGAAAATTATTTTATTGTGAAAATCACCTTTTATTGTCAGCTATATGATGTAATTCTAGCATTTTAAAGCAATGTGGTGAAGATAAAACTCACACAAAATCAGATTTGACAACCTAATAGAGCACCTTTCTTTGCCATTTGAAAATAGCATCATTCAAACATCATCATTCAAGAGTCTCCAGTTTCACAAGAAATGGACATGTTTTTGTGTTATTTGAAAGGAAAAATTAAGACCACCAAGTACCACTGTTGGAGGCAATGAGGATTTCTTTCCAGTTTTACCAGTTCTTTTCTCTAAGCATTTGAAAAGATGTTTATAAAATCCTAGTAGTTAATGCTTTAAATTTGATAAAAATAACATCTTAAAAGTAATCCAACTTCAATAGATACATTTATTTTAGTAGCTCTCATTTAGCATATGAGAGTAAAACAAATTTTTAGCTAATATCCTGAGCTGGTTAGCTTAGGATGCTTTCCTAAAGATAGTTCTAAGAATTCTCAATTTAAACATTTACAAGAATTGAATCTGACTGAGATTTATTTTTTCTTTTGCTCAGAGACAGAGAAAAATAAGTCCTCAGTAATACTGTCCCCGTTGTGCCTACTCTTCTTTAGACCAGAAAGTTCTTTCCTTTCACCTAGCGTATTCTTAGCATTTTTCAGGGACATCTGAAATACTCCTTCAATTAGACCCCTTCTTGGAGACAGAATTTTCTGCAGTCTAAGGAAACAAGAAGCCTCAGCTATTATTTCTGTTAATTTCATGAAATACATGCACAATAACACATGTAACACTTTTTAGGCTTTAGCTTTATATCTACACTAATAATGGCAATTTAGTATATGATAGCTAAAAATGTAAATTTTGTTATTTAATGTAAATTTAAATTAACTCTGTAGTTCAGTTGTTACACTAGCCACACTACAAGTGCTTAAGAACACCATATTGTAAGCAGATACATATCCAGAAAACAGCTCTAGAGCATTGGTCTATGACTCCTTTGCAGGAATCCCTTCACGCGGGTCACCTAAAATCTTTGGAAAACACATATTTTCATTAAGATTCATAATAGTAGCAAAATTATAATTATGAAGTAGCAACAAAAATAATATTATTGTTGGGGGTCACCACAACATGAGGAATTGTATTAAGGGGTCACAATTAGGAGAGTTGAGCACCAACTGCTCCAGATACTGGAAATTTCTCTGTGAGTGGATTTGCCTTGTTGCTTTATAGAAATGGAGTTAGTCCAGGTGTAATCTTTCATGCCTGACCCATCTGGATTTAATTTTACTGTTCTGTGGTTTTATAATATATTACATCACCTACATTTTTCTACTTTTCATTGTAGGCCCTCATTATGGGATAGATGAGTGAATAGCTGTTTGTAGACAAGACAGCAAACATACTACTCATTTCTACATAACCTAGTTATTTATTATGTAACTTTATGAGATCTTACTTGAAAAATTAAAGAATTATGAATCTGAGAATGTAGCTTAGTGGTAACTGAGGAAGCACTGGTTCACAGACAGTTCTTTAGGATCTACATTATTTCAAATTGGCACCTGCAACTGATTTAGTCATTATCACATTTTTAGGACAAATGCAGAGGCGTTTTTGTGACTGGAGTGAAACTGCCCTACTACACTGTATGCACATGGATTGTTAACTGATTTGGTTGCCAGAACTAGAGGAGTGGACTCCTGGAGGGAAAATGAAAGTAGTTCTTCCCATGTAACCAATTTTCTCTAATGAGTGTGTTATTGCCTAGACAGAAACTGATTGGGGTACTGGTTTCTACCGACTGCCAAGAAAATTTTAGCAGTTCTTCCTTGTTTGAGGAAGACAGATTTGTTTTTAAAGGTGTTAGAGTGTTGATTGTTTTGGATTCAGAATGTGGAAGGTGACTTTTGATATGGTTATTAAAAGCACTTAAATATGAGAAATCCAATCTATAATTACTGATTTATCTAGTTATACGTTATAAAATTCTAGATAAGTAATTTGTGGTTTTGTGTTCCTATAGAAAAGTAGATGTCTTTTGTATTAGCTATTTGCATGCTTCAGAAATGTTTCTTCATTATAGCTCTACTGTTCTCAGCAGTGAACTTATTTTCTCACTGATACATATGACAATTGAATACTAAAACCTTTAACTCTGAGATCTCTTGTAACCTTAGAATCATTATTTCTAACACTGATCATGCATAAGAAAGAGAACTTTATTCTTAGTTATATTTGCTTCCAGAAAAAAATATTAATAAAACTTTAGTAGAATTTTAAATAATTTTCAACCATATACTTATGGATTTGGAGAAATGACAATTAACATCAATGTTTGAAGCACTATTAGTTGCTTATTTATGCCTATATTTAGATACTGCTATGCATATAGAATGTTTTCATCTATTATTAAACTTAAATTTGAATTGGGGCACTTATGCAGTCATATATGGACATAGCAAACAATACAAAGTAACTCAGTGTATCTTTCAAACACAAACACTCTGAATTTTTAAAACACTATCCCACCTTGCAAAAGTACAAACTACTGCCATAACTAAGGTGAGGATGACCACACAATGAAAATATTCAATGACTTAAACAAAATATGAACTTCTTGTGTTTTTGTTGTTGTTGTTGTTGTTGTTGTTTTGTAGCTAAAGCTACCCCTGCTACTGATGTTTTCACATGGCTATATCAATAGAGTTCTATAGATTCAACATTTTGAAGTCATTGTTTCTTGCTTGTTTAGATATTTATACAAATGCTTGTTTGTTGACGCACTTAATAATTGTACACACTTGTACTTGTGTTGTTCACGATTAAATTATACAGCCATCTCCTCATAAAACCATGACATTCTGATACTTTAACACTTGGATTCTACTCTCTTGGTTTATTTCCAGTATACAATATTATGAATGATAGTCATCACATTGACTTCTTAGTGGAATATAAATGTAAATTGTACAAATACAGTACTATATTCCAGTTCTTCAACTCCAATACCAGAAACTTGCTCCCTACTTTCTATATCTGTTTTGGCCTTTTAAAATTGGAAGCCAAATTTCACTTATTGTGAATAAACAAATAAGGCAGTACAAATATCAAAGCCTCAATATCACATCTTTTCAGAATTTTATTAGAAACCAACATTTTAAGTATAAATGTAGTATATTCTTTGTATAAGTAAGCCTAATCTGTACTTCCAGTCTCTTTTTGGAGTACTTATCCTAGGATCATAAAATCTTCAAGGACACAGTCCATACTGGTGTGCTTGCCCATCAGTATTGATTTTCTGTTGTGAACTGCACTTATCACAAAATGAAGAAACTACAAAAATAATCTTAAGATTTGAAAAGCAGCAACTGTGCTTGTTGATATGGTTGACACTCAGGACAAAAATCCCTTAAGGGCCATTTATCATGTGCACTTTTCCACTGAGACAATAAGAATGGTTCTAAAGGTCCTAGTATGATATATGAATTAAATGAAATAGTAGATAAAAATATGTGGACACTTGTTTTTTATTATTTTAAAGACAATCAAAGATTGTCTTGTCATTTTGTTGCAATGTAGATCTTAAAATTCTAACAAATTTGCTAGTTATTACCTCTGTTTAAAAGTTGTATTTTATGTTGATTAGCAATGAAATTAGGTGAAATTTATGACTGACTTCTTGGAATGCAATATGAAAATATTCATATTGATTTAGAACAATTTTTATATTCCTAGGGCCTTATTTTAGAATGAGTTCCCCAAGCAAACAGAGCACAACTGTGAATAATAATCCTTTCTTTTTGTATATTCTTATTTTTTCCTTTTATTTTTGAGAGTGTAAAATAATTACACCACTTCTCCTTCTCTTTCTTTCGACAAACCCATGCTAGATACCGTTTTTACTCTATTTAAAATTCATGGGACACTTTTTTCATTGACTGTTTTTTACATGCTGTTCCTAAATATACCGTTTTCAGCCTGTGTAATGTTATTTTTAAAATGTACATTTTTTTAGGGCTGATAATTTGTTGTTGAATAACTAATCAGTAAGACTCTCCCTGGGAAAGACTATTTATCACGTTCTCAGAGATCTTCAATTACCTATATTTCTTTGTGTAGGATTAAGGCTCTCTAATTGGACTCAAGGCCCACTCAACAAAGAGAAATCAAGTCAAATACTAGAAATCAAGTAAACTGCCCAGTATTATTGAAGCCATGGTCTTGAAAGAGAACTTAGAGTCACATTTTACAATCACTTCCATAACTAAAATTTTTTGGTTTTTTAAATTTTTTATTTTGCAAAATACATTTCTCTTTAATTTGCATGAAAATATTTGAAAAGAAGAGCAATGCATTTTAATTTCTTAAAAATTTTAATGACAAATACAGAAGAATGTAACTTTGAGATGGACATGCAGGATATATAGAATATAACCAGAGTTAAGAAGTATTGTATGATTTTCTACACTTCTCTCCCACCTCTCCTTTTTATTTTTATGTTATGGTTTTAAACAGATATAGACTAACCTGGCTTCAAATTTTCTATGTATCCCAGGGTGACCTTATACATTTAATTCTCCTTCTTTGACCTCCTGAATGATTGCTGGAATTGTATGCATGCCTCACCACCCTCCCACCCCCTTAGTATATACTGTGTTGGGTATTTGAACTCAGAACTTTGTGTGTGATAAGTAAGTTGTCGTGGTCTAAGTTACCTCCTTTTGCTAACTTTCATTTTTAAATAATTTCTTTATTTTTATTATATGTGCATTGGTGTTTTGCTTGCATGCGTGTCTGTGTAAGGGCTTTGGATCCCTGGGACTGGAGTAACAAACAGTTGTGAGTCGCCATGTTAACATTGGAAATTGAACTCCCATCTTCTGGAAGAACAGCCAGTTATCTTATCTACTGAGTCACCTTTTCAATCCCTCACTATCTTTCTTTTTCTTTTTATTTTTTCTCTTCTATTTTAATTATTTTATAATTTAAATCCTACTCATGCTTCCCTCCCAGTCACCCCCTCCCAAAATCCTTCCCCCCATCTCTCCTCCCCTTCTCCTTTGAGAAGATGAAGACCTTTTGAGTGTTCCCCTGATCTTGGCACATCTAGTTTTCCTGAGACTAGGCACATCCTCTCCCACTGAAGCCAGACAAGGCACGCCAGCTAGAAGAATACATCCCATAGACAGGCAGCAGCTTTTGCGATAGTCTCCACTCCAGTTACATAACTACACTCTTGTCTTTATACACACAGATAAGTGTAGTCCTCATCCGTTAGCAAGGAAAGTTTTCTTTGCAACAGACAAATATAACTACACAAAATCAGAACCAATCAAAATGCACAGTTGTAGAACCCAATCCCAATGAACAAATCTATAAAGCACTTTGTCAGCTAAGACTCAGGAAATATTGAAAAGGGGTAGAAAGATTTTAAGAGCAAGAGGATGAGGGAAGGGAAAGGGGTGGAAGGGGAGCAGGATTAGATATGAGGGGAAGGCAGGAAAGAAACCCAGAGGGCCAAGAGAATGAATGGAAATATGCAGCTTCTGGGAATGGGGGGTAGAGGTACCCTCGAGAAAGTGCCAGAGATCTGAGATTCGAGAGACTTCCAGGACTCAAAGCTGAAATGCCCAATAACTGGGAGAGAGAACTTGAAGAAACTACTTCCAGTGGACAGGCAGGGCCCCAAGTGGAGGGTCAGGGTTATTAACCCACAGTCAAAACTTTTTTACCTTGAATTGTTCCTGTCTAAAAGAACTGCAGGGACAAAAATGGAGAAGACACTGAAGGAAACATTGTCCAGTGACCAGCACAACATGGGAGCCAACCCATGACGGGTGTCACCAAGGCCTGACACTATTACTAATGCTTACAGATAGATGCCTAGCATGGTTGTCCTCTGAGTGGCCTTGCCAGCAGGTGACTGAGACAGATGCAAATACACCCAACCATGGGACTGAAGTTGAAATTCTACACCCTTATGGAAGAATTAGGGGAAGGACTACAGGAGATGCAGGGGAGAGTGATCCCATAGTAAGACCAGCAATATCAACTTACCTAGGTACCAGGGAGCTTCCAGAGACTGAGCCAATAACCAGGAGCATTCAGGGGCCAATCTGAAGCATGTGGCACATATAGAGCAGAGGACTTTCAGGCCTTAATGGAAGATGTGCCTAATCTAATCCTGTAGAGACTTGAGGCCCAAGGGAAGAGCAATGCAGGGGCAGGTAAGTACCCTCTCAGAGGCAATTGGGAGCAGAAATTGGAGAAGAAACTATGGGAGTGAAGACTGGGAGTAGGGGCAACATCTGGAATGTAAATAAATGTAATAATTAAAAAGGTAAAAAAAGAAGAGTACCACATTAAATTGAATCTACATCCCCACACCCCCACCCATTAAAATAAAAAGAAATGTTAGAAGATGCATCTATGAAGTTTCACCTACATGGCTGCCTTAACATGAGCTGAACAAGGACAACAATAAGTTATGCCAAAATTGAAGGAGAATAAAAAATGTCTTTTAACTGGTAACATTCTAGGTGGACCTTTCTCCCATAGGTTTAAATGATGTGAGGGTTGTGGTAATTGCATTAGTATTTTCAATAAACCATGGTTGTTTACATTTAATGTCTGAAAGTAGATTTAAGGACCAGATAAATAGTTCTTGATAAGAAATAAACAAAAATATTTCTCTAAAATATTTGTCTAGCAGAGTTTGTATCTTTTGTTATCCTTAAATGTCTAGAGATTTATGGATCGATTGAACAGTGTATACTCAGTAGAATCTCATTGTCAACTCACTGAAAAAGTGCAGGTTCACTTAATGTACTTCCAAACATTGAAGCCAGATCATTTTCCACATGATGAATATTTATTACTAAGTGCTCTGAAGTGCACTTATTTCTAAGTGCCTGTTAAAAGTGAAATTGTACCCTCTCCCAAATTTATTAGCTTGAATCTTAACCCCAGTGACTCAGAATGTGACCTTATTTGGAGAAATTATTTTTGTTATATATATATATATATTGTTATATATATATTTTGATATATATATATATGAGAGTGGTTACATGCTCATGTATATATGGTTTGCCACACATATGGGGGCTTCTTTTGGATGGCAGAGATAGATATTGGACTAATGTCTTGATCTTCCAGTACCCTCATTATGGACTGAGATACTCTCATACTTGACCTCAAGCTAGTCTATTATGAAAGACTGTTGGACAACCATCCCTGGAGTTTCTCCTGACTCTGCTTTGCAAGAGCTGGGAATACAGGTAGCAGGTTCACCTTCTCCATGAGTACTGGGTGGGGCTCCAAATTCAGATCATGTTGCTGGTGAAATGAGTAGTTTAAAGGCTTGCAATCTTCCTGGGTTCTAAACTTACATGGCAGTTAAAAAATTAATGAAGTTAAAATAATTAAGGGCAGTGGTCTTTATTTACTGTGATCAGAGTGCTTTTAAAATGGGCAGATTTGGAGATGTCTTTATAAAATCATTGATTTTTAGATTTATGGATTTTCGGGATATGTTAAAACAAAATTCTCTTGTTTAAACTATAAACTCTGTAACCCTTTGCCATTATAGCACTAGAGAATGAAAACAAAATGTTTGCCTCTTTTATTCCATATGATTAAGTTTATTCTTTGGAAAAATGTACAAAGATACCATGTTTTCTGACTAACTATACTGTTTTTTGTTTTTGTTTTGTTTTATGTTTTAGTGTCCTTTTAAAAGTTTGCTTTTGTCATCTTCTTTGAGGGTGCTAAGAGGACAATTGTTATCCCACACAAATAATTTTTTTCTGATCAGTATGCACATCTTTTATCTGCTTTGGGAAACAGCAAGTAGGAACTTTTAAGGTAACTACATATAGAGAAATGCACAAAGCTCACTGAGAGCATGCTGATCTAGAGATTAGGCAGAATTTTTCCTAACAGTAGACACAGGCCTCATGTAGTGACTGACTGACACTAAGTACTAAATGTTCTCCCATTTTGCTAAAGAAGAAGCCATCTCATGTCGAACCTGGACCCAGGACTTCTTCATGGTGTATAGGAAGAACCAATTTCCAGGTGAGAGCACACTGGTGCAGAGCTCTCTTCTGCCTTCCTCACTGTGCTTCTTTACTCACATCTCTCTTCAGTGGAATATTTTCTCCAATAAACCATGTAAATCTGAATATTCAGTGAGTCTCTGCTTCCTATCAGGTACAGATATTAGGACTTACAATCATTATTAAACTTTAAAAGTTACTATAGTTATCTATCTATCTATTAAGGTTTCAGTTCATTATGTTACACAGGTTTTACTTTGGAAATTTAGACAATAATCACTTGGATACAGATAATTTAAACACTGTATGTAAGATACCCAAATGGCACTGATGGTTTAAACTGCATAGGAAAAATGTTGGCTCTAAGGTTAAATTATTTTTTGAAATGGTGTTGGATGAGGAAGTTTGTTTTTTTATTTTTATTTACTTGCCAAATGCTTTGAGAAATGCTGAAACTTAACTTCATTATTCTACCTCATGTTTCCATTACGCAATAGCTGTCAGCTTGCCATTTCTGAAGGTAAATTAAGCACTTATAAAACAATATTCATCTAATAGGATATTATAATCATTTAACAACCATACTAGGGCAGAAGTACTGTACACACTATGATTAGTGATACTCTAACAAGATATATCTCTGGACAAATTCCATCATCATTAATAGTAATCAAACTCATGATTTTGCTTTACACATTTGGACATATCTTACACTCCTCAAACTTCAAACATACCCAATATAAAACAATTACTCTTTTTAGGCATTGGTGATTATTGTCTGATAACATTTCATGTTTGACAGCAGAAATAAAGTAAATGCTTGTATTTGTTATATTTAAGGTGTTTTGAAAAGAATGATAGAGTACAAGTAATTATATTTATGTTCATATCTAAGCATATTTCTGTTTCTAAATATTTTCATCAAATTGGAAAATAATTCTGAAGAAAATAAATATTATGTCTTTGCAGATTAATCTATACCATAGCAGCACCTTGTGATTGTTCTTCTCTGTAATAATACATTTTAAAATGGTTAATCAATGCATCCAATAACTTGGTTAATTATCTAACATCTTCTTAAAATCCTCATCATGAATGTATACCTATATTTTCTTTTTTTTGATAAAGCCAAAATTAAATTTTATTTCACATTAATAGAAACTGTGAAAAACATGACATTTTCCCACATTACAGAATACAAATTCAACGTAATAATTCTCATCCCAATTAAATCTTTCCAGATAGAATAACTGAAGTAAATTTATGTTCTTCAAAGTAAAGCAAATTAGTAAATGATTGTTTGAAGTTGTTTTAAATTGAGACATTAACATTCAGCTTCATTGTTAACATTCTATCTAGGACATTCCAAAATGATCTCTGTATCAGTTAGCATCCGTTATAAAGGTACTTCTTTTTGGTTGGTTGGAAAACAGCAGGAAAAGCAACCATTCAGAAATAGCCATAATTTTTGCAACATATTCAACAATGTGGTAACAGTTATAAACATGGGTTTTAATATGTTCTAACCAATTCTTATTACCCATAAATTAAATAATTTTCACCAGTATTTTGAACATGTTTATTATTTATATTCAAATGATTGTTATTTTAATGTGTGAACAGGAGACTGATTATCAAAAGCTCCTTTACTTAAGAAGAAAATTTCAAATTTGTATATTACCCAGATAAAAATAAAAGACTAATTGCTCATCTTGAACAGTATTTCATTTTAAGCATAACATGTAAAGAAAATGTAAACTTAAACTCTGCTATAAGATTTTTAAGAAATTATATTTTAATACCAGTCACAAGTATGTCTAATTATGTCAACATATTATTTACCCTTTAAGTTTTTTACAGAAAAATAAAACCACAGAATTATTACCAGTACTGAAGATTCTGATAACTCTATAGCCTAAAGTTGGACTAAGGTGCAGTTATTTGAAATATGTAACCTTAAGTTATGTTTGGTTTCTTTTCACATTACCTAGATCGGAAATACTGTATGTCGGTGTCAAAATGCCAAAAAATATATAGTGATAGATTTTTTTTAATGAAAGAGAGGCAATATTAGTTTTCTATGGAAAAATCAAAAAACAAAGAAACTATTTTTTTTTCTTGAGAGGAGAAAAATTACATAGAAGGGGGAAAAAAACCTGTTTCCCCAGTAGAAGGACTATTAATTGAAGAGAGCAGTATTACTTTTTGACACTTACAAGCATTACCCCTATTATTAGGGATAATGTAATACCATCTGCTTAACTACTTTTCTTAGGTATTACAGTCACGTATGTATGAATATAAACATACAAATACAGATACTGCATGGTTACTGAACAATCGTGGAGTAACACTATAGTTTAACTCACAGAATTGAGAAGTCACTTACTTTTTTTTTTTTTTTTTTTAGGTTTTTCGAGACAGGATTTGTCTTGTAGCCCTGGCTGTCCTGGAACTCACTCTGTGGACCAGGCTAGCTTCAAACTCTCAAACTCAGAAATCCGCCTGCCTCTGCCTCCCAAGTGCTGGGATTAAAGGCGTGCACCACCACCGCCTGGCAGTCACTTACATCTTAGCAGCTTGTTTAGACCTGAATACATTTTCAGACTAGTAATTTTCAAATGCTGTAATAAAACTCTGCTTGTGTTATCTTGCTGATTAATGTGAGACAAAGAAGCAAGTTGCTTCACTTACCTACTGTAATACTAGTATATTCTGAATGGTATAATACAAATATATGCATAGAAACTTAAAAGGATCATACATTTCCCATGAGGGAGACATCATTTAGTCTGTATCATTGGTATGTATTTGCGAAACATTTTTAACACTGCAAACATTAGAAGTTTTATGATCAGTCATGGGATCACTACTGTGATGCTGGTGAGGGTCAACTCAAGGCCTCTTAGTGATGTCAATCAATTGGAGGTAGGAGCTTATCAATGAAATGCTTGACATCCATCATTTCCAGTTGGCATGAGCTGTGCATCATGCCCTCAAAGATTTTGAAGGTTACATTGGCTGGATTTATCAATGCTTTTAGTCTTTCAACAGTAAGAGAACCAAACATTAGGGGAACTAAAGGGTCACAATCTCCATGGTACTGGAGAACAGAAATATCCCGACTAGCACTATTGATAGGCCCCTGTGAAAACGAAGCCCAAAGTGGAAGCCAGCAACTGACTGCAGTGACACCAGGCAGTTTCTGCTGTGTGGTGAGAGCAGTGTATAAAGATAAGGCGCCTCCCTGAGAAAATCCTCCCAAATATTTTACCTAGTATAGCAATTGTTTATTTCCTAATGACTAGACGTGTTCCAGTTTGGATTTTGAGCAGAGTTTCCAGTGGATTTCCATTTAACAAAAAATCTTGTAATAAATGTTACCTTATGTTACCTTACCTGCAAAAAACATATCATATTTACATACAATTTTCCTCCCCAATATGTTTGTGTGAGTGTATGTGTGTGTGTGTGTGTCTGTGTGTGTGTGTGTCTGTGTGTGTGTGTGTGTGTGTGTGTGTCTGTGTCTGTGTCTGTGTCTGTGTTTGTGTCTGTGTACATGGGACACAATAGAAGACAACTTTCTCTACTCTTCTACTATATGTGTTATAGATTTTAAGTTTAGGTCTTCAGGTTAGGAAATATGCCTTCTTACCTGCTAACCCATATCTCTGTTACTTTTTCTTTCTTTTCCTTTATTTTTTGATTAAGTTTGTTCTTTGACAATTTCATGACAGTATAAAATATATTCTTTATACTCCTCTTCCCATATCTTATTGTCTCTCTCCTATCCCTACCATATCTCACCTCTGCTCTAAAAGTGTACTTGTTAGATTAATGACTTTTAATCTTATTTTATAAGCAATTTTAGGGTGGCCTAAATAATTCAATGGTGTCACCATTGAGTTGGAACTACTCATAAGTGAGTATACCTTGCCTAGTATGTTGTTTTGGTAGCTTATGGAGTTAATTAAGATCATTAATGTCTTTTATTTCCTCCATTAAAGTACATGATACCTCTTCTAAGACTACGAAAGCTAGCCAATATGAAATAATGTTCCAGCTCAATTCTCCTGGACTTCTCTATATTATCCAGCCAAGGAGCAAGATGTCTTTAGCAAAAGAATCTTAATTTCTGGGTATAGTGGAGAACCAAGAGGACATACAAGCACCTCTATTATTGGTATTTGTGTAGGTGTCTTTGATGTGTCCCTGGTCAACAAAACAGATGAAGGTATATACCACTCTATTTACTGGTGTTTTTGTTAGACAATATATAGCTTCTAAGGAGGTACTTTTTTCATCCCTGCAGGCATGGAAATGTATTGTTCTTTGAGTATTTCATACAATATATATTTAATCCCATCCATCCCCTCATCTGCTTCTAAAATATATCACTCCTTTCAAAAACACCAAACATTGTATCGTCTTTATTTTTCTGAAGCTATCAAATATCATTGTGTTGCCCAGATTACATTCTTTGAGAATATTTTTTCCCTCCAAGTATCTTTAAATTGTCAATAGCTCATCTTATAGCAATGGAACTTCATGCCCACCCTTATGCTGAGATTTTTTCTGTTTTGAGCTTACATGGATTTTGTGCATGCTATTCCAACTGCTTTAAATTCATATGTGTAGCTGTCCTGCTGTGTCCATAAAAAGTTACCTTGCAGTAGTCCACTCTCTCTCAGGTTTAGTCTTTCCAACCCTACAGCTGCAATGATCCCTGAGCCCAGGGAGGAAAGGTAGTGATATGCCACATTTAGGCATAAGGAATAGCCCACACTCACTTATTCTCTTTTCCATGACTGATTTTGATTCACTGTGTTAATTACCATCTACTACTCAAAGAAGATTTCTTTTTTTTTTAAAAAAAGGGAAGTAATACGAGACGATACACAATTTTATATACTCTAACTAGTTTCTTTTTTTATTGGATGTTTTATTTACATTTCATATGTTGTCCCCTTACCACATCCCCCACCCACTCAGGAACCCCCTATCCCCTCACCCGTCCTCCTTCTTCTCTGCAGACATACCCCTACCTACCCCCCCACTCCCACCTCCCCACCCTCAAATTCCCACACCCTGGGGTGTCCAGCCTTCATGAGGTCAAGGATCTCTTCTTCCACCTATGCCCAGCAGGGCCCTCCACTCTTACGTATACAGCTGAAGCCATGGATCCCTCCCTAAGTGCTCCCAGGCTGGTGGTTTATACCCTGGGAGCTGTGGTTGGTTGGTATTGTTGCTCTCCTCATGGGGCCACAAACCCTTTCAGCTCCAATGGTCTTCACTCTAACTCCTTCACTGGAAACCCCATGATCAGTTCAATGGCTAGTTGTGAGCATCTGCCTCTGAATATGTCAGACTCTTGCAGACCTCTCAGGAGACATCTATATCAGGCTCTTATCAACATGTACTTCCTGACATCCACATCAGCATCTACCTTTGGTGACTGCACATGGGATGGATACTCAGGTGGAATGGTTTTCAGACGACCCCTCCTTCAGTTTCTGTCCCTCACTTTGTCTCTATATTTGCTCCCTTGAGTATTTTGTTATTCCTTCTACAAAGGACCGAATCAACCCCACTTGGTCTTCCTTCTTCATGAGCTTCATGTGGCCTGTGAGTTGAATCTTGGGCATTTCAAGATTCTGGGCTAATATCCAATAATCAGTGAGTGAATACCATGTGTGTTCTTTTGTGATTGGCTTACCTCACTCAGGATGATAATTTCTAGTTCCATCCATTTACCTAGGAAACTCTCGGGTTCATTGTTTTTAATAGCTGAGTAATACTCCATTGTGTAAATATACCACATTTTTTGAATCCATTCCTCAGTTGAAGGACATCTGGGTTCTTTCCAGCTCCTGGCTATTATAAATAAGGCTGCTATGAACATAGTTGAGCATATGTCCTTGTTATATGTTTGACCATCTTCTGGGTATATGCCTAGGAGTGGTATAGCTGGAGCCTCAGGTAAAGCCAAGTCAAATTTTCTGAGGAACTGCCACAGTGATTTCCAAAGTGGTTGCACCATCTTGCAGTCCCACCAACAATGGAGGAGTGTTCCTCTTTCTCCACACCCTCGACAGCACCTACTATCACCTGAGTTTTTAATCTTAGCCATTCTGACTGGTGTGAGATGGAATCTCAGGGTTGTTTGGATTTGCATTTCCCTGACAACTAAGGATACTGAACATTTCTTTAGGTGCTTCTTGGCCATTCGAGTTTCCTCAGTTGAAAATTCTGCTAAGCTCTATACCCCATTTTTAATGGGGTTATTTGGTTGTCTGGAGTCTAATTTCTTGAGTTCTTTGTATATATTGTATATTAGCCCTCTATCAGATGTAGAATTGATAAAGATCTTTTCCCAATTTGTTGGTTGTCGTTTTGTCCTATTGACAGTGTCTTTTGCCTTACAGAAACTTTGCAATTTTATGAAGTCCCATTTGTCAATTCTTGATCTTAGAGCATATGTCATTGGTATTCAGTTCAGTTCAATTTTCCCCTGTGCCCAAGTATTAGAGGTTCTTCCCCACCTTCTCTTCTATTAGTTTCAGTGTATCTGGTTTTATGTGGAGGTCCTTTATCAACTTAGACTTGAGTTTTGTCCAAGGAGATAAGAATGGATCAATTTTCACTCTTCTACATGTTGTCCTCCAGTTGAACCAGCACCATTTCTTGAAAATGCTGTCCTTTTTCTACTGCACAATTTTAGCTCCTTTGTCAAAGATCAAGTGACCATAAGTGTGTGGGTTCATTTCTGTGTCTTCAATTCTATTCCATTGATCTTCCTGCCTTTCTCTGTACCAATACCATGTAGTTTTTATCACTATTGATCTGTAGAACAGCTTGAGGTCAGGGATGGTGATTCCTCCAGAAGTTCTTTTATTTTTGAGAATAGTTTTCACTATCCTGGATTTTTTGTTATTCCATATGAGTCTGAGAATTTCCTTTTCTAACTCTGTGAAGAATTGAGTTGGGATTTTAATGGGAATTGCATTGAATCTGTAGATTGCTTTTGGCAAGATGGCCATTTTTATTATATTAATCCTGCCAATCCATGCCAAGCATGGGAGATCTTTCCATCTTCTGAGATCTTCGATTTCTTTCTTCAGGGACTTGAAGTTGTTCTCATACAGGTCTTTCACTTGCTTGGTTAGATTCACAACAAGGTATTTTATATTATTTGCGACTATTGTGAAGGGTGTCATTTCCCTAATTTCTTTTTCAGTCTGTTTATCTTTCATGTAGAGGAAGGCTACTGATTTGTTTGAGTGGATTTTATAACCAGCCACTTTGCTGAAGTTGTTTATCAGGTTTAGGAGTTCTCTGGTGGAAGTTTTGGGGTCACTTAACTATAGTATCGTATCATCTGCAAATAGTGATATTTTGACTTCTTCCTTTCGTATTTTTTATTCCTTTGACTTCTTTTTGTTGTCTAATTGCTCTGGCTAGGACTTCCAGTACTATATTGAATAGGTAGGGGGAAAGTGAACAGTCTTGTCCAGTCCCTGATCTTAGTGGGATTGCTTCAAGTTTCTCTCCATTAAGTTTGATGTTAGCTACTGGTTTGCTGTAAATTGCTTTTACTATGTTTAGGTAGGGGACTTGAATTCCTGATCTTTCCAAGACTTTTATCATGAAGGGATGTTGAATTTTGTCAAATGCTTTCTCAGCATCTAGTGAGATGATTATGTGTTTTTTTCCTTTGAGTTTGTGTATACAGTGGATTACATTGATGGATTTCCGTATATTGAACCATCCCTGCATTTCTGAGATAAAGCCTACTTGATCATGATGGATGATTGTTTTGATGTGTTCTTGGATTTGGTTCGCTAGAATTTTATTGAGTATTTTTGTGTCAATGTTCATAAGGGAGATTGGTCTGAGGTTCTCTTTCATTTTGTACATAGAATTACCTAAGGATCCAGCCATACCACTCCTAGGTGGAGGGCCCTGCTGGGCATAGGTGGAAGAAGAGATCCTTGACCTCATGAAGGCTGTACACCCCATGGGGTGAGAATTTGAGGGTGGGGAGGTGGGAGTGGGGTGGTAGGTAGGTGTACATTCGCAGAGAAGAAGGAGGACGGGTGAGGAGATAGGGGGTTCCTGGGTGAGTGTGGGATGGGGTAAGGGGACAAGATATGACATGTACATAAAACATCCAATAAAAAAAAACAGTTCGACTATATATAATTATGTGTCATCTGGTATTACTTCTCTTAAAAAAAAAAAAAAGAAGCCTACTTCTTTGTCCTTGGCCAATGTCATATTCCTGCCAAGCATCCCATTTCCTTGTCCTTGTCCCATGTCAGATTTTTGCCAAGCATCCCCAAAGGCTCTCCACCTCTTCCCCTTTTTTTACTTCATTAGCAAGACTGAACATATCTTAGATCATTCTGACAAGAATGCCTTCTTTATTTGTCATGGAATATGCATTATCAAAAGCAATGCACTTCTATCTTAGGTTGGTAAGGCTCTGTGCAGAATATTATTCATCCTTGGCTTCCCAGTCTGTTAATTTAATAACTCTGTCTGGGGGTCCATTTTCAGGTTCCATCCATCTACTCGGCTGCCAACATGTTGATGTTGTTGAAGAAAACCTTTAACACAATGGGCAGGAATAAAAGTATTCCCAAGACAAAAAGGGCTAGCATGATCAAGTTATATATGCCATGTTTGAAGCTTGACCAAAATACAAATACTGACCTCAGGCCATGGGTAATTTTATCTGTAGTATCTATGCATCAATGCTCAGAAGTGCAGCATTATTGAAATTCATAAGCTTACTATGTATTCTTAAAACATCCTGAGAGTTTTTAGAATTATGCTAAATACAGTGCACGTGTCATTAAACTTCTTCAGAATTATAAAGACTACCACTGTAAATTGTAGTACTAACATGAATCCAATGGTATTTGGGATGACACTCAAGATGGCTCCTTACACTTAAATTCTGAAAATCCTTCCAGTAATTTGAATAGGATAAAGAGCATTAATTTTGATAGTCATTTAGAAATCCATTCTTCTAAATGCCTATCTAAATCCTCTGGTATATTCAACAAATTAGTAACATTCTTTGCTAAAGGATTAACAAAAGTAGTGCTCTTAACTTCTTGTGTCACAGCAATTGCAGAAGTAGTGGTGCTAGCAATTAATGTATTTGAAGCTATTATACCAGCAATAGTCAAGCCCACTACCCTCTTGCTTCTGCTTAAAGCCTGACTCATCTCTTCCAGTACTTGCAAGATATTTTTAGAATACCAAGGTTATGTGATACTCAGGGCACTAAAATAAAAGCTGGTGGATAGACCTCTATAACTGACATGCTGGATTTCAAAACATAAACACACTTAGAAGCTGTACAATCAATGCAACTTACATTAAATACTGTTAAAGAAACTAAAGTATTTTAAATTGACAATTAAAAGACATGTGCTAACACCTGTTTGAAATCCAGGTCCTGCCCCAGCTTTATCTCTTGCTAACATAACATCATAGAGAACTGCAGCTAATTTCAATATATGTCTCTGAAAATGTCCAGAACCAGACTTACAAATGAAGACTGGTATTTCCAATATTTGATTGAATTCTAGACCAGTCCATGATTGAGTCTGGATAACTGGTCACCTTTAATAACAATACAAGAAGCATTAAAACTTCTCTTTTAGATTCTCTGTTCCAAAAGGTCTAAAAACTTGAGGCAAGGCAGCTTGTCCCATCAGGGATTTAGGTAAGCAATGGTGGGTCAGGAACATATGTCCAATACAGCTTCCCAGTCACCATTGTCAGGGCACTCAGCAAGCTCACAGATCAGCATCATTCTGTGTCTTGGCATCAGCATGTTTCACCCATCGCTCTGGCGGCCTCCATGCTCCTTCAGCATCCTGTAGAAAAAAACTCAAACATGCCCTCTTCCCCATATTTAATACCTTATTGGAATCATGCCTTATGCCACTAAGTGGATCCTTTTATTTCATTTATGCATAAGTATGCCTAGTTGTAGAGCACCATAGCATAGCCACTGGGCAGAAAGTTCCATATTTTTTTAAATTTAAAATAAAAAATAAAAAGAATATGATGTAAATAAATTTGTGGTATACAGGGGTATATTTCCCCTTTTTTATTTTATGAAGATATTATTTTTTATTTTATGAAGATATTGGTTTTTGTTTTATAAAGATATTGTTCCATGGGCCTGTTCCACAGTCTTTTGTCCTTGACAATTACAACCAATACCCACATAATATGAGTAATGTTAAATTGCTGTTAAAGAGTCTCAAATGTTCGACTGCCATAGTCAGTTAAATTGTTTGATTGTTTGTTTGTTTGTTTTAATTTTTCATGTTTTTGTTATTGTGTACTTTATCTACATTTTAGATGTTATCCCCTTTCCCATTCCCCCACCCCCAGAAACACCTAAAATATCCTCCCTTCTCCTGTTTTTATGAGGATGTGCCCCCAACCATTCCCACCTTCCCTCCCTTAAATTTCCCCTCACTGGAATTCCAGCCTTCAAGGGACCAAGGCCCCATCCTCTCCCACTGACAAGTCCATCCCCCTCTACAAATACAGCTAGAGACATGGATCCCTCCATGCGTGTTTTCAGGCTAGCTGTTTAGATCCAGGGACCGCTGGTTGGTTGGTATTGTTGCTCCCATGGGGCCACAAGCCCCTTGAATTCCTTCAGTCTTCTCTCTAACTCTTCCACTGGGAACCCTGTGGTTAGTTTGATAGTTAGTTGTGAACATTCACCTCTGCATATGTCAGGCTCTGGCAGTGCCTCTCAGGAAATAGGTATATCAGGCTCCTGTCAGCATGCACTTCTAGACATCCAAAACAGTGTTTACATCTGGTGATTGCATCTCGGAGGGATCTCCAGGTGGGACAGTCTCGGGATGGTCTCTCCTCCAGTTTCTGTCCTACACATTGTCTCATATTTGCTCTTGTGAGTACTTTGTTATTTTGGTCTTTGTTTTTCTTGGACTTCATGATATCTGTGAGTTATGTCTTGGGTATTGTGAGATTTTGGGCTAATATCCACTTATCAATGAGTGCATACCATGTGTGTTCTTTTGTGATTGGGTTACCTCACTCAGGATGATATTTTCTAGTTCCATTCATTTGCCTAAGAATTTCAAGAATTCATTGTTTTTAACAGCAGAGTAATACTCCATGGTGTAAATGTACCACATTTTCTGTATTTCTGTATTACTTTGTTGAAGGACATCTGAGTTCTTTACAGCTTCTGGCTATTATAAATAAGACTGCTATGAACATAGTGGAGCATGTATCCTTTTAATATGTTGAAGCATCTTTTGGTTATATGCCCATGAGTGGTATCGCTGGATCCACAGGTAACATTATGTCTAATTTTCTGAGGAACCACCAGACTGATTTCCAGAGTGGTTGTAAAAGCTTACAATCCCACCAACAATGGAGAAGTGTTCCTCTTTCTCCACATCCTTGCCAGCATCTGCTGTCATCTGAGTTTTTAATCTTAGCCATTCTGATTGGTGTGATGTGGAATCTCAGGGTTGTTTTGGTTTCCATTTCCCTGATGACTAAAGATAGACCATTCTGGGTTTTTTGTTTGTATGCAGTGTATGCACAAAACACTTACATAACTTGTTTGTTTTTGTCTTGTTTTTAATACTCAAAAGAACTGAAGATGTAAACACAAGTTGATGAGATTTCCTTATTGTGAACATTTTCCTGAAACTATAACCTTTCAGATTAAGCATATTCTGTAATTTATTGAATAGTTTAAAAGCAACCACATCAGAATTGATGTATTATCATGTAAATACAGTAGTTTATTTACAGAATGTTGTCCATACCAACTCCACCTTCAGAAAATGGAATTAGACGAAGTAGTAGTGTGATTTAATAACAAGATTTGAGCCTAGTGTGGTGGCATATGCCTTTAATCCCAGTGCTCTAGAGGCAGGTCCAGGTCAGCCAGTCTGCTTAAAGGTTCCTCTGATGAACTAATCCTTTGTAGAAAGTTAAAATCTGTACAAAAAGGTTATTATTCATGTAATCTGTTTGATGTGGAAGTAGAATCATGGTTGGAGCTAACGTTGGCAGTTTAAGACCTACTGACTAAGTGAGTAAACTAAATTTGCTAATACCAATTATTGACTTGCATGCATTTCTTTACCCTGACTCATTCTTTACTGGTAGGATCATTCTTTTTAGTATTTACCTTCTGGTTCAATGAGTCAGAAAAGCAACTTTATTGTATCAGAATGTCATCCAACTGTATATTTACATTATTATTATAAACAATGTTGAACAGTGGTCAATAAATAGTTTTATAGTCCTTTATGTGAAAAATCAAAATTTCTGAACATTTCTTTAGGTGTTTAAAGGTCATTTGATATTCCACAGTTGAAAATTCTTTGCTGAGCTCTATACTCCATTTTTAATAGGGTTATTTGATTGTCTGGAGTCTAATTTCTTGAGTTCTTTGTAAATTTTCAATATTAGCCCTCTATCAGATTTAGGATTGGTAAAGATCTTTTCCCAAACTATGGGTGGCCGTTTTATTCAACTGACAGTGTCCCTTGCCTTACAGAAGCTTTGCAATTTTATGAGGTCCCATTTGTCAATTTTTGATCTTAGGGCATAACCCATTGGTGTCATTTCCCTAATTTCTTTCTCAGCCTGTTTATCCTGTAAGTAGAGAAAGGCTACTGATTTGTATACTTTGATTTTTTATCCAGCCACTTTGCTGAAGTTGTTTATCAGGTTTACGAGTTCTCTGGTGGAAGTTTTGGGGTCACTTAACTATAGTATCGTATCATCTGCAAATAGTGATATTTTGACTTCTTCCTTTCCAAATTTATCCCTTTGATCTCCTTTTGTTGTCTAATTGATCTGGCTAGGACTTCAAGTACTGTATTGAATAGATAGGGAGAGAGTGGGCAGCCTTGTGTAGTCCTCGATTTTAGTGGGATTGCTTCAAGTTTCTCTCCATTTAGTTTGATGCTGGCTACTGGCTTGCTGTATATTGCTTTTACTATGTTTATGTATGGGCCATGAATTCCTGATCTTTCCAGGTTTTTTACCATGAAGGAATGTTGAATTGTGCCAAATGCTTTCTCAGCATCTAGTAAGATGATCATGTGGTTTTTCTCTTTGATTTTATTTGTATAGTGGATTACATTGATGGATTTCCGTATATTGAACTATCCCTGCATTCCTGGGATAAAGCCTACTTGATCATGGTGGATGATTGTTTTGATGTGTTCTTAGATTTGGTTTTCAATAATTTCATTGAGTATTTTTGCATTGATATTCATAAGGGAGATTGGTCTGAAGTTATCTTTCTTTGTTGGGTCTTTGTGTGGTTTAGGTATGAGCGTAATTGTGGCTTCATAAAAAGAATTGAGTAGTGTTCCTTCTGTTTATATTTTGTAGAATAGTTTATAGAGAATTCGAATTAGGTCTTCTTGGAAGATCTGATAAAATTCTTCACTAAAACCATCTGGTCCTGTGCTTTTTTTTGTTGGGAGACTTTTAATGACTGCTGCTATTTCTTTAGTGGTTATAGGACTATTTAGATGGTTTATCTGCTCCTGATTTAACTTTGGTGTCTGGTATCTGCCTAGGAAATTGTCTATTTCATCCAGACTTTCCAGTTTTGTTGAGTATAGTCATTTTTTGTAGGATCTGATGATTTTTTGAATATCCTTAGTTTTTGTTGTTATGTCTCCCTTTTTAGTTCTGATTTTATTAATTTGGATACTGTCTCTGTACCCCTTGTTAGTCTACCTAAGGGTTTATCTCTCTTGTTGATTTTTCTCAAAGAACCAGCTCTTGATTTTGTTGATTCTTTGTATAGTTCTCTTTGTTTCTACTTGGTTTGATTTCAGCCCTGAGTTTGATCATTTCCTGTTATCTACTCCTCTTGGATGTATTTTCTTCTTTTTGTTCTAGAGCTTTCAGGTGTTCTGTCAAGCTGCTAGTATACGCTTTCTCCAGTTTGTTTTTGTAGCCACTTAGAGATATGAGTTTTCCTCTTAGCACTGCCTTTATGGTGTCCCACAAGTTTTGGTATGATGTGTCCTTATTTTCATTAAATTCTAAAAAGTCTTTCTTTATTTCTTCCCTGACCAAATTATCATAGAGTAGAGCATTGTTCAGTTTCTATGCGTATGTGGGCTTACCATTGATTTTTATCATTATTGAAGACCAGCCTTATCCTGTGGTGATCTGATAGGATGTATGGGATTACTTTAGTCTTCTTGTATCTGTTGAGACCTGTTTTGTGAGCAATTATATGGTCAATTTTGCAGAAGTTTCCATGAGGTGCTGAGAAGAAGGTATATTCTTTTGGTTTTGGGTGAAATGTTCTATAAATATCTGCTAAATCCATTTGGTTTATAACTTCTCTTGGTTTTACTGTTTCTCTGTTAAGTTTCTGTTTCCATTATCTGTCCATTGATGAGAGTGGGGTGTTGAAGTTTCCCACAATTATTATTTGAGGTGCAGTGTGTGCTTTGAGCTTTAGTGAAGTTTCTTTTATGAATGTGGATGCCCTTGAATTTGGTGCATAGATGTTCAGAATTGAGATTTCATCTTGGTTGATTCTTCCTTTGATGAGTACAAAGTGGCCATTCTTAACTTTCTTGATAACTTTTGGTTTAAAGTCAATGTCAATTTTATTCGATATTAGAATGGCTACTACAGCTTGTTTCTTGGGATCATTTGCTTGGAAAATTGTTTTCCAGACATTTATTCTGAGATAGTGTGTGTCTTTGTCACTGATGTGCATTTTCTGTATGCAGCAAAATGTTGGGTCCTGTTTAAGTATCCAGTCCATTAGTTTATGTCATTTTATTGGAGAACTGACTCCACTGATGCTAAGAGATACTAAGGAGAAGTGATTGTTGCTTCCTGGCATTTTTATTATTAGAGGTGGAGTTATGTTTTTATGGTTATTTTCTTTTGGGTTTGTTGGAAGAAAATTACCTTCTTGCTTTTTCTAGGGTATAATTTCCCTCTTTGTGTTGGTGTTTTCCCCTCTATTATCCTTTGTAGGGCTTGATTTGTGGAAAGATTTTGTGTAAATTTGGTTTTGTAATGGAATATCTTGGTTTCTCCATCTATGGTAATTGAGAGTTTTGCTAGGTATAGTAGCCTGGGCTGGCACTTGTGTTCTCTTAGGGTCTGTATGACATCTGTCCAGGATGCTCTGGCTTTTATAGTCTCTGGTGAGAAGTCTGGTGTAATTCTGATAGGTCTGCCTTTATATGTTACGTGGCCTTTTTCTGTTACTGCATTTAATAATTTTTCTTTGTTTTGTGCATTTGGTGTTTTGATTATTATGTGACGGGAGGAATTTCTTTTCTGGTCTATTCTGTTTGGAGTTCTGTAGGCTTCTTTTATGTTCATAGGCATTACTATTTTTTAGGTTAGGGAAGTTTTCTTCTATAATTTTGTTGAAGCTATTTCCTGGCCGTTTAAGTTGGGAATCTTTGCTTTCTTCTATATCTATTATCCTTAGATTTGGTCTTCTCATTATGTCCTGGATTTCCTGGATATTTTGGGTTAGGAGTTATTTGTATTTTGTATTTCTTTGACAGTTGTTTCAATGTTTTCTATGGTATCTTCTGCACCTAAAATTTTCTCTACTATCTCTTGTCTTTTGTTCGTGATGCTTGTATCCCTGACTCCTGATCTCTTCCCTAGGTTTTCTATCTCCTGGGTAGTCTCCCTTTGTGATTTCTTTATTGTTTGTACTTCTGTTTTTATGTCCAGAATTGTTTTGTTCAATTCCTTCACCTGTTTGGTTGTGTTTTCTTGTAATTCTTCAAGGGATTTTTTTTTGTGTGTGTTTCCTCTTTAAAGGCTTCTACTTGTTTACATATGTTCTCCTGTATTTTTTGACAGAGTTATTTATGTCTTCCTTAAAGTCTTCTATCATCATCATGAGAAATGATTTTAAATCTGAATCTTGTTTTTTTTTTGGTATCATCAGGTATTCAGGACTTGCTTTAGTAGGAGAATTAGGTTCTGATAATGCCAAGTAACCTTGATTTCTGTTGCTTTTGTTCTTGAGCTTGCCTTTCACCGTCTGGTTATTTCCAGTGCTACCTTCACCCACTATCTCTGACTGGAGCCTGTCAGTCCTGTTACCTTGGCTGTGCTAGAACTCCTCAGAGTGCAGCTGTCTCTGTGTTCCTGTGATCCTGAGACCCTGGTTGTGATAGCTCCTGGGAGTCAGGCTACTTCTGAGCTCGTGGAATCCTGGTGTGCCCAAGCTCCAGAGATCCTGTGATCCTATTATCCTATGTTCCTATGTGTTAGAGATCATGGGAGTCCAGCCTTTTTGGGGTTTGGGGGATTGGGTGCAGAGGTGAATCCTTAGGGCTGCTCCAGGCATAGATGTAGACATGAAGGGTCCTGTGCCACTGGCCTTGAGGTAGTTCATGGGTCCCAGCAGGTCCCAAATTACTCCCAGTTTGGGAGCATGTGCAGTTACTCACCTACACTCCTGGGTGCCTTAGAATTCCTGAGAGTTCATCCTTCATTGGGTTTTTTGTTGCTGGGTGCAAAGCTGAAGTCTTAGGGCTGCTCCAGGTGCAGGCCAGGGCTTCTTGATCTTAACATTTGGTTCGCACTTGTGGAATGGGCATTACCCCAATCAGAAAGTTATTGACTTTTCCCAGTTTTAAAGATTTCTTAGGAAATGGTAGGTTTCCATATTATTTTTAATATAATCATCATTTTGGTTTTATAAACATTTCATATTAACTACAAAGTCAGTTACATGCATACACATCTTATAATTACATAAAATTAATTTAGAAAAAATTTAAATGTTTTATTATCAAAAGATGAAGTTACTTAGGGAATTATAAGTGATTCTGAAAAAAACACCTGATTCTATCCTTTTACTATATGCAGAGGAGAGAGATAAGCACAACTGTAGCTTTTTGTGCTTTAAAGAAGAATAAAACCACAGAAAAGAAATACTTGTGAGAAAGAGATACACTTCCAACCTTAATATCCCATGTGAACACAGGCAGATGCTTGCAGCAAGCCATTCGACTCAACACAGGGTCGAGTCGAGTTAGAGAAAGAACTAAAGGAGCTGAAAGGGTTTACAACACCATAGGAAGAACAACAGCATCAACCAACTAGACCCACCCCCCAGCTCCCAGAGACTAAACTACCAACCAAAGAGTAAATATGGAGAGGACCCATGGCTCCAGCTGCATATTTAGCAAAGGATGGCCTTATTGGGAATCAGTGTGAGGAGAGACCCTTTGTCTTGTGAAGGCGCGATGCCATAGTATAGGGGAATTCCACAACAGGGAGGTGGGATTGGGTGGGTGAGTGGATGGAGAAGCACCCTCATAGATGCATAGAGAGGGAGGATGGGATAGGGGGGTTATGGAGAGGAAAACAGGAAAGAGGATAACATTTGAAATGTAAATAAGTATCCAATAAAAAGAAGAGGAAAAATAAACCTGAAAACACAAAATTTTTCAACAGATAACATGTTAGTAATTTCCCTGTCTAAGAAAAATCAGGGATAACAGGGCTAGTATGTACAATTTTCATATTTAGATGTAGATGAAACAAAGTAAAATAAGAAAAAATAATCTGAGAAATGCTTCTTCTCAGTGTTGGGAAATTAATAAGAACCTGGATTTGATAAGGAGTTAGACTGAATATTAGCACACAAGAAACATAATTGGAATTAATATTACTGGCATAACAGAATTTCAATGAGTGTTGATGACAAAATTAAAGTGATTAATGTTACGGGAAAAGCCAATAGGTATTAGAAGATGGCTCTGTGAATAAGAGTGCTTGTTCTGCAATGATGAAGATGTGACTTTGTCATTCCTTCATCCAAGTGAAAGCCAGAAGGGGCAGAAATAGTAGCATCCTGGAAGCACATATGGCCAGCTGAGCCATATCAGTGAGCTTCTGTGTTAGTGGGAGAATCTTTCTCAAGCTGATAAGACAGAGATAAGGCAGAGAGTGATGGAAGACACCAGATGTTCTATTCTACATGTACATGCACAGACACAGGTACCTTTGAATTTTGGCATATATACCACATACATTAACACACACAAACAGACATGCATGTGCACACATACACACATTCTGCCCACCCCCACAAACAGAGAGAGAGAGAGAGAGAGAGAGAGAGAGAGAGAGAGAGAGAGAGAATGAACAGCAAATATGTAAAAATTAGAATGTATGATAATTACTTTTAATTTTCAACTTGACATAATATAGAATAACCTGGAAAGAAAGTCTCATTGAAGGAATATCTAAATCAGGTGGTCTGTGAGGATGTCTTTATGGGATTATCTTCATTATTCTTAGTAATGTAGAAAGATTCATCCTTTTGAGGTAACACCATTTCCTGGATTATATTAACGGAGCCAGTGAAGTGAACATTCATTAACTCATTCTCATTTGCTCTTGATTCTGAAGGTAATGTTAGCAGTTACTGAAATACCTAAAGTTGTGACTTCCCTCTTATAACAAACTTTAAACTAGAATTAAATATAATAAATGCTTTCTCACCTAAGTTACTTTTGATGGGGGTATATTATTACAGCAACAGGGAAAATCAAAAGCATAAATTCTCTGAAGTAAATTCTTTATCAATACTCATGTTGCAAATATTTACTAAAAAGTAAAAATTTATAAGTGATTAGAGATCAGAAGAGTGGCTTTTCAGAGTACATGCATCCATGATTTTTACCTTTCACAAGAGGAAGGAGAAAACAAAAACTAAATACAGAGACAGACAGGGTAATTTGTGTCTGAAATACAAAATGTTGAAGAAACTGTCCGTAAAGACCTCTGAAGGATCTAACCTACTTTAGTTACTGAATTTGAATCTGTAGGCTAGAAGTAGCCTTTAAAATAGCATTTTTTTTGTCAATCTGGTATCTGCATTCCATGTCCAGGGCCACGGCTCAGCCTGATTCCTAGAAGGCCTGCTGTCACCTGTGATAACCAGATGAGAAAAGTGTATTCCGATTTTCTGCCTTCTGGGACTCCAGGAAGCCAAGCAGCCATGTTGTCTGTCCTATCATTTCAGAGGTCCATCTTCCTTCTGGTCCACACCCTGCTAGCAACTTTGGATCAGCATCCCACTCCCCAGGCTACAGATCTACCTGCCTCCCCTAGAGGCCTGCTGTCACCCAGAAAAAAAAAAAAGAAAAAAAATCACCTCTGCCTGCTTTCCTGTGAGACTGCTGCCACCCAAGACAACCACAGGCCTAATCTCATTAGAGACAACCAGCTCTACATGCAATTTCAGAGGCCTACTATCACCAGGAACTACCAGGCCAGCCAACATCAGAGAAAATCAAGTGGCTAAAGGTCAGTGCAACAACACAATCAACAAAAGCCAGGGTAATATACCACCTACTACTTCAAGACCTGGATATCCTAACATATCTGAAGAGCATGTAGAAAACAGAAAATTCTTCTATGTTGGTGTGCCATATCAGTAACAACTTTTAAATGTGTAAGCATATACTAAGTATCATGGATAGCCTGCTTGTGCTAAGTGATTCTTCATATTTCATACGAAATTCAAATTTGACAGATTAGGATATATTTTATTTCATAAACCTGACAATGATATCATGACATACTAAACTACTGTACTACCAATTGTACTCTTATGTGCGCAGATGCGTTGCACCACATCATCAGAGAAACACCGTAGTAGAAAGCAAGAGTAATGGGTGAGATTCAGGCAGACCTGAAATGATATATAGCCTAACCTCCGGTACCTATACAGATCAGCAGAAGAGTTGAGTCAAGAAGAAAAGTCATAGGTTAAAAAACATATTTGTGGGTATAAAATGAATTATTTTTAATATAATGTTAATAAATCTGACAGCTGTATTTCTTAACCACTTATTTCCTCAATAACCATGCAGAGAGATTAAAATTTATTAAAACTGCCTTGAGCCAATGCTGAACAATTATTACTCCATTCTGAACCTCCAAGCTATTCAGGCTTCCTCCAAGACAGTATTCTCATCTTACTTGCATTACTTTTTTTGTCAAATCTTGATCCAACTCTCTTCTCCTGATTTTTTTCTAGAATCTCCATTCTGGCTCCCTCTTTCATTTCCTCTCTTGTTCTCATGGCTAGCAGATGTCCCACCCTATTCTCTGCTCTGCCAAGCCATTGGGTGATCAGCATTTATTAGGAATACAGAAAATAAATGGTAAGAATTATTTACATAAATTTAAGAAAGGAGATTTTTGATCTAAGGATTACAATGCCTTATCCAGATAAAAACAAATATGAGGAAAAAGAAATCAGTATTTAAGGAACAAAACTATAACCTTTACACAGTCCACAAAAATATTATACCTGTATGTAGGGACTAAATAATCAATGAAGATACATTTTTATTTTTTGAGAATTTATTACATGTATATAATGCATTTTAATCAGCCTCACCCATTTCTGTCCCCTAAAATTCTATCCCATCCACATGTACTCATACTTGTCTTCAAACTTACTAATTTTGCACCTATGTAACTGAATGTCCATCTGATAGAACATGGGTAGTCACATCTTAGGGGCCACAAAGAATGCTGATTTTGCCTCCCCAAGTCATATGGATATTTTAAATCAAAATATGAAGTCATATTAATTATTATTATTGTTATGCATTAAAATTTACTTGGTAAAAAGAACTATTAAAGCTTGTGATTTTAAATTAATAAACATAAGAAGCAAGTTTTATTAAAAACAATAAAAACAAAGTTCCTCTAATTGTTTCAGCCATCGCATGGGAGTTCCTGGTGTTTTTGTTGTTGTTGTTGTTGTTGTTGTTGTTTGTTTTATTTTTTCACATGGTCAGTTCCTGTAAGCATTTGGTCAAAACTGAGATTTTTTTCAGATAAGACATATTCTTTTCTCTTTACTAGGAATTTACTGTTAGCATTCTAGTTTTTTAGTTGGAATGGCTAGATTGTATGGAAAGCCTTCACCTGGGCCCAGGGTATAAAAGTTTCTCAGTCACTGGAAAGTTCCTATCCATATAATTGTTTTGTTTTTCCTTGTGGACTTTATTTCCAAAGTGCAATGTTTTCATTGTGGTAACTTAATTATCTCTCTACTCAATATTGGAAAAGATGACTTATCATTCTTTTCCCAACATTCACAACAATTTCTGTCCAAAATACTTTTAGGATGACCCCTTAAGTTCTTGCTGCACCTATATATGTTTCTGCTACATTCATTATTTGCTTCAAATCAGTGATGTAGATGATTGCAGAGATTAACTTTTACTGTTTCCCTTAAATGCTTCTTGTCCTTTCAGAGATGCTGCCATTATTTTTAATTTTTTTTATATTTTGAATTTTTCTTCAAGAAGGTTTTTGCAGAGATCAATGGCTTCTCACTTCTAGTTTCTCAAATATGTTCTTTCTTCTGTAAAGTGTGGTATATTCTAATCACTATGAAAACTCTTCCCAGTTTAATATTTGCAAACACATATATTAATTTGGATGCATCAATAGCATTGGATAATAAGGATTTGCCTTTCTTTCAATCAATAAAAGGTTATCAGTAGTCAAATTGAAAAAAAGACTATACACTAATTATGAGTATTTAATTACATAGAGAACTTAGTATATCCACAGTAGAATCTATCTTTAAATGTTCATTTTTCAGAGTCAACACTCTTTGCAGTATATAGGTGCTTACTAAAATGTATTTTATAGACACTATTATAATTTCTTCATTGATTGCTATTTGTCAATGAATTATAACCCCCATTGTAATTTGCTGTAGTGAGAAAGCATTGCCATTTGGTAAAATCATTATATTATTTCCTCATAAAAATCTATTTGGTACAATTTTAATTGAATATGTCCATAATTTATGAAAGCTTATTACCATATCCTATTAGCTTGTTCACAGTAATGCAATAGGGTTTATTTTGTTACTAAATGAGTATACAAGGACAAGAAAATATACACATCTAACAACATTTCACAAAGCCTAGCATCCTCCAACTCATTAGCACTTATCAATGCATGCATATTCTGAAAATGAATGGATAGTTACTGTGCAATGACACATTTTATAAATCATGGCAGTATAAATGAAAACAGTGCTTTAAAATATCTCAATACATATTTAAATTTCAAATTTATAAAGTCAGCATGTTTCTGCAGTAAAAGATTACAGTAGGGTGTGCTATTATTGCAGTTCTAATGCAACAAGTATTGAAGAGGAGTTCCAGTTGTATCTCTTGACTGGATCCTCATTCTTAGACAGAATTGAGAGTTTTGGAGGCATAAAATATCAGGAATTCAAACTGACTCTGAGGTTTCCTCTCATGACACGGCATTATTGATTTATTATCATTTTCATTAATTCCTAACTTTAAATCTTAGCTACCAATGTTAATACATTTGAAAATAACAATTATACATATCTTTTATTAGCTTTCAAATATTTAGCAACATGGCATCCTCAAATACTCATGTTCTTGAATACTACTCCAAACTTAGAATGTTAACACTTTTCTAGGGATCCATAATATTTATATTTCTGTACTATTTTCTTCCCGTTTCTTTGGTTAAAACCCTCAATGTAGCATATCCAACTAACTATTTTGAGAACTATTAATGTAATTTACAGATATATCTTCATAAATATTTTATCAGTTAACATTTACATTCAAAGTCCTCCCATGCCTGTCCCCTTCCCCTCTGAGAGACTGGGTCCTCCTGTAGGTATCCCCCTACTCTGGAACATCAAGTGTCAGCCTCATTATGCTCATCCTTTCTCACCGAGGGCAGACAAGGCAGCCATGAAGCATATGCTGTCTGACTGTTAAATATGTGGCTGTAGACCTCTTTCCAGCCTGTGTATGCCCCATAGCTGGTGGCTCAGATCCTGAATGTTCCAAGGAGTCGAGGTTTGTTGACACTTGTGGTCTTCCTGTGGGGTTCTAATCTACTTCAGGGCCTTGAATCTTTCTCCCATCTCTCCAATAAGTGGCCCAGACCTCTATTTAATGTTTGGTTATGGGTATCTGTTTCAGTCAGCTGCTGGATGAAGCCTCTCAGAGGACAGTTATATTAGGCTTATGTCTGCAATAATCATTGTCAGCGATTGGGGTTGGCCATGGAGTAGATGATTGGTTGGAATTTCCTTCCATCTCTGCTCCATCCCTACATTTCTTTTAGACAGGATAAATTTTGGATTGAAACACTTGTGGGTGAGTTGGTGTCCTTATCTTTCCCTTGGGGATCCTACCTGGCTGTAGGGGGTGCCCTCTTCAGATTCCATGTCCCCCCTGTTAGGTATCTTTGCTAAGCTCAACTGCATTGACTCCTGGGAGCCTCCCTTATCCTAGCTATCTGGAACTTCCTAGGGATCCCCCACAAGCCCTGGCAGCTGCAGATTTCTACTCATTCCCCTGGCCTTTAGGCTTCTCGCCTGGCTCTCCATGCATCTGATCCTGCCTCCACATTCCTCCCACCTCTCTCCCATTATTTTCCCTCCTTCTCTGCATCCTATGATTACTTTGTTTCCAATTCTAGTTGTGACTCAAGCACACTTGCTTGGTTATTTCTTTTTCTTAACTTCTTAGTGTCTGTGGGGTATATCATGGGTATTCTGTACTTTATGGCTAATATCCACTTATCAGTGAGTACATACACTGCATGTCCATTTGGAGCTGAATTACATTACTCGGGATGATATTTTCTAGCTCAATCCATTTCTTTGCAAAATTCATAATTTTTTAAATAGCTGAATAGTATTCCTTTGTGTAAATGTACCACACTTTCTGTATCCATTCTTCAGTTGAAGGACATCTGGATTGTTTCCAGTTTCTGGCTATTAGGAATAAAACTTCTGTGAACATAGAGGAATATGTGACCTTGTGGTATATTGGAGCATTTTTTTGGGCGTATGCTCAGTAACAATACAGCTAGGTCTTTAGATAGAACTATTTACAATTTTCTAGAAAACAACCAGATTGATTTCCAGAGTGGTTGTACAAGTTTGCAGTCCCACCATCAATGGACTGAGTGTCCCCATTTCGCCACATCCTTCCCACCATGTGCTGTCTCTTGAGTATTTGATATTAGCCATTCTAATCTGTGTAAAGTAGAATTACAGGGTTGTTTTGATTTGCAATTCTCTGTCAACTAATGTTGAGCATTTCTTCAAGTGTTTCTTTGTTAGAGAGATTCCTCTGTTGAGAGGAATGTAGGGTTAGTAAAAATCTTTTTGCAATCTTGGTTTTTCCATCTATGGCAACTCAGTGTTTTTCTTGGTATAGTAGTCCGGGCTGACATCTGTCATCTTTTAGAGTCTACAAAACATCTACATGAACTCTGTCTAGGATATTCTGGATTTTTGGGTCTCTGTTGAGAAATCAGTTGTAATTCTTATAGGTCTGCCTTTATATGTTACTTGGTCCCTTTCTCTTGCAATTTTAAACATTCTTTCCTTGTTCTGTACATTTAGTATTTTGATTATTATGTTTCAGGAAGAGTTTTCTTTTCTGGTTCAATCTATTTGGTGTTCTTTAAGCTTCTTCTAAATGTACGACCATTCCTTTTTTTAGGCTAGGAAAGTTTTCCTCTATAAATTTGTTGAAGATGTTTTCTGGCCTTTGAACTGGAAATCTTCACCCTCTTTTATTCTTATTATTCATATGTTTGTTCTTTTCATAGTGTCGCATATGTCCTGGATGTTTGATTTAGGAACTTTTTACAGTTGGCATTTTCTTTGATCAATGTTTCCATTTCTTCTATGCTATCTTCTATGTCTGAGATTCTTTCATCTCTTGTATTCTGTTGACAATACTTACATCTATAGTTCCTGTTTCTATTCTATTTCTTAGATTTTCTATCTCTAGGGTTACCTCAATTTGTGTTTTCTTTATTGTTTCTACTTTCATTTTTAGTCCTTGGAATGTTTAATTAATTTCCTTTTCCTGTTGGATTATATTTTCTTCCTTAAGGGCTTCTACATGTTAGATTGTGTTTTCCTATATTTGATTAAGGGAATTATTTCTATCCTCTATAAGGCCCTCTAACACCTTCATGAGATGGGATTTAAGGTCACAGTATTGCTTTTCAGGTGTGTTAGGATATCTAGGGCTTGTTGCGTTAGGCAAGCTGGGTTCTTATACTGCCATACAATGTGTCCTTCTTTTTTACTATATTCTTGTGCTTTCCTTTCTTCATCTTATTGTCTCTGGTATTGATGTTGACCCAGGCTTCCTAGGAGGCAGGTGGAACTGTGTGTCTCAGGTTTTAGCAGGCCTCCTGTGTGTTAGATTAGAGCTGGCATCTTGGGATGCTGGCAGAGTTTTGGAGTGGGGTTCCTAGCAAGCTGCTATATAACCTCCCATGGTATAGGTGTGGGCTATCTGTGTCAGGTTAGTGCCAGACTCTTGAGAAGCAGGCAAAACTGTTGGGTGGGGTGCAGCACAAGCTGTTCCTGGATGCTGCTGGTGGTACAAGCATGGACTAGAAGTCTGCTACAGATATCTTAAAGTGTCATCATTATAAGCATCTGTGTTCTAGCTTTTAAGCCCTGTATTTCACTTTAATCTGTATAATCTTAATTGGTATATCTCCATTTATGAATAAAAGAAGATATTTTCCTGTGCTTTTACCTTATTTTAGTAGATTAGGCTAATGGAACTCATGGGGGGTATATAGTAGGATTGTTTTCAGAATTGATATATTTCACAAAACTTTAGATTATTAATGTCTGTTATTTTTTTTATTGAAAATAGATTCTTGTCTCATACAATACAACCTGACTATTACTTACAACTCTCATCACCCACCTTCTCCTCCATACCCACTCCCCTTCTGTTTCCCTTCAGAAAAGGGCAGGCCTCCAAGAGAAAACAATAAAACATAACAAAACAGGAAAACACTAATACAAGGGAAAAGCCCTCATAGTGGGCTGAAGAAGGCAACTCAATAGGAGGAAAAGAGTCCTAAGAACAGGCAAAAGAGAATATTCATTTTTCAATATTAGAAATAATGGAAAATATTTCTTTGATGATAGAATATAGTGATGTTAGAATGTCCCACAATGTACACATACAGTTTCATTTGAAGAACATGATCCTTCATGAAAATTTTAGAAGTGTAAACTAGTCATAATATAATGTGGCAAGTACAACCTATAACTGAAAATTGTGGTAGAATTGGAGTGTTATATCAGATTAATTTCTGGAATTCAACATGTATTTCCATCGTATCCCTTACAGAGATGCTAAAGACAGAATGTGGTGTAGGTGTTATCATTAGAGAGCATGATATCAGGAACTGAAGTACTTGTTGGATCATACTAAGTTTAAGGAACTTTTCCAAATCTAAACTGAGTGAAATAAAGAACAATTTGGACACAGTAAATGTCTCTCGACTGGTAAAGTTGGTTCTGCCACCTAGTGGACTTATGACTTGGGGCAAGTTGTTATCCTCTCAGCCTTTTTCTCTAATGTGTCTGTGTATGGGGAAGTTCTAGAAGTTACTTCATGAGGTTTACAAGCACTTAGCCAAGTTGAAAATTTTTCTGTGCTTGGGTTAAACCAAGAAATTCCATGTGCAAATTACTATCAGATTCATTAGTTTATACAGATATGCTTTTGTTGTAGAGAGGGGATTATTTTAGAAAATTTGTATCATAGTATCATAAATTGCTAAATACTTTACAGTTCAAAAAATTGAGCCTTTGACGCCATCATGGGTGTTGACATTCGCCACAATAAGGACCGAAAGGTTCGGCGTAAGGAGCCCAAGAGCCAGGATATCTTCTTGCTGCTGCTAGTCAGGCTGTACAGGTTTCTGGCCAGACGTACCAACTCCACCTTCAATCAGGTTGTGCTGAAGAGGTTATTTATGAGCCGCACTAACCGGCCACCTCTGTCCCTGTCCCGGATGATCCGAAAGATGAAGCTTCCTGGCCGGGAGAACAAGACCGCTGGGGTTGTGGGGACAGTTACAGATGATGTGTGGATTCTGGAAGTGCCCAAGCTGAAGGTGTGTGCACTGCGGGTGAGCAGCCGGGCCGAAGTCGCATCCTCAAGGCTGGGGGTAAGATCCTCACCTTTGACCAGCTGGCTCTGGAGTCTCCCAAGGGCCGAGGCACTGTGCTCCTGTCTGGTCCTCGGAAAGGCCAAGAGGTGTACCAACATTTTGGCAAGGCCCCAGGAACCCCACACAGCCACACCAAACCCTATGTCCGTTCCAAGGGCCGGAAGTTTGAGCGTGCCAGGGGCTGAAGGGCCAGCCGAGGCTACAAAAACTAACCTTGGATCTTACTGTTAATAAAAAAGCTTTGGATGTTGATGGTCAAAAAAAATTGAGTCTTCAATATTTATACTAAGGAACATTTAGGAAATCAGACAGGATCACTGACTTGTTCAGAAGTAGAATCATGGTTTGCTGTTACTTTAGTATTTGTGTTACTTGGTATTACTCATGTGAGTTTGTTAATATCCTACTAAAGGAACTTTATACTGATACAATATTTACAAATGTTAAAAAAAGGATAAAAGTCTAAATATGTAGAAAATCTAGAAGGAATATGTTAGTGAGAAAACAGGGATTACGTTATTTTCTGATGGGCAGGAATGAAGTCAAGGAATTCACTATTATTAATGCAACATTGCAAATAAAAACTAAAAATGTAGATTTCAGACTCCACTTATAACATTTTTCTATAACAGTATTCCTTACTGTAAATATTGTAAAATAAGATAAATTCTTATTGTTAATGATATAGGAAAAGTCTTAACTGATTTGGAAAGTGATTTCCTTTCTAATTTTTCCTATAGTGTGTGATATTTGACTTTCAAAACATCTTACAGGTTTTGAAAATAGTGTAATTATGCTTCTATAGTGCACAATAAAACCTTTTAACAAAATTCTAATTATGCTCAATTATTCATATATACAAATTAAAATGTTTGATATTTAAGATCTGAATTTGGCATTTACATTTGTTAATAGTTTAATTTTTATTCAATTTTAATTTGAAGATGGAAATTAATTTTAAGGATTGATAATTGTAAAATTAAGAGGAATACAGAACCAGGTAGCAGATATGGAATTTTATTTTAGAGAATACTGTCTTATTTTCTGATAATTAATATTCACTGCTTCAAACATTTTAATTAAGTCACCTAATTGTAAACATTTTCAGACTAAGTTTGTGTAAATGCTGTGTTATCAGTTTTTGTGCTGTTGTCTCCATTTTATGTTCTCCAGCCTTCAAAAGAAGAACTGGTGTGCTTTCTTTTCCACTTATGAGTCATTTTGAGATGGGGAGTGTGGCACATGTCATTTTGGATTTCAAATAAAGCTGTTGTGAAAATGCTAGGTAATTGTATTTTGTCTATTGTGTCATTGAGATTAAAGTAAATGAAATGGAAAAAATATAAGACCTTTTCAAAGAAAGAAATAGTCAATAATCTTTGTTCAGTAATGTTACAGCACTTATCACATTTAAGTCTTAGTGATGTGATCAAAAACTTTATTAAGAGTTCTGTGAGACCTGAATCATGCATATACATTCTCATATATTCATTTATTCTGGTGCTGATCACAATGCCACCAAGACAGTTGTCTGTCGCGACACTTAGTTCTTTTTCCTTATACTTTACATTTGTTTAATCCCTTGAAATTTTATTTAATAGATACAGTTTAGAGCAAACAAAAATTCTTGCTTTTTACGTTTCATTCTTTCTCTTTTGTAAACTAGGAAGAATTTTATAGAAATTAAAACTTTCACTCTCATAGGTCTGGCAGAATTTGAAAAGACCTTGCTCTACAGTAGGCTAACCCAGTAATAGGAATCTCAGAAGCCACATATGAAACTGGAACTCCAGAATGTAAGACAATTCTCAAAAAAACAGAATGTCATATACAATGCAGGTACCCAAAACACAAGAGAAGATATCATACTGGACCTGAAGACTCTCTTGAATCAAACCACAGTGGCCAGAATACCAAAAATAAAATAGAAAACAAGAAAAAATCCATCCATCCAAAAATGATACACACAGAAATTGACACATAAACTTATAATTACCTTAAACTCAGATGATTAATAAGAACACAATCCACAAAATCCAGGATAATATGGTGCCATCAGAACCCAACTTTCTTACTACAGTAAGCCTTGGGTATTCCAACACAGCTGATGCATAAAACAAGGACATCATGAATTTTGCAGGCACATGGGTAGAACTAGAAAGTATCATCCTGAATGAGGTAACTTAGACCACAATTGACATGCATGATGGGAGCATTTATTGACTGTCCTCTGAGAGGCCCTACCAGCAGCTTGACTGAAATAGGAACATATACTTACATCCAACTATTGGACTGACTTCAGGGATCACTATTGTTGAATTAGGAGATGGATTAAAGAAACTGAAAGGGAGAGCAAGAGTGACCCTATAGGAAGACAAGCAGTCTCAACTAATCCAGACTCCAGGAAGCTCCGAGAGACTGAACCACCAACCAGGAGGATAAACAAGCTGATCTTAGGCCCCTGGCACAAATATAGCAGATGTCTACTTGGTCAGGCCTCAGTGGGAGAAGATGTATCTCCTCTAGAGACTTGAGGACCCAGGGAAGAGGGAAGCAGGGTGGGGAGAGCACTCTCTCAGAGTCAAGGGGGAGGAGGAATGGGATCTAGGACTGAGTTTGTGGAGGGGGGGGCAAGGGAAGGCAATGACTAGAATGTAAATGAATAAAATAATAAAAAATAGATAATAAAGAAAATGTCTTTAAAACCAATCTTATGAATATGATAGAGACCCCTAAAGAGAACATGAAGAAATTCAAGAAAACACAAATAAACAGGTGAAATAAATGAATAGAACTGTTCCAGACCTGAAAATGAAAATAGAAAGAATGAAGAAAACACAAACTGAATCCTGGATATGGAAAGTCTAAGGAAGAGAACAGGAACTACTGACACCAACATCACCATTTTCTTCTTTTGTAATCCTCTGAAGAAATAGTCTTGTCAAAATATCTTTGTTTCAAACTCCCATGTTACTTGTAACACACAATACCATAATTTAGCTCTTGTTCATTTTATGGATGTACTACTAATTATTTACTTGTTTTGCTAGACATTAGCAGTAACACTTTAAATATTGACTACACCATCTATAATGATTATACCACACTATATTGAATATTTTAAATTTTATTTTGTTGCATGTACATGCACATTTCTATAGAACTATGTCTTGGAAAGGAATTGCTTGTAGTAGGATACTTACATAGTAGTTTCTGGTACCATAAAATCTATACTTCAGGGCCAGTTTCAGCTCAGGAGTCTCTAGACCCTATAGTTCATGCTGTCCTCAGCAATAAGGACTTATTTTCCAGCACTGGAGGACAAACAAGGGAAATACCAAGGCATGAGGGTTCTCTTAGACAACATCTGACAAAAAATTGAATGGAAGGCTTTATATATCTGGTGTAGAAGTATTTGTTGCATGGTCTTCAGTTCTTAGAAAGAGCATTGCCAGCTTAAATGGGAAAATTTTATTTTACCTATATATGTCTATGCATACACCAATGTATATGTATTATAAGTATTTTCAGGTTGATAGTTAATAGGATGATTCCTTATGACATTTTCAGACATTCTTACTTCTATTTGACTTCCAGCCCTCCTTCTTTTGCATTTACTTCACTATATTTTAATATACATTTTGATGAATTATAGTTGGGAATTCTTTTACTGCTAGATAAGCATGACTAGCTTTTTATAAAAATGCAAAATTTATGATTTAATTGTACTGTTAATGAGTTTAGATAAGTATAATATTCCACAATCAGAAAGTAAGGCACTTCTATATGTATATTATAAATTTGAGCTTCATGGTTTTATTGTTATTGTTATCCACTGCATACACTATACAAAATAATAGAATTTATAATGGCATTTTCATTCAACTCTGTCATGTTACATATACTTTGAGTGTGTGTATGTTTTCTTGTGTTCATGTATGTAATGTTTTTCAACATGTGAAGAAAATCATGTTTTATTATTTTTTTTGAGAATGGCTGATTTTTTTAGATATGGTAGTCCTGAGTTCTATCCATTTCCCTGAAAACTATAAAATTTCTTTCTTTCTTATTACTGTAGCAAACAATTCATTATATGTGGTATATACACATACATATACTAGCATATATGCACATGCACACACAAATCATGACATTATATGTGTTAAAAAGCATGTTAATGAAATATGAATGATAGGCAGAAAGGGGAAAGAGAGCACTTGGATCTGGAATTGAAGTTGGTAGGTCTATGCCATATGAATTTGCTGAGAACTGATTTCTGACTCTAGAAGAGAAGTAAATGCTCTTAACTGCAGAGCAATCTCTTAAGTCCCAAAAGTTTTACCTTTATCAGTAATGTTTACCTAGATGCTTTCAAAATATGTTGGATTCAAATGATGTTACATGCAACTATAAATCAGTTTGCAGAAAATTGATACCTTAGAAATTTTGGATGTGCTCATGTATTTGCAAACATCATCTTCACATTTTAGTCTTCTTAACATATTTTTCCAAAATGCTAATATGACTTTTGTCATACTGAAAATTGTTTACTTAAATAAATATACCTGAAATTGTTTACTTAAACATATCAAAGTGCATTTTGTACTTTAGGTAGTATTATTGGCATTCTTACTTTAAATGCTCAATAATTACTAATAAATAAAAATAAAATTTCTATATTTAGTATCTTAGATCTAGAAACTTTTTAATTTGAATATTTCAAGCAATTATTTAGAGAAAAATTTTGTTTCATATTGTGTTATGATTTTTTTGTATAAGGTAGATAATTTTTTTTATTCTTTTAAGGTAGTAAATATATGGTTTTCTTTTGTTTAGACTGATTGTTTATGTGGAGATGAGGAGGTGCTTTTGTGCTCACGCTGTGATAAATATATACTAGTCAGAAAACAAAAACCAGAAGTTGATGCTCTTTCTCTAACATATGAGTCCTGATGATCCAACTCAGTTATTCAGACTGGACAGCAAATGACTTGAGATGTCTTGCCAGACTCATGTTTTGATTCTCTAATATTTAAACACTTTTTTCCTTGACACAAATCCCACTTGGTAGTAATATAAAATTGTATGTTTTCAGATTTGGATATGCTAAATTTTTTAAATGACATTTATATTTATGTTCATTGTGTTTAATTCTTGCATTGATTTTGAATAACTTTAATTTGGGATAAGTTCAGCATCATACAATTGATGTTAAATGTTTCTGTTTATTTTGGGGAAGAGTGTACCTGTGCATGCTATAATAAATGTGTGTTGCAGAATGATTAAATATTAAGTAGGCAAATTCGGTTGAGTTTTATGTTTTAGTTTTTACTTTCAGGGCTACTGATTTCATTATTGAGAGAAATATATATATATACACATATACATATACATATACATATACATATACATATACATATACATATACATATACATATACATGTTCAGTCACTATATGCATATATAAGATTGGTATGTTTTGGGGACTAATCAATTCTTCTATCATTATAATTTTCCCTTTATTTCCGATATTTACCATTGCTTTTATTTCTACTTAGCTGAGATGTTTGTAATAACTTTGTTTTCCTGATTGAGTATATAAGAGGATATTATAATAGATACAACTGAAATGCAGAGGATTATCAGAGACTTTTTGGAAATAATACTATTACAAATTGGAAAACCTTGAACAAAAGCACCAATGTTTGGACATACATTACACATAACAATTGAAAAAAATAAAATGAAGCTCAAACTGATCAATAATTAATGAATTGAAGCACCAATTCATGTTCTCCTAACAAAGAAAATAATATGTCTATATGAATTTTATAATCCTTATTAAATAACATTAATATGCCTCAAACTGTTCCATGAATTATTAAGTCAAACAGAGCTTCTACTCTAATTCTGCAAGAACTTTTATTACCTGATAACAAAGCTTATAAAGGACTTGAGAAAGACAATTGGTTGCCCACTTTCGTCTTAAGCATAGCACCAGTATTTTTAGTAAAGTACATGAATACCATAATACCTATATAAAAATTTAATTCACCATAATAAAATTGGTTCCATTTACCCATGCACAGACAATATTACACATAAATCTATAACTACAATACAAGTAAAGAGATACTCTCATTATCGTTATTAAGAGATTTACTTTCAATGTTTTACATATTTTTGCAATGTTGCACATGTACATGTGCATACTGATCATATATGATCATGTCTATATTCTTGCCACTTCAGTTTGTTATCTTTTAAAGAATAATTCATATGTGTAAAGAATCATGTTTTTAATACAGGAAAGTTGAAAAATAATGCCACATAACTATTAGAATGTTAAATACTTTAAAATATCTAAAGACAAGCTCACAATCTATGTTCTTATCTTTTCAAAGATTATGGATGTTAGCTGGAAGAAGTTGAGGAGAAGGGTGACCCTGTAGGAGGATCAGCAGTCTTAATTAACCTGGACACCTGAGATTTCTCAGTCACTGGACCACCAACCATGCAGCATACACCAGCTGATATGAGGCTCCTAACAAAAATACAGCAGGTCAGAAAAGATACACCTAACCTTCAAAAGACTATAGGCCCCAGGGAGCTTAGAGGTCTGGTTGGGTGGGGGTTGGGAACATCCTTATAGAGACAGGGGTTCAGTAAGGAGGTATGGGATGTGGAAGAATAGGAGGGTGGACCAGGAGGGGAATAAAATCTGGAGTGTAACATAAATAAATAAATAAATGAAGTAAACTGAATAGCTCTAACTGAGAAGCTGTTATAATTCTGTCATTACTGTCTACAAACTCCTTCTTCCATATAAACTATGTCTAATAAACTATATTAATTAATTCAATTAATATACATTAAATATTTCCACTATCTTTACTCATGATGCTGTTGTTTTCTGTAACTTGCCAAAAACACTGGTTAAGCTCCAAACTTACAACTGTCAAACACTTTTCTTCTTTTGCATGAGCCACTTTTCCTGAATAACACATTCCTTCCCTTTCTTCCTTCACCCAGTTCTCTACAGTCTGCAAAACTCCAAAGCTTATTTCTAGACCTGTGTCTGTGAATTTTCTTCATTTATGAGCCCCCATTTGCCTAGCTGAGCTCTAGACCTGTGGTTTGGATGACACACTTCCCTGACTGATTTAAACAGCTTATTCTGCAGATTTATCTGACCTAGTACAAGTTTACTGTTCCAATATAATGAAAGCCACATGATCATGTCAGACATACAAATAAAAACATGAAGTCCAGAATAACGTGAAATTTCATAGAAACAAAACTCATGAGTGAACAAAGCAGCATGTCTCCAGTAAAATCTAGTAGACTTATTGAAGTATTCTCTAATGAGAACTACATAATGGGACATTATTCTTGTCAACACAGGGAAGCTTTTCGAAAATAGGCTGAATACTGTAACATAAAGTAATTCTTAACAAATATAGAAGAATTGAAATAATTTCATATATCCTATCTGGCCATTGTACAATAAAATTTGAAATGGGCAGCAAATAAAACTGTAATGTGTAAACTCATGGAAATTAAATTTTACTGAATGATGAATTAATCAGAGAAAAAAATCAAGACTTGATAAGCTAAACCAAACCACACCAACTCAACAAAAGAAAGCAAATAGCAGTAGAAAATAGCTTAATGTACTATTGTGGCAGAATTCTTCTTGCCCATTGTATTTGCAGGAGCTCAGTGATTGGGCAGTAGAAGAGGTAGGTGGAGCTGGGAGTTGGGAGGAGGAAGGTAGAAGGAATGAGAGAGGAAGAAGTAAGATGGAGAAAGACGTGCATGTCTCTAGTAGTTTTGGGTAGGAATTCATAACAAAGCATTAGATATTGGGTTAACAATTCTGATTGAATGGGTATCATGTGTATTGAACATTTGCTAATATATAAATCTATTGGATAATCTTAAGGATTAAGAGTCTTATTTTTACTGGGTACCGCTAGAATGGTGGTTATTTTCTGCTCTGATCCCAAGGGCCATGCTTAGAGCCATGGGGTCCACGGAGTTGACTGGTGGAGGCAACAGCCATGCCAGCTTTTCGAGGGTCCCAGGCTGGCGCTCCTGGCAAGCCAGTGCTGGCATTAGAATGGGAACTTAGAGCAGGAACATGGCAGTGACCAGGGAGCCAGAGCCAAGCTGCGCAGCCGCTTTTTTCCAATACCTGCAACATACTATAAAAAGACACACAAGATTTGGATCTTGACATTTTTGAAGTTTCACTTTCTTTTTTTCACTTAACAGATCAATGTCTCTTCTGAAGTCTGTTGTTTTGCTATTGTACATCTGTAAGCTAATGGATATGCTATTTCTAATTCTTAAATTTGTTACTTCTCGTATCCAATATTACATCATTTTGAATACTTTATCTTTCAAATCTCAGAAAGTCTGCTCCTTTTGTAACATCCTTCTCTAGCCCTGAAATAAGATTAGTTTCTCCACTCTGTCCTTCATTTTACTTCATATTTTCTACAATAACGCATTGATCATGCATATTTTTTATTCATATGACTCCATAATATTTTATGAATTAAGCCTTGTGAAAATAAACATTGATTGTGATTTATATTTTTTGAAGAGTTCAATGTTTAGCATAGTATATGATATATCATGGGGAATCAGTTAAAATATCTAGATTAAATAAACCACAATTTCTTTTGACTTTTAATACAAATCACAAATTTAAATATAAAAATATCTTTACAATTAGCACTGACTACATTAAATGTAAACATTATTTCTTATTCATAAATTTGAGTAGGATTTTAAATAACAAATCTAATTTCTTTCCAGAAAAGTTTTGCATTCTGATTAGAGTAAAATTTCTATGAGAATATTTCAAAAGTGTGAGTGCCTGCAGCTGCCAGAAACTGTTTTTTGAAAAAGTAATCACTACAGCAAATGTGTGTTTTCTCATAATAGAGATTTTTATATAGTTGTGCACAGTATGCTTCAAAATTCATATGAGATAAGAAAAATGCAGTCTGGCAAAAGTTATTACTGCATTTTAATTAGATTTTTTATGTTTATAGATTCTAAAACCCCAATAAGCTTTCAAAGTTGTCAGTAAAAACGTGGCAAGACCTAACAAAAACTCAAACACAAGTTGAGACTTGGTAATTGAACTGTAGACAGGTGCTCATAAAAATAAAATGGATCTTGAATGGTTAAAATTATTCACCTTAAGAAAGTGATCTTTCCATAAATGTTTCCTAGTAAGTTGACAAATGTAGTACTGGACATTCTTTAAAACTGAATATTCCATGAAATGAATATGTGATGATTAAATTAAATGAGGTATCAAAAGGCCTCATGGATTTAAACTATTATTGAATTTCCCATGGACATTCAGACCTCTCTCTCTCTCTCTCTCTCTATATATATATATATATATATATATATATATATATATATATATACTCTGTCTTACTCTGTGTGTACCTGTGTGTATGTGTGTGTATGTGCCTGTGTGTCTCTATATATGTGACTGTGTGTGTCTTGTATGAGTCAGATACTATCTTAAATTTTTCTATTTATAAAAAGTAAGTCTCTGAAATAAATAGTATGTTTAAACAATTTTTTACACATTGTGGCAGAAAAACTACTTACTATTAAAATCTACATACTAGAATAAACTGTGTTCACCACCATTTTTAGTTACTTAATCACTGATAGAACAACATTGTTAATTGTTGAGAAAATAAATTAGATATAACAGATCCTATCATCATCTTGTGTATGACCTGAAGCCATGACCAGACCAAGGAAATGTCTAGCAACTGGGGCTTCCTTCTTTGATGAATCTTTACAACCTGAGATTAACAACAGAGATCCTATGGTCACTAGTCAATCACTTTTGTGTTTATTATCTACATAATGAGCACTCTGGTTCTGATGTGTGGTGGTTAAAAATCCAATATGAGCCTAACTTCATTTTATATATGTCTGTACATCTTTCATACCTTCTTTATCTTCTTTCCCCTAGCCAGAATTCTAGGACCCAAACTGAATAGATCATGGCAGATAATATTAAAAATTACATCTTTCAATAGTATGCCTTATTATACTATTTATTATTATTTGATGCCCTGGTTTTAAAATCTTGATGACTATTTCTAGATTATAAGACAGAAATAACAATGGTATTTACTCTTGAATATTACCTATGAAGTTAGTTTTGCCAGAAGTCTGTTTCCTTGTAGAGTTTTAAGTTATGTGTCCTTTAATTCTAACTTATATATTTAATATAGAGTGGTTTTACTAGTAATAAACTCTAGGTTTTGATTATTCTGGAATTTCTGAAGAAGAGTTTGGGTGACAAAGAATTCTCAGTAGAAATCTTTTCTTTATCTGAGAATTATCCATATATTATTTTACTATCTTATTTATTAAGCTGCATTATGTGCACTGCTGAGAAACTGGTAGTTAGTTTTATATAGGATTCCTTGTATAAAAATGTAATCTCTTCTTTAAGATTTCAAGACTTTGGGGTGGGGGTTTCAAATATTTTACTGAATAAAATGCTGTCATAGTTGGAGTTAATTGGGTTTATATACAGACTTGTGATTTTCAGCAGTTTAAAGATTGACTTGATGGTGTTTCACAGGTTCCTTAGTTCTTCATTCCTCATCATACTGACTTCTAAGACACAAAATTGTCTAATCTTCATCAATAGTTTCTTCTTCTGTCTCTTCAAAGCTACTTCTAAACTTTCTGGAAAATCTTTCATTTTAGATATTAGAATTTTAACATGCAAAATAAGCTTGAGATTTTTTTCTCATTGTAATTCTTAATTCCTTGTCTGTATTCTTAACTTTTAATGTATTGTGTTGCTCGTTTATTTTAGGTAATCAGTGATATTTAAATGAGTTGATTTTGTATTTGCCAGGTTATTTCAGTCTCTAAGGTAACTAGAGGACACATTCTGTCTGTTACTTTGCTCTATTCACGGGAATATAGTTTCTCACCCTGTCCCATGCTTTGTAATTTCTCTTGGTAAAAGGTAGACTTTAGAAATCTGCAATGTAATAATTATATGAATTAAGGTTTGGGGGTTTATTGTTAGTTTTTGCATGTTGGCTCTCAGATCATTAACATTTACTCAATCAGTTTTTATGTATGGATAGAATTTAGATTATTGTTTCATACATTAATGCAAAACACAGGTAAAAATTGAAATATGAATGAAAGCTTCACACCTATATTTGTAATAGATATGACTCCTTCTTAGCATTTATATAGAATTTTCTTTTACATGACTTTTAATTTTTATTTTATATTAGTGTACATTTATGGTATAAATAAAGAATTCTTATAAAATTATAATTTGTACATCTGACATATGTTATTCTTGAAAAATCTCTTAAATTTTCTTTCATTCTCTCTTTCTCTCTCATTATCTGCATTGAGCAGAGAATACCAAATATATAAGAACACTAAACTGAACTGAATCCCTTGTCTATCATCTTATCCTTCTTCACCACATTTTCCTCTCTGCTTGATCTCCTTCATGTTCCATAACGTATTCCATATAGATAAAAAAGCATTTAATATTTATGTAACAGAACATGGGATTATTTAAAAATATGATAATACCCCTTTCTACTTCTTTTCTGCATTTATTTTTCTTACATTGTTATGAGTTATTCCCCAATTAACAGGGGTGTTCAGTTACCTCTATTGTAATGTGACCTTCATTACTTTGGGTACATAATAATGAGTGCAATAAGAGATAGTGAGATAATTATTATTAGTATTTTAATAATAATAATAATATTTTGTATTCTGAAGAGCTTTGATGGAAGTTAAATACATAAACAAATGGTGAAGCAAACATAAGTAGTCAGAAATCTGTAGAGTTGTAGTTCCTATGAAGTTTAAAAAAAAAAAGGAAGGTAATTGTGTAGAGACTGGCTGAGTCTGGATTGTGACTATTCTAACTTGAACAGTAGAGAAAATTACCTAAAGAGGTGACATTCTTGCTAACACACCGCTCATAAGACTGAATTATCCATACAAATATTTGGGGGAAAAACATTTGAGGCAGAGGGATGTGAGAGGGAATTGGGCCCTCTTTGGAATGCTCCTGTGGCTATAGTGTAGATGGAAAGCTGGAGGGCATGTGGACAGGCAGGCATGGGCCAAGATGTGAAGTGCCTTCTAGTTATATGTGTGAGTTGAGTTTCTATTGCTGTAAATATTGATTTTATTTCCTCAAATGAAAGGACGAGATAAGAGCTATATACAAGATTCAAATGTCCTCTCCCAGCTTCTGCTTACTTCTATTATTTATTTAATCATCTATTCATTTATTTAACCATTTGTGTTGTAGCCTGTTTTTGTCAACTTGAATTGCTCTGCTTGGAAAAACTGCCTCTGAACTCCACAAACTGAACTGCACTGTACTGACTGCATGAACAGAATGGAACCAAGTGGAACTCCATGAATTCAACTGCACTCAACTGCACTCAACTGAACTACACTGAACTCAACTGAACTCAACATTAACTTCACCTCTCTTGCTTCAGTGCTTTTAAGTAGCCTCTCTGTCCTACCCTCATGAGGGTTGGTGTATACTATTGCTGACTCATTCTGTCAAATATGTCTCCAATTGACCATCAAATTGGCCTATAGACAAGCCTGTTGGTATTTTCTTGATAATGTGGGAGGATCCAGGATGCTGGACAGATAGCCTGTGTTGTAGAAAAGATGAAACTGAGTAAGCTATGCAGAGTATGTCAGTAAGCAGAGTTCCTCTATGTTCCTGGCATCAGTTCCTGCTTTCAGGTTCCTGCTCTGCTTTAGCTGTTGCCTTGGCTTCATTAATGATGGTTTATGATCAAGATTTATAACCCAAATAAACACTTAATTTCTGTCTTAGGATTTCCATTAATGTGAAGAGACATGACCAAGGCAACTCTTATAAGGACAAGATTTAATTGGGACCGTCTTACAGTTTCAGAGGTTCAGTCAACTATCATCATGGCCGGAAGCATGGCAGCATCCAGAGAGGCACAATGTTGGAGATGGAGCTGAGAGTTCTACATGTTGATCTGAAGGCAGCCAGAAGGAGAATGGTATCCTCCAGCAGGTAGGAAGGAGCTTTCTTCTACAACAGGTAGAACCTGAGCATAGGAGACCTCCAGCCTAATGTCAGATTCCTTCCTTGTCTTTGGTAGGAACCTAAGTCATAGGCTAGAACAATGAAGTAATCTCAGGCAGGAACCTAAATATTAGGTTAGAACAAAGATGTAATTTCAGACAGGAATCTAAATTTTAACCTAAAACAAGGATCTAGGCTTCAGACATGAAAATGACCTTGGGCTAGAATAGTGAATTAGGCTTAGATACTTTGGTCATCCTGATAAGCTCTTAGAAACAGTGATCACGGGAGTGTTCACATAATTGGGTTTAATGCCTTGCTTTTTCTTTGACTATTTGTGTTTATTGTATTGCTTGTTCTTTGGCTATTTGCATCGATTTTATTGCTAGACCCTCAACCTAGACCTGACCTTAATACATGCATGTAATCAAAATGATATAAAAGCATAAAGGAGGAGGGGAAATGGGATGGGGGTTCTTGGGAGAGGAAATGGGGAAAGGGGATGACATCTGTATTGTAAATAAATAAAATATCCAATAAAAAATAAAAAAGGAGACCTTCAAAGCCCACCCCCACAGTGATATACTTCCTCTAACAAAGCCACAACTCTTAACAGTGCTACTCCCTATAGGCCAAGCATGTTTAAACCACAACTGCCTCCAAAGCTGTTGTTTGTCATGGACTTTATCACAGCAATGGAAAACTATTACATCATTCATGTATTTACTTGAATTTCACCAAGAATAATACATTCCACATATGTAAAACCTCATTTAGCTTGTTCAATACTTTATGCTTTTTGAATGGTAGAATGCCTTAGATTAATATTTGCTCACAAATTTTGAATGAATGAACAAGAAAATGACAAGAAGAAAAATATCTTTGATGCACAGTTTGTAGTGGCTGATCTTATTTATAGTCCCATAGAACAGGGCATAGAATGATGCTTTCAACTTGTCTCTGTCTTGTCTATAGCAGTGTCATAATTAATAGAACACATGAGGTAAATGAAAAATAAAACTAAGAGATAAATCACCACAATCATTCCTTGAGATATAACTGAAAATTTTCATGAGAGTTCTGTCTCAGATCATTCTTCGTCTATTGCTTATTTCAGACTGTTTTCATGCCCACATTGTATATTTTGGAGTAGTGTTATGTCATTAGGATCCCACTTTCACTATTCTTCTTGCTCCATATTTTTTAGCCCATTACTGAACCATGAGGAATGTCTGTTTCTTAACATTCCTCTCTTTTCAGTACAACAATAATCGCTGTCTTAAAGAGCCACTGTTTTGCATATTAATTTGCTAAATTCGTTCATGAGATATGAAAGCCTTTATGCACTGCAGTTTTGAAAGCCTATGGTCATATCACTTGTAAATAGAGGCAAATTGACTTCTTACCTGCCTATTTGTATTACTTTCAGTTAATTTCTTTCCATTCTTTCTCTGACTATATTCAAGTACTATACTGTATTGGATAAGAGTAGTTAGGGAAGTTGTAACAGTTCTGAATGGATTAAAGCTACTTTGAAATAAATTATGTCCTTCCCTATGGCTCACAGACCATTAAAACTATGTTCCCATAGCATTTACAATTATTGCAGGCATCTCTTGCTGGGAAAAGAAAACAGCTGAAACCTGGTGTGAGTTAGATGAGTAACTTGTCCCTAGGAAACAAGTTTTCTTTAGGTGACTCTGCACAAGAAACTGGAGCAGAGATAAAGATGTTACACGAAAACTTTTCTGTTATGAATACCTCTTACCACACACAGGTTTATTGTGAGCACATGCTGCTTAAACTTCAGAGCCTCATAAATGCACTAGCCTTTTGGAGCTCTGGTAGTTGCAGAGCTAAAGAAGTTTTGTGTTATGGGAGCAACCCAGAGGGCAATTGGAAGAGATTTACATATAAATATTGTTAGTAAAGAGCCCAGAATAGACTTCTAACTTTTCAAATTTAAATAATTTCTCCTCATAAAAGTATACATATTCATGCTTATTTTTATTTATTTCCCTGTTTTCATATTCCTGTTTGTCCTGGATTAAAATTGGGTTCAATAAAACTTGATTTTCTCACAGCACAATACATTAGAATCCGAAAAGGTGAACCAGAGTGAGCAAGGTTTATTTATATATATGCAATGTGTCTTTGCGCATGTAATGAAATATCATTAAGCTGAAGTTCCTTATATTTAAAATGAGAATAATAATTCTGTATCATACAGTAGTTTGAAAAGAATATTAAATAGATGTGTGTTGGGGCATATTAGAGGCCAGTGAGTGGCAGAGATAGTCATGACATTCACAAGAAAGAAAGTACTAGTCACAATCTAGCAATTTAATGGAGACAGATTTACTAAGAAAGGAAAACAGTAATAGTTAAATTTCCTATCACTGTGGCCACAATCCCTGACAGAAACAATTTAGGGAGAAACTATACTAGTTACAGTTTTGTCTGATCATGGCTTCAATACCTGACAGAAACAATTTAGGGGGAAGAAATATTCATTTTGGCTAACAGATTCAGAGAGTTTAGTAGATCTTAGCAGGGGAGGCATGGTTAAGGAACTTGAGAGAGGGGAGCAGGCTACTTCTTCCTTTCTTATTCCTTCTAGGGCCCTTACCTCATGTAACAATGCTGCCAGTATTCAGAGTGAATCTTTCCTCTCAGCCTTTGATAGAAATATCCTATCAGATTTATGCAAAGTATCATTTCATTTCAGTAGCTTCCTAAGTAAAATTATTTATTTATTTATTTATTTATTTATTTATTTATTCATTCATTTACATCCCAAATTCTTTCCCCCACGCAGAGTCACTTCCACATCTTCCATCTCCTTCTCCTCTGAGAGGTTGGGGGACCCCTGGGTATCCCCTCACTCTGGCGCATCAAGTCTTGCCAGATTAGGAGCGTCCTCTAGTACTGAGACCAGACAAGTATGCTTTGTTGTAGAACTGATACCACCGTTAAGCTACAGCTTTAGGGAGGGCCTCCACTCCAGTTGTTGGGTGACTTACATGAAGACTGAACTGCGTATTTGCTACATATGTGCCATGTGCTTTGTTCCAGCACTGTATGTCGTTTTGTTGGTGGCTCAGTCTCTGAGAGTTCCAGGTTAGTTGACTCCTTTGGTCTTTGGAGCAATCTAGATTAATCATCTCAAGAAGTGCGTACAGCTTTGCATCATAGGAATCTGTTTTAATCAGTTTCCTAATATAATAGTTGATCTAGGCATAATCCTTCAAAAATGTTTACATTGATTAGCATCATCCCTATTTTAATACCTGTTAATGCATGTATATACTTACATGAATATACATATTCCTAAATATAAGCTGCTTAGTAACTTGTATGAATATGTTTTCAGGGCTGATCATTAGGTTTTGGATAATCAATTGGTATGACTTCTGGGATTTGCCTATGTCTAATTTAGTATGTCTCTTGTTGTCTTCCTTGTTTGGCTCATATACAGGCAGCCACATTGGTGAGATTTTAATGGTGTAAGTTTTAACATTACTAGGAAAAAATCTCACGCATCGACCTCTCTGATCTGATGGCTCTTAAAACCTTTTCTCCTTTTCTTCTGCAATGTTCCCTGAACCATACGTGTGGGAATTGTTTTGTAAATGTATCAACTGGGACTGTTCTCCTCATCTCTGTATTTTGATTGGTTGTAGTTTTGTGTAATGGTCTCAAGAAGCTCCCTCAACTATGCATATAGTATTTGTTCTTCGTAAGTTTTAAATGTATAATAACAACTGAACACATGAAAAGTGCTACTCAAACCTTTTAGACAACATAACACTTTTGTCATGATTAAATGCACATAAAACCAGATGTCTCAAATTTGGAAATCATGAAGACATTGTGAAATTAGTTTGTAATTATCATCATTCAAAATATAATTTTTTGTTTTACTGCTGCTACTAAAATAGTTGCTGTTTCAGACAAGGATTCTTGTGACTCAGTCTGACTTACATAGTCATGAAGAATCTTGAATTCCTCATTCAAATGTCCCTGTCACAAGAATGCTGAAATTATGGACAAGAATTATAATGCTTAGATTTTATTATTTATTTATTTATTTACATTCATTGCTTGTTCCAAGTGACATCTATGGACACAGGGACTACTTATTTTTACCATCAATTCTAGGACAGAGTTACATGCATTTCAACTGATCATAAATCACTCATTACACAGAATTACCTAATACAGCTATCTCCTAGTGCCAATATTACTATACATTTTGCTTTTCTATGTTTTATATGAATAATTATCTATGATCTTGGTTTTAATGAGTGTTTTCTGTGTCTCCATAGAAATATAAAGAATATTTGACAGACTAATTTTAACTACTTTAAATGATCTGTCAAGAATATTTCTGTTGAGTAAACAGAAGTTAACATTTACAGTTAGCTTAACATTCAGCATCATATTTTAAACAGTTAATGATCCTCCCTTAATGTATCTTTTCAACATCTTTTTTCTTCTGATACAAGCAGGTATGATTTAATCTCATCAGAGTACTGGTTCTGATTTATGTCTGAGAAAGCCAGTGTTCCAAGGAAAAAGTATATTCTGAGGTAACCAGTCAATATGAGATCCAAATCAAAGGAGGAAAGGATTGATGGAATCAGTTGGAGAATAAAGGTTTGAGATTGACAATGGAAGACCAGTTGGAACACAGCAGAATGGACAATACAGCACTAACCAAGAGGATCTTGAACACATGCAAAGATTTACCTTTGAAACTCTACAGTAAACATGTAATTCTTGGCTCATCAGATGATTGTTTTTATTATTATAGTACATTATACATTTTGTTTTATATAATCTTACCTATCATCCTGCATGAGTTTGTGGAATGCATTTGTTTAAATTTGTCAACCTATGGATCCTGCAAAATACAACAATGTCACCACTTATCTAAAGGTTTGCATATTATGATATAATTGTTCATTTTTCTCTTCAGCATTATTTCTATGATTTAATTTATGACGGATTTTACCTACATGTTAACTGATGAGAAAAAGTAGGATGTTCTAGGTATATCTATGACCACAAGGGAAACTATGTAGGACTTTCATCCTCAATAAGGCTTGACAGAATTATTACAAGGATTTATTATTCAGTCATTTCTGTACAGCTCAAGCTATAGCTATTTCTATTTCTGTCCTGCAGGCCTTGCATTATAAACGACTTTTCATTTCATTTTTGAATGTATACTTCTTTTATTTTTTATATAGAAACTGGATATTCTTATTTCATGCTTTTTATATTTCAATTCACCTGGAAAATCTATAGAAGATCTATCCCTTTGAAATCCATGCATTATAACAGTAGGAAGAAATTATACTTTATCTCTAGCTTAGTTTCCCATGGATTTTGAATTAAATTTCAGGAACCATATTTGAGGAATAAAGGAGACTGGGAGAGAAACCATATTCCAGTTGCATTTTTCCTTTAAGTAGCAGACACCTAGAGTTATTGAAGAATAGAAGAATAAATATTACATGGTATAATCCACATTAACTAATGTTTTATGATAATAAAATCTTTACAACTTGTGATTAGGATTTGAAAGGTGTACTTTACAGAAATGTTTCAATCTACAACTATCATCATAGTTGAGTGGACTTTCACTTTAGCACCCACAGTAGAATAGCTGCTCAGATGGATTATTTTTTTTCTGTAAACCTCTGATCTGCAGAAACTGATAAATGACTAAGTGAAGCAGGTAGAATCTGGTTTCTGAATTTTTATTCTGCTTTTTAAATATTCATAAACCTCAAGTCAGTATGCTTTCCTTTCCATGATTTCATCTGTCTCTGAATGGACTTTACTATCTTAGAAACAAAATTTTCCCTTTCTCAGAGAAACCTCAAGAGACTTTAGCAACTATGTAGTGAATTTATAACTGTGTTGAGAAAACAAAAACAAAAACAAAAAACAAAAAACAGCATTTCTCCTTTCTCCTGTCTATCCTGACTTAGAAGATTGTAGGTTTATAGACTTCAACTCCAAAAAGTGTTAAAAATAAAAACAAAACAGAAACAAAAAACATAACTTCATACCAACCAGAGAATCAGATAGGTAATCATTATTGCCGTGACCCCATATATTCCAATTCCAATCCCCTATTGTTATTCTCAGCTCTGTAGGACACCATTTGCTGTAGCCTGTTCCTCTCTGTCTCTCATCCTGCAGATCATGCAGATCTTCTCCTACAGCCTTCATCTACCTCCATACTCCTTTTTCTAAGCTCCCCAAGTCCTGCAGGCACTCCCTGGAAAACTGACATCCATGCCAGCCAGGTATTCAAGACTAAAGGAACTGAAGGAGTTTGAAAACCCACAGGAAAGTCAATAATATCAACCAACCAAAACCGCCCAGAGTTCCCAGGGACTAAAACACCAGCCAAAGAGGAGACATGGAGGAAACCATGGCTCCAGCTTTACATGTAGCAAAGGATGGTATTGAAGGACATCAGTGAATTAATTATCTAAGTGAAATTGCCAAACAAAAGAGGAAACAGAGCCTTGACTGGACATTTCTCATTACCAAATGAAGCTTCAGTTAATAAGAATGGGTTACATATAATCATATTGTTGGTCAAAGTGGCCCTATGGAACCCTCAAACAACCTAGGCTATTGCTAAGGCTATTGGTTGCTTGCTAGAAAATGGATGCTAAGGATCTATTGTTGAAGATAATACCTCAACAATCCTTTGTGAACACAGAAAAGTCAAGCTGTTGTCTACTTAGGGTCTGTGTCCATATGGACTACTGTTCATGATTATAAATAGCATTCTGCATGCTACCAAAGAGACGTAAACACTAACCCAGCAACAAATCCTTGAATCTAAAATCGTGCCCTGGCTGAAAGATATGCTGTCACAATAGTAGCACAAATATCATGATATTAATCAAACATTATTTGATTGAATTCAAGGTCCATTCCATGAGGTTGAACCCATCCCTGATACTTCTCAAGTGGCCATAAACCTGAAAGTAGAGAAACATATAATTGGAGCAATCCAAATACTACTCTGTGCAGCTAAAATACTCATGAATCAGTATTTCAGCCGTTCTTAGAGAAGTTTCTCCCCGCAGAATATGTGAACGAATATAGAGACCCACAGTCAATGTTCAGATTGTGAAAGATCCTAGAATACTAAACCCTAAATGTGACTCCATCAAATTCCTCCCCTTATGATTCAAAGAACCCTGTAGATGAAGAGACAGAAAAAACTCTAAGAGTCAGAGGGGATGGAGGACACCAATGAAATTAGGCCTTATAAATACAGTAGGAAAAATGCAAATGTGACCACACCAGGCTGTGGCAAACATGCACATGTCTTACTTGAGTCTATATCAGATGGAGTCCCAGTGCTGAGAGAGAAGAAGTCACTCATGAACACAACCCTAACCCAGAACCTATCTCCAAATGATAACCACCCACAAGCAGAAAATTAATTTTATCCAAGGGAGCCTTACTGGGGGATACAAACCACTTTTAAGGGAAGACCCAACAACAAGCCACAGATGACTAGCGCAAAACAACCTCAGTTGCATCTTTAAAGGTTTTTAGGCCCTTTTTCTCATAATTTTTTGGGGAAATTTTTGTAACCTTATAGGCATTTTGCTTATATATTATGGCTTCCAGTTTTGTGTTTTATAGGATTCTTGTGTGTGCAAATGTGTATGTTTGGGTCTACATGTGCTTCTTGGTCTTTTTCTTTGGCTCTTTTTATTCTGTTCATTTGAGTGTTTCTTGCTATCCTGGTTTTGTATGTCCTTGTATTACATTTTTTATTTCTTTTCATTGTTATCTCTTAGATCCATGTTTGTTTTCTAAAGAAAGACAGAAAAAAAGTGTGTGATTCCAGATTTGGAAAGAAGGTGAAGAGGATCTTAGAGGAGATGTGGAAGAGGGAACTGTAATCAGAATATATTGCATGTAAAAAAAAACCTATAATCCACAAAAGAAAACTTAAGAAATTCATGGCAAGAACCTATATACTATCACTAGACCACACATAAAAAAAATCTAAGGAGGCTTTCTAACAAATGGCAGCCACACTAATGGGATAACATGTATAGTAAATAAGAAAATATGTCATGACTGATTTATACTTTTCATTTGCAATAAGAATCATGACATTCCAAAGCTATTAGTTGCTTAAATTACAGGGTCACTTTTTAGACAAAGAAAAGTTATAATATTCTATTGCTTAAATGGTTCAAACATAAATTTGTCCCAAGGTTATTTTGGAATTATTATTTTTAATGTGTGTCTCACCTGTGCAAAGAAACTAAATCAAATATATTTTAGATTCATAGATACTTTTAAGAAAATTGACGCACAACAAAAACCTGCTATGACTCTTGTCTTTAGATTCTTTTCACTCTTTTCATTTGTGGAGGTTTGTCAAAGCAACAACTGTACTATTGAGTTTATAATTTAAATAGATTTTCATAAAAGCTTCACATACAACAGCTATGATATCAGCATTGAACTCCGTCTTTCTTTTCTGTCTTTTTTTCTTAAATGTAAATAGAATGTCACTATTCTTTTTATTATTACTATTGGATATGTTATTTATATTTCAGCTGCTATCCCCTTACCTTATTTCTCCCTCGCCCAGGAACCCCCTATCCCATCTTTCCTCCTGCTTCTTTGAGGATGTGCCCTGACCAACCCCCACTCCCACTTCCCCACCCTTGAATTCCCCCACAAAACATGTCCAGCCTCCAAGGGATCAAAGATCTCCTCTCCCACCTATGCCCAGCAAGGCCATCCTCCCCTACATATACAGCTGGAACCATGGATCTCTCTTTATGTGCCCCCAGGCTGGTGGTTTAGACCCTGGGAACTCTGGTTGGTTGGTATTGTTGATCTCCTCATGGGGCTGCAAGCCCTTTCATCTTGTTCAGCTCCTTGTCTCTAACTCCTCCATTGAGAATCCCTTGATCACTTCAATGGTTAGCTGTGAGCATCCGCCTCTGAATATGTCAGACTTTGGCAGACCTCTAAGAAGACAGCTATATCAGGCTCCTGTCAGCATGCATCCAAACATCCACATCAGTGTCTAACTTTGGTGACTGCACATAGGATGGATAGCCAGGTGGAATGGTCCCCAGATGGCCCCTCTGTCAGTTTCTGTCCTACACTTTGTCTCCATATTTGTTCCCTTGATTATTTTGTTACTCCTTCTAAGAAGGACTGAAGTACACACACTTGTTTTTCCTTCTTCATGAGCTTCATATGGTCTGTGAGTTGAATCTTGGGTATTTCAAGGTTCTGGGCTAATTTCCAATTATCAGTAAGCAAATACCATGTGTGTTCTTTTGTGATTGGTTTACCTCACTCAGGATGATATTTTCTAGTTCCATTTGTTTACTTAAGTATTTCTCGAATCCATTGTTTTTAATAGCTGAGTAATACTCCATTGTGTAAATGTACCACATTTTTTTGTATCCATTCCTCTGGTCAAGGACATCTGGGTTCTTTGCAGCTTCTGGCTATTATAAATAAGGCTGCTATCAACATAGTGGAGCATATGTCCTTGTTATATACTGGAGCATCTTCTGGATACATGCCAAGGAGTGGTATAGCTGGGTCCTCAGGTAATGCTATGTCCAATTTTCTGAGGAACCGACAGGCTGATTTCCAGAGTGGTTGCACCATCTTGCAGTCCCACCAACAATGGAGGAGTGTTCCTCGTTCTCCACACCCTTGCCAGCATATACTATCACCTGAGTTTTTTATCTTAGTCATTCTGACTGGTGTGAGGTGGAATCTCAGGGTTGTTTTGATTTGCATTTCCCTGTGGACTAAGGATGCTGAATATTTCTTTAAGTGTTCCTTGGCCATTAAAGTTTCCCTAGTTGAGAATTTTTTTGTTTAGCCCTGTACCCCCTTTTTAATATGGTTATTTGGTTGTCTGGAGTCTAATTTCTTGAGTTCTTTGTATATATTGGGTATCAGCCCTCTAATGGATATGGGATTGGTAAAGATCTTTTCCCAATCTGTTGGTTGCCATTTTGTCCTATTGACAGTGTCCTTTGCCTTATAAAAACTTTGCAATTTTGTGAGGTTCCATTTGTCAATTCTTGATCTTGATCTTAGAGCATAAGCCATTAGTGTTCTGTTGAGGAACATTTCCCCTGCGTCCAAGCATTCTAGATTCTTCCTCACCTTCTCATTTATTAGTTTCAGTGTATCCAGTTTTATGTGAAGATCCTTTATGCACTTGGACTTGAGCTCTGTACAAGGAGATACGAATAGATCTATATGCATTCTTCTACATGTTGCCCACCATTTGTTGAAAATGCTGTCCTTTTTCCACTGGACAGTTTTAGCTCCTTTGTCAAAGATCAAGTGACCATAGGTGTGTGGGTTCATTTCTGGGTCTTCAACTCTATTCCATTGATCTTCTTGCCTGTTTCTCTACCAATCCCTATTTTAGCAGTTTTTATCCCTATTGCTCTGTAGTACAGCTTGAGGTCAGGGATGGTGATTTCTCCAGAAGTTCTTTTATTGCTGAAAGCAATCTACAGATTCAATGCAATCCCCATTAAAATCCCAACTCAATTCTTCACAGAGTTAGAAAGAGAAATTCTCATCAACAAGATAGATAAACCCTTAGCTAGACTAATCAGAGGGCAGAGAGACAGTATCCAAATTAATAAAATCAGAACTGAAAAGGGTGACATAACAACAGAAACTGAGGAAATTAAAAAAATCATCAGATCCTACTACAAAAGCCTATATTCAACAAAATTGGAAAATTTGGATGAAATGGACAATTTCCTAGACAAATACCAGTTACCAATGTTAAATCAGGACCAGATAAACCATCTAAACAGTCCCATAACCCCCAAAGAAATAGAAGCAGCCATTAAAAGTCTCCCTACAAAGAAAAGCCCGGGACCAGACGGTTTTAGTGCAGAATTCTATCAGACCTTCAAGGAAGACCTAATTCCAATTCTTTTCAAACTATTCCACAAAATAGAAACAGAAGGGACATTACCCAACTCATTCTTTGAAGCCACAATTACACTCATACCTAAGCCACACAAAGACCCAACAAAGAAAGAGAACTTCAGGCCGATCTCTCTTATGAACATTGATGCAAAATTACTCAATAAAATTCTAGCGAACCGAATCCAAGAACACATCAAAACAATTATCCATCACGATCAAGTTGGCTTCATCCCAGGAATGCAGGGTTGGTTCAATATTCGGAAATCCATCAATGTAATCCATTATATAAACAAACTCAAAGAAAAAAACCACATGATCATCTCACTAGATGCTGAGAAAGCATTTGACAAAATTCAACACCCCTTCATGATAAAAGTCTTGGAAAGGTCAGGAATTCAAGGTCCATACCTAAACATAGTGAAAGCAATATACAGCAAACCAGTAGCCAGCATTAAACTAAATGGAGAGAAACTTGAAGCAATCCCACTAAGATCAGGGACTAGGCAAGGCTGCCCACTCTCCCCCTACTTATTTAATATAGTATTGGAAGTCCTAGCCAGAGCAATTAGGCAACACAAGGAGGTCAAAGGGATACAAATTGGAAAGGAAGAAGTCAAAATCTCACTATTTGCAGATGATATGATAGTGTACTTAAGTGACCCCAAAACTTCCACCAGAGAACTCCTAAACCTGATAAACAACTTTAGCAAAGTGGCTGGATATAAAATTAACTCAAGCAAATCAGTAGCCTTCCTCTACTCAAAAGATAAACTGGCTGAGAAAGAAATTATGGAAATGACACCCTTCAAAATAGTCACAGATAATATAAAATACCTTGGTGTGAACCTAACCAAGCAAGTAAAAGACCTGTATGACAAGAACTTCATTCCCCTGAAGAAAGAAATCGAAGCAGATCTCAGAAGATGGAAAGATCTCCCATGCTCATGGATTGGAAGGATTAATATAGTAAAAATGGCTATTTTGCCAAAAGCCATCTACAGATTTAATGCAATCCCCATCAAAATTCCCACTCAATTCTTCTCAGAGATAGAAAGAGCAATCTTAAAATTTATTTGGAATAACAAAAAACCCAGGATTGCGAAAACTACTCTCAGCAATAAAAGAACTTCTGGAGGAATCACCATCCCTGACTTCAAGCTGTACTACAAAGCAATAGTGATAAAAACTGCATGGTATTGGAACAGAGACAGGCAGGAGGATCAGTGGAATAGAATAGAAGACCCAGAAATGAACCCCCATACCTATGGTCACTTGATCTTTGACAAAGGGGCTAAAACCATCGAATGGAAAAAAGATAGCATTTTCAACAAATGGTGCTGGTCCAACTGGTTGTCAGCATGTAGAAAAAAGCAAATTGATCCATACTTATCTCCTTGTACAAAGCTCAATTCCAAGTGGATTAAGGACCTCCACCTAAAACCAGCGACACTGAAACTAATAGAAGAGAAACTGGGAAAAAGCCTGGAATACATAGGAACAGGGAAAAAGTTCCTGAACAGAACACCAATGGCCAGTGCTCTAAGACCAAAAATTGACAAATGGGACCTCATAAAGCTGCAAAGCTTCTGTAAAGCAAAGGACACAGTCAATAGGACAGAGCGGCAACCAACAGATTGGGAAAAGATCTTCACCAACCCTACATCTGATAAAGGGCTAATATCCAAGGTATACAAAGAACTGAAGAAATTAGACTCTAGACAATCAAAGAACCCTATTAAAAAATGGAGCACAGAGCTGAACAAAGAATTCTCAACTGAGGAAGTTCGAATGGTTGAGAAGCACCTAAAGAAGTGTTCAGGATCACTAGTCATCAGGGAAATGCAAATGAAAACAACACTGAGATTCCACCTCACACCAATCAGAATGGCTAAGATGAAAAACACAGGTGACAGCACATGTTGGCGAGGATGTGGAGAAAGAGGAACACTCCTCCACTGTTGGTGGGATTGTAAACTGGTACAACCACTATGGAAGGCAGTCTGGCGGTATCTCAGAAAATTGAACATAGTGTTACCTGGAGACCCAGCTATACCACTCCTGGGCATATACCCAAAAGAAGTTTCACCATACAACAGGGACACATGCTCCACCATGTTCATAGCAGCCTTATTTACAATAGCCAGAAGTTGGAAAGAACCCAGATGCCCTTCGACAGAAGAATGGATGCAGAAAATGTGGTACATTTATACAATGGAGTACTACTCAGCTATTAAGAACAATCAGTTCACAAAATTCCTAGGCAAATGGATGGAGTTGGAAAATATCATCTTGAGTGAGATGACCCAATCTCAAAAGAACATACTTGGTATGCACTCACTGATAAGTGGATATTAGACCAAAAGCTCACAATGTCTAAGAATCTACATATAGACCACATAAAACTCACATAGAAGAAGGAAGACCAAAGTATGAATGCGTTGGTCCTTTCTAGAAGGAGTATCAAAAGTTTCAACCAGAACTCCCAAAGTCTAAACCAGAGAGCACAAAGGGAGGGTCTCACGAACCTGTATAGGGAATTGAGGGTGACCTTGTTAGACTCCAGTGAAAGTGGAGGGCCAAGGTCCCCGAAAGTTTGGATCCCCTACTGTGTGGGAATTTGAGAGCAGGGAGATGGGAGTGGGAGGATGTTTGGAGCAAGCACACCATCACAAAAATTAGGAGGAGTGGGTATGGGATACGGGATCTTGGGGGAGAATGAGAATGGAGATAACATTGAAAGGTAAATACGTATAATATCCAATAAAAAACCCACACAGATAAAGGATTTTTTTAAAAAAGGGAGTTTACTTATCTTAAATTAATTTCAAAAGTTTCTAGGAGTTGCAAATTGGCTAAGATCCTATTTTAAGCTCTCCACAAAAGAACTTAAATCTCTGTTCAATATTCTCAAGAGAGAGGTAAACCCTAACTCCTTCAACAGTTAATTGACAGAAGAGAGGTAATCTCACAAAAAGTAGAAAAAGCTATTTCCAATCGATATATCATATAGTCTGATTAATTGTCAGTGGTGCTATAAAAGTCCTTTGACAAAAGATTATTAATATAGATTTATATATCCTTAAATAAGGTCTTCATGACTCTATGAGTGTAGAAGGAGCAACTGTTGGCGCTTCTGCCCTGATTTTACAAGAACTCTGAAAAATTGGCTTTAAAAACAAAAGAGGGGGAACGGTACCCCCTCAGAAGGAGCCCCCCTGAAATACTCTCCATCATGCCTTGTTCACTTTTCTCTCTCTAAAGCTGAAAGCTCATGGCAAATCTCTTGCTGACCATATTGGTGACCTCGGGCACCACTAAGACCAACAAAACTTTACCACAGATATGGGGAAGGACCCTCATACCTGTAAAGGGAATGCCCCAGACCCAGTTCCCTTATGGAGCCGAGGACTGATATGCCTGTCCAATACCACAGAAGGCACAGCTAACCGGCTACCTCAAATATTAATGAAAAAAAATAGATACTCTCACAAAGCCAGGCCCAACCATAAATACGATGAATAACAATTTACATCCAGGGAAGAGAAATCTCCCTGAGAATCCCCTTCTTTTTTCTTTCCAGGTAAAAATGAATCACCCGTGATGCCTGCTATTAGAAGTTCTAATCCAGATGGGCCAGAAGCCAGGATCCTCGCCCTTACCCTCACCCCCTACCTTTTCCCACCTGCACAAGGTTCCCTGAAGCTTGGCAACTGCAAGATCCTGCTTGGGAACTGCAGATAGACTCAAAGCAGTGTACCATATCATCTGAAGAATAGCAGGGATACCATAACTCAAGCAGTGTACCATATCTTCTGAAGAATAGCAGGTTGCAGTCCTCCTCGCCCCCACGAATAACTAGGACCTGCCGGTCGGGTCAAGTGCACCCAGACATGGGGCTCGAGGCATGGACCCCTCTGGATGGACCCTCATTGAGAGGATGTGCGCACGACATCAAGATTGAGTGAGACAGAGATCGTTGCCGGCGACCTGCCATCCACGGAACCAGGTTGATGCTGCCATCAAGAAGAAGGTTGAAGTTCATTACCATCAGCCAAAAATTGAAGAGGATCCAGAAGTGACTCCGCAGGAGACTGACACAGCTGCCAGCTCCCCTGCCTCCCCCTACGGTCTAGACTTCCACACCCTCCAGAAGGGTTCCTGGTATGCCTGGCTTTGTCCTTGCTTCTTTTGCTAGAGAGCTTGGCCTCTTGATCACCACAACAAAAATTGGCTTTTTCCTAAACCAAGGCCGCCCTTGATATGGCCGCTAACATTGGGGAGCCTTCCTTTATGACAATATTACACCCCAAACTGACAAATGGTTGGTAACTTGAACATTCACAAAGGGACTAGGATGGCTGTGAGTTAGCCCAATGACGGGATTATTGTAGGTCCACTTCCCAGGGGCCCACCCAATGCAGCCGAAAAGGAGTGCGTGGTGCTGGGAGTGGGTGCAGCCTACATGGCCTAAGACAGGGCTCTCACCCTCCTTTCACCCACATCGGAGTCCCTTGACGTTGCCCATCGTCAACAGCCTAAAGCCTTCGACCATCGATGTGACTCGTCTCACATCAGTGTTTTGGGGTTGTGAACTTGTCTAAGACCCCCCATAATTAGACATCCAAATTCAAAATTCACATAGTTGGGATTGATCATAAGATGCCTTCTCTAACTAAACAGAGAAGGGGGAGATGCCAGAAGCCAGGACCCTCGCCCTTACCCTCACCCCCTACCTTTCCCCACCTGCACAATGTCCTCTGAAGCTTGGCAACTGCAAGATCCTGCTTAGCAACTGCAGATAGACTCAAAGCAGTGTACCATATCATCTTAAGAATAGCAGGGAGACCATAACTCAAGCAGTGTACCATATCTTCTTTAGAACAGCAGGTAGATCATAATTCAAGGCAGAGTACCTTATAGACCATGACATGTTTCAAGGCACAGGCCAAGAAGATTTTGTACTTTTCCACCACCTTGCCCTTCTTACCCCCTCCCCTTGTAAAACATGCTATAAAAAAGCATTAAAAAAAAAGAAAAAAAAAAAGAAAGCAAGCTGAGCAAGGCAGGAGAAGCAAGCAGGATAGTAAGCCCCCCATGGGATAAGCATGATGGCCTCTGCATCAGCTCCTGCTCCCTGACTTGCTTGAGTTCCAGTCCTGACTACATTGGTGATGAACAGCAACGTGGATGTATAAGCTGAATAAACACTTTTCTCCTTAAAAAAAAAAAAAAAAAAGAAAGGGAAATTCTCAGATTAATTTGGAATAACAAAAAACGTAGGATAGTAAAAACTACTCTCAACAATAAAAGAACTATGGTACAATGAATTAGAATTTGGATTATTATGTAAATGTAATCTTTTGGCTATTTATTTTTCTGAAGGACAGTACTACTTAAATAGTTTTTAGCTATTTTTTTCTGCATCTTGGTCCTCCTATGTCTCGTGGAAATTTATTTCCACTTTGCTATGATGTTAATGGAAATTTACTTACTCTGATGGTTACTTCCCTCATTTCTATTACAAATATATGACAAACATAAATATAGTCCAAAATGTGAGGGACAGCACACCAACTCACATGCTTTTATCACCAACTCTACTAACTACAGCAGATAGTAAGTGTGGAGAGTGGCATCACCTCTATACGCATGCAACCTCACTGCAGATGAATGGTCTCACCACTCTAGGTTGGATCACCTGCACTTCCTCAACCAGGACCAATGCTAGTGTGCTACCCAGGCTAAGTGCAGGACCCACTGTCCTGAGTGCTGTAGCCGGCAAGGGGCAGGGATCATGTTTAACCCAGTAGTTTTTTTCTCTTTTTCTTCATCAGTTTATAGTCATCACATAATACAAAATATATTCAGGTAAAATACTTGGAAATTTTCATAAGTTTTAACAATTCTAGCACAACTTAAAAGTCCAAAGTCTACATCTTATCTGACAATAAAGTTTTTTGTTTTGTTTTGTTTTCTTGTGTTTTTTGGGGGGAGGTGTATTTTTTGTTTGTTTTTACTTGTTTGTTTTTTGTATCTTTTTTGTTTTTTTGTTTGTTTGTTTGTTTTTGTTTTTCGAGACAGGGTTTCTCTGTATAGCCCTGGCTATCCTGGAACTCTCTCTGTAGACTAGTCTGGCCTTGAACTCACAAAACCGCCTGCCTCTGCCTCCCAAATGCTGGGATTAAAGGCATGCACCACCACTGCCCAGCAAGTACAAACTTTTAATCCCTAACAAAGAAGGTAAAATTAGTTTGTAGAAAGAAGTAGACATGCTTGAAAATGATGTCTAATTGACTGGCAGGTAAAGTGACAAATCAGAGAAAGATTTGACAGAATGAGTTAGAAATAGGCTATACCCAACTCATACATGAACAACACAGGAAAGAGAATACTTAGAGTAGAGAGAGAGAGAGAGGGAGAGAGAGAGAGAGAGAGAGAGAGAGAGAGAGAGAGAGAGAGAGAGAGAGAGAGAGAGAGAAGAGAGAGAGGTGGTATGGCTTCATGTATGTGATGTGTGTAGGACAGTTTTACTTCGACAGTTCTACAGAGACAGGCTGCAAAGAGAACAAGCTAGACACAAGTGAAGACAGAATGAGGCAGAGAATGAAATGGAAGTAGAAGAATAGAACATACTGACAAGTTTAGTATGAGTTCAGGGGAAGCAAATCAGTCAGAAATGGAGAGAAGCTCAATTGAATCCTATACCTAATTGTATAACTGATCATGTACTATTTAAATGTTTGTGTGTATATGTGCATATGTGCATTCTGTAAAGTGTTGCTTTTATTTCCTCACATGAAGTGATGAGATGACAGTCATACCCAAGCTATGAGAAGACACAGCTTGGGCTGTGCCTAGAGTATTTCTTTCTCAGATCTAACCACTCCTAGCCCTAGAACTGAAACTTCTACCCTCTAGATATTTAGTTTCCTAAGCTCAGTCCTAGGGCTAAGAGTGGTTAGATCTGAGAAAGAAATACTTTATGGTGAACTGGTCTGTTGGTTTTATCTTTTTTGTTTGTATTTTTGTTTCTAACTAGCAATCTCTGATGAACAGGGAGTACTAATAATCATTAAGCCTGAATTAAATTAAGTGACTGAGATCACTGGGAATTTTACATTTCAAGGCTATCTTGTTATGCCCTAAATGATATGACCAAACAGGTTTTTGAAAATTCTGTTCACAAGTTAGTTTATGTGCATTATCTTACTTTAGCTGTGTATATCTGTATTCACTGATGTGATTCCCAAGTGTTGCCAGGATAGAATTAGGACAGTAACATTATCCTTATCGTGACACCACAGTGTATCATATACTTTTTATGTTGTGACATTCCAAAATCCATGCTGTGAATGACAGGAAAAATCTAAAGCTCTGACAATTTATGCATGAAAGAAAATTACATCCTTATAAAGCAGACAATAATTGTTAAAATGTACTTGAATTCCATGTATGAATTTCTTAGGCAGAAATGTGGTTTTAACTATGTATACAGTTCTAGTTGTGCTTAGTACGAGAAACAAAAGTAGATATAGCCACAAAAATGTTTGCTTTTTACTAACATATAATTTACCTTTAGGATGGGAAGACTATATTGTGGGATGCTAAGAATGGAAGAAGTGTCCTTCAACTTGAGGAATGTATTTCATGCTCATATAAAGTTAAGTAAGAGTAGTATTTTCATAAATACTTATAACAAATGTGTAGATATCAGATAGGATATATTTTAACATATTTTAACATGTTTAACGTATTTTGACATATTTAACACAAGGCAGTATATGGTATTGAAACCTGATGAAAATAACTGGGAATAGTGGTACTAATATGTAGTAGGTATAGGAGTATAATTCAAATTTTGATAACAGGGAAATTGAGGAGACGTTGCACTACATAACACCCTATTTCAAATGAAATGCAAAAGCTTTAAAAAAATTGAATCCATAAATTTCTAATTGGGAACCGAGAAGGCTTCACTTTTCTGAGTATCAGACTACAGACTGAATTGAAGATCCTTTGACTTTATTTTTATGTATACTTAAAATGTGCTATAATGAATGTTTCTCAGATTTTTATTTAATATGCATTTTAATTAAAATATTTACATTGTTTTCCTCTTCCTTTCCTTCTTGAGCCATCTAAATATGTTCACTCCTTACTCTCTTACAGATGTATGTCCTCTTTGTTTTCATTGTTATTGTTACATATAAGTACAAATACAATATATATGAAAAAGCAACCTATTGAGTCTGTTTTCTATTGCTTGCCTGTAATGATTGTTTTGCCTTTTAATGTGTCACGATACTATAAAACATTGTGTGTATCACATATTTCATTAATATCCAAGACAGCAAAGTCTATGTCAGAAGAAAATAATATTCAAAATAGTATTTAATATTAGTAAATTTTAGTGGTGTTTTGAATGAGAAATGTCCCTCATAAGCTCACTTATGTGAGTACATAGTTGATGCTGTACAGAAAGGTATAGTTGGAGGGGCATAGTGGAGGAAGTATGTGGGAGTGAGTTTGACCCAGTGTGAGTCTGTGACTCTCTTTCCCTTCTTCCCTTCTTCTTCCCTCTCTTCCTCTCTTCTCCCTCCCCCTCCCCCACTCTCCCCTCCCCCTCCCCTCTCCCTTCCCTTCCTCCTCCCCCTTCCCCTCCCCCTCCCCTCCTTCTTCCCTCTCTCTCCCCTCCTCCTCCCTTCCCCCTCCCCCTCTCTCCCTCCACCTCTACCCTCTCTCCCTCCACCTCTACCCTCCCTCCTTCCCTCTCCCTCTCCCTCTCCCTCTCCCTCTCCCTCTCCCTCTCTGTTCTTCTCTGCTTCTCTCCTCCATCCTCTCTCTTTCCTTGATGTTTGTGTTTGAAGATGTGAGCTGAGCTTCTTGCTCCTGCTGCATAATTTCCTGACATGAATTTCCACTCTCAAACAATTGTCATTGGTTGTAGTGTTTTTTCACAGCAACAGAAATATAACTAATACAAGTTTACTTATTGTTTCAGTAATATTACATATTTACATGAACTAATTTTTTGAATATGGAATGGAAAATTTTCAGAGGTTTTTATTTGGAAAATATACCAGCTGATTCTGTGTCTAGCTTCTTTGCAGTTTTGTCTTTATCACGTCTTTCCCCTTATCTACTTAGTTTCTAGTCTATAAATTATTTAAGATTTATTTTTATTAATTTTAATTATGTCTGCATGCATGTGTCTCTGTATATGCTTGTGTTTGTAGGTGTCTGAAAGCTGTACTATCTATACAGAGCTCTTCTCTAGATCTCATCATGCTTTTGTTAAAGTGATTAATTCAATTGTGTAGCTGAATCCTCCTTTGCTCACTCTAGCCTTGAGCTGGGAAAAAGTTAGGAAACTCAATGCGAAAAAGAAAGTAATAGAAAATTCCCAACTCATCGCTGGATTCTTCAGTATGTGGAGCTTAATTGCCCTGAATTTAGAACATTGCATGGAGTGAATATAAGTGAGGATAGTAACAGTGATAATGGTTGTCACAGAGCTGAACATTTAAGAACTTTTATCCTTTTACTATTCTTCTTTTATGTTCTACAGTTTCCATCATAATTTGAAAGCACCAACTAAATTAAACTGAACTGTAAAGATCATCTATTTATTCTCATGCAAATTTAAAATCATTATATAATTGTGTTCAGTGATTTTTTTACTGCTTAAAACTCAACCTAGGACAAGTAGTAATGGTGCATACCTTTAATCCCAGAACTCAGGAGCTAGAGGCAGGCAAATCTCTGGTAGTTTGAAGCCAGCTTGATCTTCAGATGGAGTTTCAGGACAAGCAGGGTTGTACAGAGTAGCTCTGTCTTAAAAACAAACAAACAAACAAACAAACAAAAAGAAATAATTCAAACAAATATGAATCATTTGTAAATTGCTTGCCTAACATTCACAAGGCAGGGTCATCAATCTCAAGCACTACCATACCCCACACAAAATATTACCAAAGTTATGCTATTTATTTATTTGGAGATTGAATTATGTAAGAAGACGGATTCTTAATATTGAAACAGTCTTTGTAAAATATCTTTCTGGCCATTGTACTTCTATCTCTTTCTTTTACCCGTTCAGTTTCCTAATCTTCTCTGAGCTCAAGGCTAGAGTGAGAGAAGGAGGATTCAGCTACAACAATAGCAAAACAATAAAAAAAAAAACACCTCATTCTCAGATATCCAAAACTTACATAATAATGTTTTCCATGTAATTATATTTATCTGCATATATATGTGTATATATGCATATCAGAAGTTCAGACTCAAAATTCTTTCTGTTGTTCAAACTGAATAGTGAATTTGATAAAAATTTATTTTAAAGAAAACCTATTCCATGTGATTTTACTTAATAAAATTTGTTGTATACAGAAAATATATATGAGTAATTCTTACACTGGTCACTGAAAAAAAAATTCTAAAGAACTAAGTCTCTTACTCAGTTTGAAATGATTATAGATGGCAAACCTTAAATTACAAAATGTTGTATCTGAATATAGGACCAATAACTACCAAGTAGTGTCTCTCAATGGATATGCATGGGTAAACTACATTAAAGAGTTGACATTTGAGCCGGTTTTTCAAAACTAATGAGCTGTTTGACAGATGAAGACAAATACAGTTGAAAGAAAAGAGCAAGCATTTCAGAATAAAAATACCATAGAAGGAATGATACCATTATAAGGTGATGCATTTTTCATTTATCAGGGGAAAATATAGACAATTGGTTAACAGTAGCATATTTTCAGTCATAATGTTAAGTCAAAAAGTCTCTTTTACTTTTTTCCTGTCAATTTCAGGCTTATATGTAACTCTACAGCTTCTAGTCTTGTCATATCAAATGGAGAATATGAGAATTTCTTGCCAGTATTTATTTTTCTTAATTGATATTGCTTCCTGTCACGAAGATCAAATTAGATAAAATCAGTAAAATCTTAGGAAACTCTAAAGTGGTCAGGAAAATTTAGTTTTATTTTTTTATATTATCCTTCATACAAATGGGTAAGAAAATGCTAAAGTTTGCAACATCATCTTATGTAGTATAAATAAACGTACTTTAAGAACATTCCTTTTGTCATATCATCAACAACTTTTAATTGAGTGTCATTGTTAGTGGAACAATGGCTGAGCCTAATTTAACTAATGAAATTTTAGTTGTTATAAATAAATGCCAATCTCTTCTATTAGCTGTTATAAAATAGTGTGCTATTCCAACACTACAAGTTGCTTATGAAAATAGTTTTGACTTCTTTTATATGGCATATTTAGGTATTTTTTATATTATTCATTCCAAGAAGATTGTCAAAAATCTTCTCTTTACATTTCCTCTCTACTTTATATCTGTCATTGGTTATTATAATTCATTTTAAACATAAACTAACTCTGAGAATTTTCAATGTTCCCACCTGCAGAAATAACATGACATTTATTAATATACTGAAATTATGTTTTTATTTACATAGTACTTTTATATATGTTTGGAATATACAAGAATATAGGGACCTAAAAATCTAGTTAAGGGGAGATAATTATAAATATTAAAATAGAAAATTGTTTTTAAGTACTTTTAAGAAAAGCTGTAGCAGGAACTCTACTAGAGGAAGGCACAGGAAATGAAGGTAATGAATATTTTATGTGAGCTACATATTAAATCAACTCTGATTCATTATAAAGTAAGGGTTCAAAATTGCAAATTTTAAAAAGTGTAAGTCATAAAATAAATACAGCGTATATATTGGATGAAAATAAAACATTTCAATGTATTCTAGCATGCACTAAGCTTTCTATTTGATGTGTGATACACAGAATTTCCCTTAGTATATTCTATACCTTATATCTGAAAAGTCTAACTATTTTTTAATTAAGTAATTAATTAATTAATTAATTAATGTATTTATTCAGTTTACATCCTGTTCACTGTCCCTCTTGCCAGTCACCCCTTCCCATAATCCTTCCTTCATCTCCACCTTCCTTTCTCCTCTGAGAGGGTGAGGGCTTCCCTAGATATCCCTCCACCTGGGCACATGAAATCTCTGTGAGACTAGGCATATCTTCTCCCACTGACGCCAGACAAAGCAGCCCAGGAACAAGAAAATATATGTGATAAAATATATGTCTAAGCAATAGCTTTTGGAATAGCACCTGTTCCAGTTGTTAGGGATCCACATGAGGATTGAGCTGCACATCTCTTACGTAGGTGCTGGGGACCTAGGTCCCAGCCCTTGTATGCTTTTTATTTGGTGTTTCAGTCTCTGAGAGCCCATGGGTCCAGGTTTGTTAACTCTTGGTATTTCTGTGGATCTACTATCTCTTTTGGATATCTTAACAGTACCAGCCCCTTAGGACTATTGAGAGCTTAAGTCATTTGAAAAGATTATCTCTAGGGTGTTATAAATAATGCTGATTGTATATTCATATATATATATATATATATATATATATATATATATATACACATATATATGTAATATGCATATATTCAATATATTTGATACAATGTCTCCCCATGCAACTCAAGATGTCCTGAAACTTAGTGTGAAGACCAGGCTGGCTTCAAACTCACAGGATATATCTGCTTCTGCCTCTGTCTCTCCTACGTCCTGGGATTAAAGGTGGCACTATGCTCAGGTAAGATACATTTTATATTGTATTTTTCCTCAAAATAAATAATAAAAGCATATTATATGAAATTTATGAACATTTAAAATTTATTTGTTGCATGTGAAATTTCTTCTCCATGTTTATTGGGTTAGTTGAATTTACTAGCATAGTGCTCATGAAAACACTAAGTGCTCATTAAAAGGATGCTGTGGAATTAAATGAAGGGCTCATGGTTGAACACTATTTTAGATGTCTGTACTGCAATATCATTTAAAGTGGTAGAGAAAAATTCTTTCCTGAAATTACAAATAGCAAAGTGTCAGTTTTGGCAGGGTCAGTTATATGAGATTCTTTTTTTTTTCTCTTTTTATAAATGTCTTTTTATTTAGATGATTATTCCTTGGTATTTAATTTTACTCACTGCTCTGTTGATGCCAAGAATATGATGAACTAGCAACTCTTTTTATAATAAAATTGTTCAGTTTATCATCACAAAAATGTATTATATAGAAAGTAGTATCAGTATATTTTATAAAGTTTATTATGACTTTTAATGTTACCATTATACAGGTAAAATTCAATGAACTAGGAATATTTATAGTTCTTGATGTGAGTAGTAAAACAATGACTTGAATTGTCTGTTTGATACTGGGGACTGAACTCTGTGCAATGGGCATCTCAGTAAGCTCTGTTGTACTGAGGGACTTTTTCAACCCCAACTTTCTTTTAATCAATCAAATATATCACCTGTGTACTAAAAAAAAATATGAACTGAGAAAAGACCAGAGAAAATTGTTTACAATGTATTTAAATATAAAGGAATAGTTAATTTATACATCTATGCACAGAAGTTACAGGACCAGCTAAGGCAAAAAAAATTGGAGGTAAACACAAAGTACAAAACACAAATGCTTTACAAGTTTTAGTAGCAGTACAATGCACATTAAAAGAATTTTGGCCCACTCTCCCACTACCTATTCAATATAGTACTGGAAGTCCTAGCCAGAGCAATTAGACAACAAAAAGAAGTCAAAGGGATACAAATAAGAAAGGAAGAAGTCAAAATATCGCTATTTGCAGATGATATGATAGTATATTTAAGTGACCCCAGAACGTCCACCAGAGAACTCCTAAACCTGATAAACAACTTCAGCAAAGTGGCTGGTTATAAAATCAACTCAAACAAATCAGTAGCCTTCCTCTACATCAAAGATAAACAGACTGAAAAAGAAATTAGGGAAATGACACCCTTCACAATAGTTGCAAATAATATAAAATACCTTGGTGTGAATCTAACCAAGCAAGTGAAAGACCTGTATGACAAGAACTTCAAGTCTCTGAAGAAAGAAATCGAAGACGATCGCAGAAGATGGAAAGATCTCCCATGTTCATGGATTGGCAGGATTAATATAATAAAAATGGACATCTTGCCAAAAGCAATCTACAGATTCAATGCAATCCCCATTAAAATCCCAACTCAATTCTTCACAGAGTTAGAAAAGGAAATTCTCAAATTCATATGGAATAACAAAAAACCCAGGATAGTGAAAACTATTCTCAACAATAAAAGAACTTCTGGAGGAATCACCATCCCTGACCTCAAGCTGTACTACAGAGCAATACTGATAAAAACTACATGGTATTGGTATAGAGACAGGCAGGAAGATCAATGGAATAGAATTGAAGACCCAGAAATGAACCCACTCTCCTATGGTCACTTGATCTTTGACAAAGGAGCTAAAACTGTCCAGTGGAAAAAGGGCAGCAATTTCAAGAAATGGTGCTGGTTCAACTGGAGGATAACATGTAGAAGAATGCAAATTGATCCATTCTTATCCCCTTGTACAAAGCTCAAGTCTAAGTGGATAAAGGACCTCCACATAAAACCAGATACACTGAAACTAATAGAAGAAAAGGTGGGGAAGAGCCTCGAATACTTGGGCACAGGGGAAACGTTCCTGAACAGAACTCCAATGGTATATGCTCTAAGATCAAGAATTGACAAATGGTACTTCATAAAATTGCAAAGTTTCTGTAAGGCAAAGGACACTGTCAATAGGACAAAACAACAACCAACAAATTGGGAAAAGATCTTTAGCAATCCTTCATCTGATAGAGGGCTAATATCCAATATATACAAAGAACTGAAGAAATTAGACTCCAGACAACGAAATTACCCTATTAAAAAATGGGGTATAGAGCTTAACAAAGAATTTTCAACGGAAGAAACTCAAACGACCGAGAAGCACCTAAAGAAATGTTCAGCATCCTTACTTGCCAGGAAAATGCAAATCAAAACAACCCTGAGATTCCATCTCACACCAGTCAGAATGGCTAAGATTAAAAACTCAGGTGATAGTAGATGCTGGCGAGGGTGTGGAGAAAGAGGAACACTCCTCCATTGTTGGTGGGACTGCAAGATGGTGCAACCACTTTGGAAATCACTGTGGCAGTTCCTCAGAAAATTGGACATAGCATTACCTGAGGATCCAGCTATACCACTCCTAGGCATATACCCAGAAGATGGTCAAACATATAACAAGGACATATGCTCAACTATGTTCATAGCAGCCTTATTTATAATAGCCAGCAGCTGGAAAGAACCCAGATGTCCTTCAACTGAGGAATGGATTCAAAAAATGTGGTATATTTACACAATGGAGTATTACTCAGCTATTAAAAACAATGAATTTGAGAGGTTCCTAGGTAAATGGGTGGAACTAGAAATTATCATCCTGAGTGAAGTAAGCCAATCACAAAAGAACACACATGGTATTCACTCACTGCTTATCGGATATTAACCCAGAACCTTGAAATGCCCAAGATGCAACTCACAGGCCACATGAAGCTCATAAAGAAGGAAGACCAAGTGGGGGTGATTTGGTCCTTCTTAGAAGGAGCAACAAAATACTCAAGGGAGCAAATATGGAGACAAAGTGAGGGACAGAAACTGAAGGAGGGGCCATCTCAAGACCCCTCCACCTGCGTATCTATCCCATGTGCAGTTACCAAAGGTAGATGCTGATACGGAAGTCAGGAAGTGCATGCTGATAAGAGCCTGATATGGATGTCTCCTCAGAGGTCTTCAAGAGTCTGACATATTCAGAGGCAGATGCTCACAGCTAGCCATTGAACTGATCATGGGTTTCTCAATGGAGGAGTTAGAGTGAAGACCATTGGAGCTGAAAGGATTTGCAGCACCATGAGGAGAGCAACAATACCAACCAACCACTGCTCCCTGTGTCTAAACCCCCAGCCTGGGAGCACTTAGGGAGGGATCCAGGGCTTTAGCTGAATATGTAATAGTGGAGGGCCCTGCTGGGCATAGGTGGAAGAAGAGAACCTTGACCTCATGAAGGCTGGATGCCCCAGGGGGTGGGAATTTTGAGGGTGGGGAGGTGGGAGTGGGGGAGTAGATAGAGGTTACATCCACAGAGAAGAAGGAGGAGGGGTGAGGGGATGGGGGTTCCTGGGTGGGTGGGGGATGGGGTAAGGAGACAACATATGAAATGTAAATAAAACATCCAATAAAAAAAAGAAAAAAAAAGAATTTTGGAAAGTATTTTTTCCAATACTGGAAAAAATTTGGAAGGATTTCCATGATCCATGTACAAAAAAATTACAGAGATCATGGGGGAATCAACCATCCTCACATTTGCTGGTGACTATAAATTCTTTCTTTAGACTGAAAAACAACTAAGGAAAGCACCATTATTTGGAAGGTTCATTATCTTTTGTTCAAACATTGAACTTTTATGAAAATATTGACAAAAGCAAGTACTTGAGTTTCTAAACATATATTTATAAGAAAATTTTATTTAATATTATATTTTTTAATTTATAATATAATAAAATTGGAGTAAAAATACTAATAAGATTTTAAATATTGATTTAAGCTATTTATTAAATAAATGAATATATATTATAGCCTAAGAAAAGTTAAAGAAGACAAAAAGAGAGAAATTTTAGAATGTATTCATTGTTATATACTCTTTTTCTTCATCCTCTAATTTTATTTACTTATCATGAATACACTAAATGATAATTACTTTCCTATACCAGTAATGAGAAATTAGACCATCATAAAGAATAATGGCTTTTCATAACGTTATAAAGGTCAAGATATTAAATTTGAAATCCAAGGCTCTTAATATACTATAAAGCAAATATTTGACTACTTGGAAAGAGCAAGGTATCATGTAGAGACATATCCTATATTTACCAACTTCTTTTGGTTCAAAAATAGATACAGATAAACAGCTCGGCTATTTTCTTGCAAAATATTTTTACCTCATTTTGCACATAGTTTTTTCTTCAATAAACGTTTATGCAAATATATATTCTGCATAAATGTAAACTGTGGGTTGTTAATTTTTAAATTTAATTGTTTATACTTTCTGAAGGTTTTTGTCTATTGATTAAATATTTATTTTTTCATTAATTAATACTTTACTCAATGCCGCTTCCTCCCCTGCCTTTGAGTCCCTCTCTCTCAACTCTTCTCTCCTCACCACCCTCCTTTTTTCCTTAGGGAAGAAGAGGCATCCCATGAATATCAACCCACCTTGGCATATCACATTGCAGTAAGACTAAGTGAATCTTCTTCTTCTTTTTTCCCCTCTCTTTTTTAATTGCTTATTTTTTTATTTGACCATATGTTGTTCCCCTTCCTGGTTTTCCCTCTGCAAACCTCCTAACACCACTAACGCACCCTCTCCCACCTCACTGCCCTGACATCCCTCTATGCTGAGACATCAAGCCTCCACAGGACCTCCCATTGATACCAGACAAGGCCATCCTCTGCTACATATGTAGCTGGAGCCATGAGTCCCTCTATTTGTACTCATTGGTTGGTAACTTAGTGTCCAGGAGCTCTGAGGGGTCCAATTAGTTCTTCTATTGAGGCTAGAAAGGGCAACCAAGTTAGAGAAAAAGGATCCAAAGTTTAAGCAACAGAGTCAGCTTGTAGCTGCTTTTAGAGTTCCCACATGAACACCAAACTTCATATTGATTACATGTATGTAGTGAACCTACATCTATCCCATACTCTTTCTCTGCTTGCTGGTTTAGTCTCAGTGAACCCTTATGGGCTCAAGTTAATTTATTCCCTAGTTTTCCTTGTGGTGTGTTTGATATCTCTGGCTCCCTCAATGCTTCCTCCTCCTCTTCCACAAAATTTCCCTAGCTCCATGTAATGTCTGGCTGTGGGTCTCTGCATCTGATCCCATCAGCTGCTGGGTAACACCTCTCAGATGTCAGTTATCCTAGGTTCCTGTCTGCAAGTATAGAACAATGTCATTAATAGTGTCAAGGATGTGCTCTCTATCATGGCACAGGTCTCAAGTTGGGCCAGTCACAGGTTGGCCATTCCCTCAAATTCTGCTTTCTTTTTATCCCTGTACATCTTGCAGGCAGAAAAAAATGCAGGTGCAATTTTTTTTTGGCTAGGTTAGTTTCTCCATTCCTCCATTGGAAGTCTTGACTGTTATAGGTGGTGGCCATTTAGGGCTCCATATCTCCCATGCTAGGTGTCTTAGCTAAGGTCAGCCTCCTAGATACTCAAGAGTTTCCATTTTCTTAGGTTTTAAGCTTGTCACAGAGATCGCCCCGCCACCAAATTCAGTTATATCTCCCTCTGTTCTGATATTTGATCTTTCCCGTTCCCCTCCCACGAGGTTTCCTCCCTTCCACTGTTCATGTCTCTTCTATTTACCCTTCTAATTGAGATTCAAGAGTACTCCCTTGGGGTCTCCTTGTTACATAGCTTCTTTATGTCTGTGGATTTTAGCATTGTTATATTGTACTTTATGGCTAATATCCATTTATTAGTGAGTACATATATTACATATCTTTCTAGGTTTGGGTTACCTCACTTAGTATGATTTTTTTGTTCCATATATTTGCCTACAAATTTCATAATGTCATTGTATTCAATAGTTGAGCAATATTCTATCATGCATATTGCCTGATTTTCTTTAAACATTCTTCAGTCTACACTATCTCCAGTTTCTGGCTTTTACAAATAAAGTTGATAAGAACATAGTTGAGGCTGGATGGTGGGGGCGCACACCTTTAGTTCCAGCACTTGGGAGGCAGAGGCAGGTGGATCTCTGAGTTCGAGAGTTTGAGGCTAGTCTGGTCTACAGAGTGAGTTCCAGGACAGCCAGGACTACACAGAGAAACCTTGTCTCGAAAAAACAAAACAAAACAAAACAAAAATCGAAAAAAAGAACATAGTTGAGCAAGTGTCCTTGAGAAATGGTGGAACAATATTCCCAGGAATGGTATAGCTGGATCATGAGGTGATAACTACAGCCAATTTTCTGAGAAACCACCAAATTGATTTTCAAAGTAGTTCTACAAGTTCATATTCCCACTGGTAATGTAGGATTGTGCCCGTTGCTCCACATTCTTGCCACATGAGCTATGGCTTAATTTTTTTTTTGTTCTTAAGAAATTCTGACAGATGTAAGATGTAATATTGCAGTCATTGCAATTTGCACTTTCCTGATGACTAAAGCTGTTGATCATCTCTTTAACTGCCACTCAGACACTAGAGTCCTTTGTGGAGAATTCTTGGTTTAGAGCTGTACCCATTTTTAGTTGGGTTATTTGGTTTGTTGATGTTTAACTTCTTGAGTTCATCATATATTTTGTACATCAGACCTCTGTCAGATGTAGAGTAGCCTGAGATCTTTTCCCAATCTATCAGCTGCACTTTTGTCCCTTTGAAAATGTCCTTTTCCTTACAGAAGCTTTTCAGTTTCATGATCTACTATTTATTAATTGTTGATCTTAGTACCTGAGCTGTTGGTGTTATGTAAAGGAAGTTGTTTCCTATGCCAATGTGTTAACCGTTATTCCCCATTTTCTCTTCTATCAGAGAAGTGTATCCAGATTTACCTTGAGCTTTTTGATTTACTTGGAGTTGAGTTTTGTGAATGGATGTGGATCTATTTGCATTCTTCTTCATTCAGGCATACAGTTAAACTAGTGCCATTTGTTGAAAATGCTTCGTTTTTCAATTGTATGCTTTCTCTTGTCAAAAATGTACTGTCAGTAGCTGTTTAGTTCTGTTATTTTTTTTTTTTGTGTGTGTGTGTCTTCTACTCAATTCCATTGATCATCTTCTTTGTTTCTATGCTAACACTTTGTGGTTTTTATTACTATTACTCTGTAGTACAGTTTGAAATCAAAGATGGTTGTAGTACCAGGAGGATGTTTATTGTATAGGATTGTTGCAGCCACCCTGGATTTTTTTCTTTTTCCATATGAACCTGAGTATTATTCTTTCAAGTTATATACAGAATTTTATTATAATTTTCATGAGAATTATGTTGAATGTTTTGGTCAGATGACAGTTTTTAGCTATTTTAATCCTATTAATCCATGATCATTGGAGATCTTTCCATCTTCTGATATTTTCTTCAATTTATTTCTTCAAAGACTTGGTATTCTTTTCATACAAGTCTTTGCTTGGTTAGAGTTATACTTAATTATTTTATTTGTAGCTATTGTGAAATGTGTTGTTTCCTCAATTTCTTTCTTTGCCAATTTATCATTGTATAAAAGAGGATTACTGATTTCTTTGAGTTAATTTTGTATTCAACCACTTTGCTGAAGGCATTTATCAACTGTAGGAGTTCTCTGATATACTTTTTTGGGGTCACTTATATATACTACCATGTTATCTGGGAATAGTGATATTTTGACTTCTTCCTTCCTGATTTGTATCCCCTGATCTCCTTTAGTCATTGTATTGCTCTAGCTAAAATGTCCAGTAATATATTGAATGTATAGTGAGACATTTCACAGAATTGTCTTTTTCCTGATTTCAGTGAAATTGCTTTAAGTTTCTCTCAACTTAATTTGATGTTGGTAATTGGCTTTTTATATTGCCTTTATTGTGTTTAAGTATGTTCCTTATATCCCTGATCTCTCTAAGACATTTATCATGAAGGAGTTTTGGATTTTTAAGCATGTAGAGAGATGATCACGTGGGTTTTTTTTTCAGATTTTATATGGTGGATTATAGTGATGGATTTTTATGTATTAAACCTTTCCTGCATCCATGGGGTGAAGCCTGCTTGATAAAATTGGATACTATTTTTACTGTTTTCTTGGATTTGGTTTCTGAGTTGTTGTAGAACATTTTAATCCCAATCTAGGGTTTACCCCGCCTTTGACCATTTAGGTCCTAGATAAAAGACAGTCAACTTTTCTTACTTACAATAAGCCCTAAATGGCACAAGAGCTGGTCAGATATCTAATCTCTATGTTATAAGGAGAAAATACTTTGAATATTTTAAGTTCAATTTTCATACTGGAAATTGGTCTGAAAATCTCTTTCATTTTTGAGTCTTCCTGTGGTTTAGGTATCAGGGTGACTATAGCCTCATAAAATGAGATTGGTAGTGTTCCTTCTATTTTCAATTTATGGAAGAGTTTGTGGAGTATTGGTATTAGCTCTTCTTTGAAACTCTGGTAGAATTCTGCACGAAAACCATCAAGTCCTGGGATTTTTTGGATGGGCGATGTTCAGTTGACAGCTTCTATTTTCTTAGTGGTTATAGGTCTATTTAAATTGTGTAAATGATCTTGATTTAACTTTAAATGGTACCTATATAAAACATTGTTCATTTTATTTATATCTTCCAGTTTTGTGGCATAAAGTTTTTGAAATATGACCTACATATTATTTGGATTTCCTAGGCATCCATTATTATGTCTACATATTCATTTCTGATTCTCTAAATTTGTATATTCTATTTTTGCCTTTTAGTTAGATTGGCTAAGAGTTTGTCTATCTTCTTGATTTTCTCAAACAGCCAGCTCATGGTTTCTTTGATTCTTTGAATTAATCTCCTTGTTTTTAATTTATTGATTTCAGCACTGAGTTTGATCATGTTTTGGCATCTACTTCTCTTGGCTGTGGTTGCTTCTTTTTACACTAGAGCTTTCAGGTGTGCTGTAAAGGTGATAGCATGAGAATTCTTCAATTTCTTTACAAAGGCACTTAGTGCTACGAATTTCCTCTTAGCACTGTTTTCATTGAGCCCTATAAGTATTGGTATGCTTGCCTTCATTTTCATTGCATTCAAAAAGCTTTTAATTAATTTGTTTATTTCTTCTTTGTCCCAGTGGTCACTGAGTAGAGAGTTGTTCAGTTTCCATGAGTCTGTAAACTTCTGTTGTTTCTGAAATCCAGCATAAATCCATGCTGATGTGATTAGATACAGGGATTATTTCTTTTTTCTTTTTTTCTTTTTTTTTTTTATATCTGTTGAGGCTTGCTTTGTGACCCAAGATATGGTCAGTTTTGGAGAAGGTTCCATGAGATACTGAGAATAATGTATATGTTTTTATGTTTGGATCAAATATTCTGTAGATATCAGTTTTGTTATTTCTCTGTCTCAATTACATATCCGTTGGTGAAAGTGGGTTGTTTAACTCTCTCAATATTAATGTGTGGGTATTGAGGTGTGAATTAACCTTCAGTAATGTTTCTTTTACAAATGTGAGTGCCCTTGCATTTAGAGCACAGATACTGAGAATTAAGATATCATCTTGGTGGATTTTTCTTTGATGAGTATGAAGAGTCTTTTCCCATGTCTTTTGATTTATTTTGTTTGAAAGTCTATTTTGTTAGATGCTAGAATGGTTACTCTAGCTTGCTTCTTTGGACCACTTGATTGAAAAAATTTTTCCAGCCCTCTAATCTCATGTAAAGTCTACCTTTGTTGCTGAGGAATGTTTCTTGTACTCAGCAGAATGAGGGACCCTGCTTTTGCATCCATTCTGTTAGCCTATCTCTGTTTATTAGTGAATTAAGTTCATTGATGTTGATAAGTATTAATGAGCAATGACCCTCAATTTCTGTTGTTTTGATGTTGTTGAAGAGAGAGAGAGAGAGAGAGAGAGAGAGAGAGAGAGAGAGAGAGATTGTGTATGTGTGTAAGTATCTTCTTTTGAATTTATTGATGTGTAATTATTTAGTTCTTGTGTGTAGTTAGCCTCTTTGGTTTGGAATTTTCCTTCTAGATTTTTGGATAAATGTTATTTAAATCTGTTTTTTTTATGGAATATCTTGTTTTCTCTATCTATGCTGATTGAAAGATTAACTGGGTATGTTGGTCTAGGCTGGCATCTTTGGTCTCTTAGAGACTGTAAAACATCTGTCCAAGCCTTTCTAGATTTTAGTCTTCACTGAGAAGCTGGTTGTAATTCTGATAATTCTGCCTTTAAATGTTCCTTGGCCAAATTCTCTTGAGATTTTACTATTCCTTCTTCTGTACATTTAGAGCTTTGCTTATTATGTGTAGGAAGCTTTCTTTTTCTCTTCCAACGTATTTGATATTCTGTAAGCTTCTTGTATGTTCATATCCATCTCCATTTTAAGTTGGGGAAATTTTCCTCTGTGATTTTGTTGAAAATATTGTTTGGGCCTTGGAACTGGGAATCTGCTTTTTCTTCAGTTCCTATAATTTGTAGGTTTGGTCTTTTCATAATATTTCACATTTCCTGGAGGTTTTGTGCTACAAACTTTTTAGATTTAACATTTTCTTTGACAGATGTATTGATTTGTTCTATCACATCTTTAGACTCTGAGTTTCATATCCATCTCTAGTCTTCTGATAGTGGTGTTTGTGTCTGCTTTCTACCTACTAAGATTCCCTCCATATTTTCTTTATTGCTTCTATTTTCATGTTCAGGTATTGAATAGCTTTATTCATTTCTTTCATCCATTTGATTGTATTATCCTTTATTCTTTAAGAAATTTATTCATTTCTTCTTTAAAGGCATCTATTGTCTTCACTGGATTGTATGTAAGGTCATTTTCATGTACTTCATCTCTGCTAGGACATCCAGGGTTTATCCTCTAAAATGATATCACAACTCTGATGGTGCTCTATTGCCCTGTCTCTTGTTGACTGCACTCTTATGCTGATTTTAGCAGTGTGTTTTTGTCTGGTGCTGGCAGGCCTCTGGCAATGCAGGTAGTGTTGTGGAACATAAAATGGAGTTCAGTGGACAGGGCACTGTTTATTGTTGCTGGCTGTGCCCTGAGGTGACCAGTCAAGCAAAGGACCTGGGTTTGTTGTCTCAGGTACTAACAGGACTTTTTGATTTTTTTTTTTTTTTTTTTTTTTGGTTTTTCGAGACAGGGTTTCTCTGTGTAGCCCTGGCTGTCCTGGAACTCACTCTGTAGACCAGGCTGGCCTCGAACTCAGAAATCCGCCTGCCTCTGCCTCCCAAGTGCTGGGATTAAAGGCGTGTGCCCTAGCAAGACTTTTTGAATGTAAGCCGAGCAGTGGGTTGCTAAATGGTCTTCAGGGGATAGGACAGAGTTTACTGCTGCTGGACTTGCCTCAGGGGACCAGGATGGCACGGGATTGGGATGAAGAGTCTAACCTGGTTGCACTCCATACCAGCAGGCCTCTGAGAATGCAGGGAAAGCTGTGGATGAAAAAGTGGACTTCAAGGGGATAGAGAGCAGCATACTGCTACTGGGCTTGCCCCCAAGGGGACCTAGCAGGTAAAGGATTGGTAGGGACAGGTCTCATGTGCATCCCTGCTGCTGGCAAGTCTCTGGGAATTCAAACACAGCTGTGAACCAGAAAATGAGCTTTCTGAAATTTTATATATATATATAATGAATTTGAGTTTTCTTTGTCCTCACTACCTTCTCTTATTCGCTTGTATCTCCTGATGAAACCCTTCCTCCCAGCAAATTCTCCTTCTTCATTTTTAACTTTTTGTATATGTGACCTACTAAGTTTAATTATGCTTTTTTGCATAATCATGAGTGAGAAGTAAGTTACTTGAGCATATGCAACGCATGAGTAGTTACACCACTGAAAAAAATGCCATCTCACTTCCCAACAGCCACTCACTGTTCGGAGGAGGTCCTCATGAGATTTTATTCATGCACAACTTTTTGCAAGTAATTACAGTTGTAGTGATTGACTGAAACTGCTGTGTCATATCCAGAAGAATGTTATCTTTAAATAATTGACTTGTTTAACTTAACTATCATGTTACATAAATAATTCACATATATCTATGATATTATTTTATATTTATTATTATATTCTGTTGTAATAACTTTACACTTAAAATTATATATATATATATATATATATATATATATATATATATATTAGCTTGTTTATGATGTATTTGGGGTCAACTCTGCTAAGATACATTGTATATGAGAGGACATATATCACATAAAGAAAGCACACTGTCTTCTTGTTTGTAATGTTAACTAAAATGAGACAGTTCAAACAATCTTATTTCTTTTTATTTTGCTACTATGTTTGTGCATTATTGTATAAATATGTTCTAGTTTCACTTTTCATAAGTACAGAACCAGTCCATCATCACTCATGTAGCCAAAAATGGTCTGTTTCATCTTGAAGCCTATGAAGTATTTTTGCTTGAGAGTTAGAGTTGATAATAAAATGTTCCTAATGGTTATACTATAAATAAGCAAATAAATAAACATTCACTAGTGATTTAGTACACAGAATTTTAACCCTAGCCTTAGAAACAATACCAGATGTGTAGGACAAGAAATTTAATGGTACTGACTTTTAAATTAAAGCTCTTTGATAGTCTTTCAGCAACCAAGAATCTCCTATCTCTCCAGGAATTAAACAGCCAACATGTCTGTTAATTTCTGAATATCAAAATCATTATGGTGGTGGTTTATAAATTAGTATCAAGAAAAGTCATTTATTTTGATATTATGTACTGTGCCAACTATTTCACAAGCAATAGTTTCTTTTGTTATAGCTTTTTGCCTTCACAATCTTCTTACTTTCAAATCTAGTTTTTAATTAGATAAAACTTTCAAAGAATTATTAGTGAATTTTCCTATTTAAGAAAATCTAAAGGCTTTATTATTGTACAATAATACCCTTCTGTTGAGAAAAAGGAACAAATAAATTCGAAAAGAGATGATTATGTAAAATATTTTGTTTAATTTTTATGTAAGGAAAAGTTATATATATACAGATACAGATATAGATATATAGATATAGAGACAAGGATAGAGATAGAAATAGATAGATATAGATGTTGATGTAGATTAGATACAGATATAGATATATGATGGAAAGAGTATAGGGATCATAAAAGAGTACTCAAGGCCCGGAAAACTAGAGCTCCCACTTGTCAGCAAGGGTCATTAAATGCCTCCAACTTGCTTGGGGCCTCAGGTCTCAGGATTAAGAGAATCATGACATTGATTACTCCATTCATTGAACACTGGATTGCCACCTATCTTATTTTGAGACTTATTTTAACATTGCAAAGTATATACTTCTTAAATTTTTGAAAATTTAGTATGATAAGCTAAGATGGTGTCACAGAAACACTGTGCATTTATATAATAATAATCCTTTATTTACTTTCAACATTGTTTACCACAAACTCACAGTGTGAATTTTTTTATGAAGTTATTCCATCCCATCCCAAAACAATGCTCTCACCACTATAGTCCAATACTTGAATAATGAAAATTCACATCACAACCATACACATGTCCTTGGTATTGTTAGTGTATTTGTACTTTACTGCTACCCAAATTGTCCTACACTATGGATAGCTTCAGATACAAGTGATTAAGCATAATGAGAGGAAGCATAATGTGACATGTGATTTTCCATCTTTATGGGATTTTAAGTCACAGTAAAAACAAACCTCTGGCCATGTCTTCATCAGAGTTTAAAAATTGGATTAATTGATCTAGCAACATCTAATAGGCTAGGGGCCCAGACTCAAACTATTGAAGGTAATGAGAATAGGTTAACACAAGCTTGCATCTCCTCCTTATTGGATATGCAACGTGAGCAACAGCTTCAATTTTCTGTCTTGAAGGCTCTTCTGCCATGGTGGACAATGTAGTTGCACTGTGAACCAAAACAAACCTTTCTTCCTTAACTTGCTTCTGTCAGTTATTTATGTCTCATAAATGAGTAAAATATCTAACACCCAAACATGGAAGTGAGGTTTGTGCTTAGAGAAGGGAAAGAGGACGTGATATAGATTTCATATAAGGGGTCTGAATAAGAAAGTAGGCATTTTAATTAAGATTCTCAGTTCAGCATTAAATATTGATAACTAGCTTATATTGTGTGCTTATTCTACAATTTTGGAGCTAAGGATGGATATATACTATACACTACAATATCTTCATGTAAGATACATACTGTACAGGTTTTTTATTACCAAAGTGTCATGAAATTGCCCAGGTACTGAAACAAAAGCATTTCCTTTGGCATTCTATGGTGTTATAACAAAACACCAGAAACTAAATGATTTAAAATCAGCAAAAATTATTTTTGTGCACTATTGGAGACTGGGGAATTCAAGGTTTGGGTTTTTATACCTGAAAAGGATACACTTTTTGTCATCTCATGAAACCAGTGCAACAAAACAGCAAGAGAAACTGTTGCCAAATTTAAAACACTTTAGCCTTTTTATAATGAGCATTAATCCATTCATGAAGTTGGAATGCTTAATGTTGTCATCTTGAAATTAGACAATTGTCTTGCATCATGCCTTAAATACAGAATCTCAAATTGAGAAACTGCCATTAGATGGCCCTGAAAGTTTGTTTGTACGGTATTTTGTTGACTCTTAATTGACGTAGCAAGGTCCAGCTTACTCTGGGCTGTGTTATCCCTGGGCTGATAAGTATAGGTTTTCATAAGAAAGATAGCTGAGCAAGTCATGGAGTGCAATACAGAAAGCAGCATTTCTCCAGGGCTTTGGCTCCATTTCCTGCCTTGAATTTTCTCTCCAATTATCCTTATGATGGACTGTGACTTGAGAGTTGTAATAGGAAATACATGTTTTCTTACCCAAATTATTATTGATCATGCTATTCATCAGAGGAATAAAAGCAAACTAGAGCAAGAATAAACCATTCATGACTTAAAATATCTGATATTAATCATTGTCTCCCTATACTGTTTTGCTATGGATTTAGAATCTAATAAACATATTTTAGTGAAAACATGCAAAATCTTTTATAATCTCAGAGCTGTATATAGGTTGAAATCATGAGAAAGTCTGCGTTTAAAATATTATAGTAAAAAATAGCATTATTTGCTTTGGTGAGCTTGTGGTAAACAATGTTGAAAGTAAACGAAGGAATATTATTATATAAATACACAGTGTTTCTGTGACACCATCTTAGCCCTTTTTAAAATTTATTTTATTTTTTTTTTAATTCTAGTTGTTGTCCGGGCCTTGGTCTCCAGTCTCAGAATTCCTCATCCCATTACCCCGACCCTTGCTGACAAGTGGGAGCTCCCTTATCACGCCTCCCACTTCCTTGGGGCCTCAGGTCTCTCAAGGATTAAGTACAACTCTCACTGAGGCAGACCAGGCAGCTCTCTGCTACGTATGTGCCAGGGTCTTCAGACTAGACCATGTATGCTCCTGGGTGGTGACTCAGTCTCTGGAAGCTCCCTGGTGTCTGGGTAAGTTGATATTGCTGGTCTTCCTATGTAGTAACTCTCTCTTTCAGCTTCTTCAATCCTTCCCCTAACTCAACCATAGGAAGCCCTGACTTTGGTTCAATGTTAAGATACAAGTAGGTGCATCTGTCTCAGTCAGATGCTGGTAGGGCCACCCAGAGGACAGCCATGCTAGGCTCCTGTCTGTAAGCACATCATAGCATAGCAGCATAGTAGTGTCAGGCCTTGGTGTCCTCCCATGAGATGGATCTCAAGATGGCCCCATCTTTGGACCTCCTTTCCTTCAGTCTCTTCTCCATTTTTGTCTCTGAAGTTCTTTTAGACAAGAACAATTAATTCTGGGTCAGGAATTTTGAGTGTGGGTTAGTAACCCTGTCCCTCCACTTGAGGACCTGTCTATCAACTGGAGGTGAACTCTTTGAGTTCCCTTTCCCCAATGTTGGGCATTTTGGCTAAGGTCACCTCCAATGAGTCCTGAGAATGTCACCAAGCGAAATTCCCAAGTGAGGAGGCTTCAGTCTTAAAAAGGGGAAAGGAAATAATCAAGAGAGGCAGAGAGTGGGACACCTGGGTGGGAGAGGAGAAAGGGATGGGAAAAGGGGAACAGGATCAGATATGGGGAGAGAACATAGGAGAGAAACCCAGAAAGACAAGAGGATGAATGGAGATAAGCAGCCTCATGGAAGGCAAGGTGAAGGACTCTCTAGAAATTACCAGAGAGCCAGAGTAGATGAGACACTCTTAGGACTCATTTTAGCTCTTCTAAATAAATGTAGAAATATTTTTATTATAATTAATTACTTATTTTATTTATTTGCATTTCAAATATTGTCCCCCTTTCTGGTCTCCCTTCTACAAAACCCCAGTCCTATCCTGACTCCTTTTATCCTCTAAGAGGGTGCTTTCCAACCCACTCCCACCTCACCCATGAACTGAGCACTGTGTCTCCAATGGAGGAGTTAGAGAAAGAACTGAAGAAGCTAAAGGGGTTTGCAACTCCATAGAAAGAACAACAATATCAACCAATTAGATTCCCCAGATCTCCCAGGGACTAAACCACCAACCAAAGAAATGTTTTTTTAAAGTATAAACATGAGAAAATTTTGAAAACAAACTGCACAAATTCCTTGCTTGTGACAATATATAATTTATGTTTGCTAACTTCGACTAAAATTCTTCAGATTTAGATATTGTCTTCACTTGAAAGAGGGCTTTGTTATCAAAAACTGAAGATGATCTTGGAGAGCAAAATATTAAGAATGACATGACTATATTTTTCATAGTCTGAAAACAGAGAAAAAACTGTTGATATGATTCATGAAATGTTTACATGTTTCTTTGGGGGAAATCTGTTACTAATGTATGGAATAGGTCTGCAATTTATGAGTGCTGTCTAGTTCTTATACATTTGGCCCATAAATTTGGAAATGATTCTTGAGACTTGCATAGGTGAAATCTGCAGTTTCATTCTCTATGAAACATCACTAAGAACTGATAACTTATGGTGAGAAACAAAATATGTATCCAAATTTTTGCAACATGAAATACTGCGCTTGTCGGAACAGTATTTTGAGCATCTGTATATTTTTGAAGTTCTTGAAATTTTACAGCAGTCAAATACTAATGTGGTTTGCTTTATCTCAGAAGAATATCTTGTTCTCCTGACACTGGTCAATGAATAAAGCTGTTACTCATAAAACTGCTACAGAACAAAAGAGTCAGTAATGTCTCAGGACTGTTCAATGATGGACATTTTTACCAATATATATGACATTCCAGAAATGTTTTTATTTTTTTCAATTTATAACCATTTGACACTTTAAATTTGTATATAACAAACATTAATCATTCTTTTTTAATTTATATTTTACATTGAATTAATTACATCTTTCCCTTTCTTTTTCGTCCCTCCATACACTCTCATGTACCTCTCTTCATTCTCCTTCAAATTGTTTCTTTTATCACTAATTTTTATTGTGTGTGCATGAATATATGTATTTACACACATATACATACATGTGTATATACATACACATTCCTAAATATAACCTATTGATTCCATATAATGTTATGTTGTACATGTTTTCAGGGCTTTCCAATAAACACTGGGAAAGAAATAGATGTGCTTTTCCCATTGGAACACCATGTCTGCAACTTCAATTTTTCCTCAGTTGCCTATGTTTCTTTTGCAATGTTGAGGCTTTGTGGATTTTCCCTGGTCAACTTTGGTATGTCCATTGGTGTCATCCTTGTTCATCTCACAGTTAATGAGTCATGTTGGTTAGATTTTATTTGTGTAACCTCTGATATACTTAGGAGACACAATATCAAACTCTCAGAACCATTGTATTTTCAGGAAAGATTAGATGTATGTATGGACACTTGAGACCTGTAAAGCCATTAATTAACAAATATTTACTTTTTACTGGATATCACCTGAATTCTAAGGAATACTAGCTACATGATAATCCACAATAAGGAGTTTGTAAATGTATTTCTGATTCAAATGCTTAGTATGTATTATATTTAGAAATTTATATATACATAAACTTGTATATTTACATATAATATATAATGCATTAATACATATATATATATTCATTTTTATGTACTATAATATAATTACTGCCTTAATACAGAAACCAAACAAATGTTTTGTTGTTGTTATTGTTGTTGTCAGACTTCATATTCATTCAGAGTAAGATATGTTTATTTCTAACCAAGATTTATGAAGTTCCATGAAAACAGATTTACCATGTTTATATATGTTGCCATTTTCTTTTTATTAATTATTTTATTCAATTACATTTTACTTTTATTATTTATTTATTTGTTATTTATTATAAACTCCAAATTTTATTCCCCTCCTAGTCCATCCTCTGTCTATTCCACATTCCCATAACTCCTCTCAACTCCACTGTTTCCTTGAGGATGTCCCATCCCTCTGCCCCCACCCAATCAAACCTCTAAACTCCCTGGGGCCTCCAGTCTCCTGAGGGTTAGGTGCATCTTCTTTGACTGAACCCAAAACCAGCAGTCTTCTGTTATATATGTGTTGGGGGCCTCATATCAGTTGGTACATGCCACCTAGTTGATGGTCCAGTGTCTTAGAGATCTCAGGGGTCCAGGTTAATTGTGACTGCTGGTCCTCTTTCAGGGACACCCTCCTCCTCAGCTTTTTCCAGATTTTCCCTAATTCAACCACAGGGGTCAGCAGCTTCTGTCCATTAGTTGGTTACAAATATCTGCATCTGACTCTTCCAGCTGCTCCTCAGGTCTTTTGGAGGGTAGTCATGATAGGTCCCTTTGTGTGAGTACTTCATAGCCCCAGTAATAGTGTCCATCTTTGAGGCCTCCCTTCAGCTGTATTGTACTTTGTGCCTGTTGCTAAACCTTCTCCATTTTCATCCTTGTAGTTCTTTTAGACAAGAACAATTATCGGTCAGAGTTTTGGCTGTGGAATGGCAACCTCATCCCTCACTTGATGACTTGCCTTTCCAAAAGAGGTGGGGTCCCCAGTGTAGGACATTTCATCTAAGGTTCCTCCCTTTGAGTCATGAGAGTCTCTCACCTCCAAGGTCTCTGTAACATTCTGGAAGGTCCCACCAACTTCCTACCTCCCAAGGTTGCCTGTTTCCATTCTTTCTGCTGGCCCACAGGGATTTCAGTATTTTCCCCCACCCAGTACCTGATCATGTTCCCCTCTCCCTCCCCATTCCCTTTCCCTCCCAGGTCCCTCCCTCCTTACCCTCCTGTGGTTGCTTTCTTCTCCCTCCCAAGTGGAACTGACACATCCTCACTTGGGCCCTTCAGCTTGTTGACCTTTTTGAGTTCTGTGGACTGTATCTTGGGTATTCTGTACTTTTTGGCTAACATTCATTTATTAGTGAGTACATACCATGCGTATCCTTTTGGGTGGTCTAAGTTACCTCACTCAGGATGATATTTTCTAGTTCCATTCATTTGTCTGCGAAATTCAGAATGTCCTCACTCCTAATAGCTGAGTAGTATTTCAATGTGCAAATGAACAATATTTTTTGTGTCCAATCTTTTGTTGTGGGACATATGGGTTGTTTCCAGTCTCTGGCTATCTCTAACAAGGCCAGTATGAACGTAGTGGAAAAAGTGCTCTTGTGACATGGTGGAGCATCTTTTGGGTATATTCCCAAGAGTGATATTGCTGGGTCTTCATGTAGATTTATTTCCAATTTTCTGAAGAACCTCCAGACTGGTTTCCACAGTGGTTGTACTAGCTTGCAATCCCACATCCTCTCCAACATGTGCTGTTGCATGAGGTTTTGATCTTAGCCACTCTGATTGGTATAAGGTAGACTCTCAGGGTCTTTTTTATTTTCATTTCTCTGATGACTAAGGACTTTGAACATTTCTTTAGGTGTTTCTCAGTAATTCGAGATTCCTCTGTTGTGAAGTCTTAGTTTAGTTTTATACCACATTTTTTAATTGAGTTGTTTGGTTTTTGTTGGTTAGCTTCTTGTGTTCTTCATATATTTTGGGTATTAGTCTGCTTTCAGATGTGGGTTTAGTGTTTTTTTTCCAATCTGTAGGTTGCCAACTCTTCTTACTGGCTATGTCCTTTGACTTACAGAAGTTTTCCAGTTGATAGCCCCCTTTCTGGTTTCCCTTCCACGAATCCCCCATTGCATCTTCCCTTCCCTATGCCTTTATGAGGGTGCTTCTCCACCCACTCATCCACTCCAGCCTCACCGCTCTAGCATCCCCCTATGCTGGGGCATTAAGCCTCCGCAGGACCAAGGACCTTACCTCCTACTGATATTAGATAAGGCCATCCTCTGCTACATATGTATCTGGAGCCATTGATCTCTCTATGTGTAGTCTTTGGTTTGTGGTTTAGTCCCTGGGAACTCTGGGGCATCCCATTAGTTGATATTGCTTTTCTTCATATGGGGTTACAATCCCCTTCAGCTCCTCAGTCCTTCCCCTAACTCTTCCATTTGGGTCCCCATGCTCAGTCTGATGGTTGGCTGTGAGTATCTGCATCTGCATTGTTCAGGCTTTGGCAGAGCCTTTCAGGGGACAGCCATATCAGGCTCCTGTCAGCAAGTCCTTCTTGGCATTAGCAATAGTGTGAGGCTTTGATGTCTGCAGGTGGGATGGATTCCTAGGTGGGGTGGTCTCTGGATAGCCTTTACTTCAGTCTCTGGTCCATTTTTTGTTCCTGTTTTTAATTTGGACAGGAATATTCCTAGGTTAAAAATTAAGAAATGGATTGGGTGGCACCATCTCTCAACTGTGTGCTATGCCTATCTACTGGAGGTAGTATCTATAGGTTCTATGTCCCCTTTGATAGGTATTTTGGCTAAATTCATTCCCTTTGGGTCCCGGGAGCTCTAGCTTTCCCAATGTCTGTGACTTTCTAATAGCTACCTCTCGTTTCCAATCCCCCACTGCTACATATTTCTATTCAATTTCCTAACCCTCTGCACTTCTTTCCTGTCCAATTCCATTTAGAAATCACTACATTGTTTTTGATTCTTTTGGAAACAATTATTAGAATATTTAACATAAAGTATATCAGCAGTTGTTTGAATAGATAGTTTTGCAACAACTGTTTTAACTGCTATTTTTTGCTGATTAATACAAATTAACTCGAAGAACAGATAAGGCATTTAGTTTGTTGCTGTATGCTTGTCAATTGATGGTTCTCCAGAGAGAGACATTATTTCAGCATTCAGCAGAAGAACTAAGAATGAAATGGGCTTATAAGTCCTCGAATGCAAGACATCAGTTTTTTTAACCAGATTTCATTGTATCTATTTATATTGTTTTGATGTGCATTGTCATGGGCTCCAAATGGAGAATTAAAGCCAACAAAAATGTTTTTAGCTTCAAGAAATAAGTAAAAAAAATATTTGGTTAGTCTAGAGAATATTTTTATATCTGAAATTATAGAGTTTCTAATAAGCAATACATTCTTCTATGAGTATCAGTGTTCAGCATCCAAAATGCTTGTGTCACATTTGAGAGAATTCCTCTAAAGTACTGGTTCTCACCCTGTGGGTTGCAAACTCCATAGTGGTAGAACAATTCTTTCATAGGAGTCTCATATCAAATATCCTGCATATCAGATATTTACTTTGTGATCCAGAATAGTAGTAAAAGTACAGTTATAAAGAACTATCAATTTATGCTTACTTCCTTTTTTTTCACTTTTCTTTTTTTTTAATTTCTTTTTTTTTGAACATGAAATGCTTTTTTATAGCATGTTTTACAAGGGGAGGGGGTAAGAGGGGCCAGGTGGTGGAAAAGTACAAAATCTTCTTGGCCTGTGCCTTGAAACATGTCATGGTCTATACGGTACACTGCCTTGAATTATGATCTACCTGCTGTTCTTCAGAAGATATAGTACACAGCTTGAGTTATGGTCTCCCTGCTATTCTTAAGATGATATGGTACTCTGCTTTGAGTCTATCTACAGTTGCTAAGCAGGATCTTGCAGTTGCCAAGCTTCAGAGGACATTGTGCAGGTGGGGAAAGGTAGGGGGTGAGGGTAAGGGCGAGGGTCCTGGCTTCTGGCATCTCCCCCTTCTCTGTTTAGTTAGAGAAGGCATCTTATGATCAATCCCAACTATGTGAATTTTGAATTTGGATCTCTAATTATGGGGGGTCTTAGACAAGTTCACAACCCCAAAACACTGATGTGAGATGAGTCACATCGATGGTCGAAGGTTTTAGGCTGTCGACGATGGACAACGTCAAGGGACTCCGATGTGGGTGAAAGGAGGGTGAGAGCCCTGTCTTAGGCCATGTAGGCTGCACCCACTCCCAGCACCACGCCCTCCTTTTCGGCTGCATTGGGTGGGCCCCTGGGAAGTGGACCTACAATAATCCCGTCATTGGGCTAACTCACAGCCATCCTAGTCTCTTGTAAATGTTCAAGTTACCAACCATTTGTCAGTTTGGGGTGTAATATTGTCATAAAGGAAGGCTCCCCAATGTTAGCGGCCATATCAAGGGCGGCCTTGGTTTAGGAAAAAGCCAATTTTTGTTGTGGTGATCAAGAGGCCAAGCTCTCTAGCGAGAGAAACGGGGGCAAAGCCAGGCATACCAGGAACCCTTCTGGAGGGTGTGGAAGTCTAGCGGTCGACCGTAGGGAGAGGCAGGGGAGCTGGCAGCTGTGTTAGTCTCCTGCGGAGTCACTTCTGGATCCTCTTCAATTTTTGGCTGATGGTAATGAACTTCAATGGCTCCCTAAAAATCATAAGCTGAACTAGTATACCACCAAAAGTTATCCTGATTTAGAAGGGGAAACCTCATGGGACCTTATAGCTATACAGTGAACTACAGGCAACTAAGGAGTACAGAGGGTGGGAGAAATCTTTCTGAGGGAAGAGCACATAGTTGGTTGCTCAATACCAAATGGTCAATTGTGGGGCAGTGAGCTATGAGAAAAGGTCGGATGCCTGGTAGTAGAGCTTTAGAACCCTGGCACCCTGGTTTGGATAAAACCACTGGGACAGAGGGCGATTCGAGCTCTTCCTAGGCCTCTGGCTCTCTCAGCTTCAGCCCTCCACAATCCCTCCCGCAGAGAGGCCCATGGTCATTGATCACGTAGGAGTAGCACCATCATGCAGATGAGGCATTCCCAAGCTCTCAGACCAGGCCAATAGGGGTTACCTGCTGCCAGACCTTAACCCACCCCAAAACTGTATATATGGGCAAAACTCAGAAGTAAAGATGTCCGAGATTCTTCCTGTTGTCTAAGAGCTTCTGTCGTGGTTCCTACCCTCTTTGCCGGCCAGCCAGTGCCTCACTGGGGCACTTCAAAGAGCTGTAACACTTTTCAAAGAGCTGTAACACATTTCCCCTCTCCGCACCTCTGAGATGCTGAGACAGTTGGTGGTAGGAGCAGCAGTGGACTCTCCCTGTCTGCTCTCCATCCCTCCCAGGCAGCCCAAGGACAGAGGAAGCCAGGCAGCTGCTGTTTGCACCCTGTCCTTAGCCAGGTCAGAGATCCTCCTGGGACCCATCTGGAGACAAACCCACATTCAATGTTGAAAACATGAATATGTGTAACATTATACAATCCAAGTTAAGTGTTTAGGCATATTAGAAGCTGTATGTATAAATGTATCAGAGCACATTGTTCTTAAGTGTTTACATATATAAGTATGTGTACATATATACGTATCAATAATTAATAAAAAAAAGAGGCCATAGATTTGAAAGAGAGCAAGGAGTGGTGTAAGGGAAGATTTGAAAGGAGGAAATTTAAAAGGGAAACATGATGTAAATATATTATAATCTCTAAAAAAAATTAAAAAATGAAGTAGAGCCATCATTAATACAGCCAGCCACCCAAACCTTATTTTTTCAAGTTTAAAGGACATATTGTAAGAAAATTAAGCAAAGTGTGATAGATTATAGACATATAAAGATGAAATAGTCCATATGATGTCCAGAGTATAGGAAGGACTCATAATATATGCTACAGATGCTAAAAGTTGCAAATTTTGATAATATATTAGCTGAGAACTTTTTCAATTTTTCATTTGGTGGTAAATTATATTAAGTTCTTACAATGGAGAAGAATACTTAGGCTAGGAATTTTCTTTCATTTACATATTTTAGCATGCTATAATAGAAACACAAATATCGAGAATTAAAATATGTATACATAGCAATATTTAATATAAATAAATTCATACAACACATAATTCATTATTTTAATAATCTAGTTACATTTAGTAATTTTCCATTTTGAAAATTTATTGCCATCATCTAGATTCAGAACACTATTATTAATTTAACATCTAATTTCTTATGCAGTAATCAGTGAATCCCTATTCCCTCATTCCATGGTCATTCACCAACCAATACCTCAGTAATCACAAATTGGCTTTGTGTTTAAATAGGCTTATCTATTCTACTATGTCATATAAGCAAAGCTATAAAATATTCAGAATTTTGTGTTTGAAGGTAATCTATATTTTCACCATATGCTAATAATTAACTTCTATGAATCAATAATATTTTCTTTAATATATGTAGCACATCTTATTTTTATACTTTTTATTAAGTGAAAATTATAATTATTTGGATATCAAAATTGATAGATGCAATTTTATTCTTGTCTTTAAAATTTGAGAGAACATCATCAATTTCTTACATGTTAACTAATTGCTATATTTCCAAAACAATAGTGAACTATTCCTGTGTCTCCACACAAAGATAACATAGTACATCTCAAGGGTTGATATTATTTTCACCTGGATGTCCAGTTTTACCAACACTTACTTGAAAACAACATGTATATCTATGATCTAAAGTCATACGAAATTCTAAATGTCTGTTTATAGTTTTTCTGTCAAAGATTTTACTTGGTCTATAATCAAAGTTAGGGAAACACATCAATGAGTTAAACAGTGTTCTGAGACAATTACATGCCAGCTCTCAGTGTACACATCACCACTCATAAGTGACTATTTTACATATTTTTCACAAATAATAAAAGTAAAGTTCAGTAATTCATAATTTCTCTACCTCGGTCAGAATGCAAATCACACTGTGTTATCAGGATGTGCATATCATTGTTGGGGCCCCACTCTCACTGCTATCAGTGTAGAATTACCTTTACTAATACAGAAAAATAAAATTAAAGATTTAATACCAAACTTCTTCATTTGTTTGGAGGATTAGTTTTCTGAACCATAGGTCTATCCCAAGTGGTCTTAGTATTGTTAGAAAAATTGCTCCTCTGGAGAAATCTTTCTTGTCAGACTCCATATACTATTTAGCATGTAATAATTGTGCTTTGTTTTTTCCTATCAACACTTTAACTTGTTCTGATAAATTTCCATCTGGTAGTCAATAATTTGTTTATTTAAGTGGCCTTTGAAATCATATTTTTTTCCTGTCAAATAATTCTAGGTTGGGACATTTCTGAGTATTGATTTAAATTCCTTCTCCTGTTACTTCTGGGAGAACTATTACAAAATCAAACAATAATTCTCTAAATTGAAGCAAATTTGGTGGACTTTTGCTCTCATGTGTAAGAGTGGATTTTAAGTCTCTCTAGTAGGAGCTGAAGTGGTGCCTTCAACTCAGCTCTATTAATGTCAGGAGTCTGGAGAAGAACATTAAAACAGCGAAGTGGAAGATAAAATAATATAACAAATCTCACAAGAATGAAAGGATTTACGGATTAACGAGTTTGATACCGTAACCACATTATGAGAAACTTATAATATGGTATTTATGTTGAAAGTTTCTAAGAAACAACCATCTCTTACCCCTTGAAATAAACTGACATAGGAAGATAAGCCCATAGACAATATAGCATTAATAAAATAAATATGCTTCATCCTGAATCATATAATTGCAGTGTTTTCTCATGAGAATCAATTTGCAATGAACAATCTGAACAAGCCTCAAAAATATTTTGCAACATAATCCTTAATTGGATAGACTTGATATATTGTTTCTTTATTGCAATTAACAAGAAAACAGCTCACAATTCCAGTGGGAGAAGATGTAATATAATGCTATAGCTTAATTACTTAATTGATGAAATACATGTGACAACTATTCTAACACATATGTCATTACATTGAAAAATTATAAATGAGAAAGATCTAACACAAATTATTTTAGAATGTGTGTTCCTGTGTCTAAAATATAACAGGATCTTTACACATGTATGTATTATACTATCATTTCTATTGTCAGCTTTGTCATGGCTCATACTCATAGTTCTCTGGAAGGCTTCATCATAAGACATTGACATGGGACTACAGAGTACAAAGAGGTAAAACACACACACACACACAAACACACACAGAGACATATACACAAGTGAAATACTGACATCAATGTTTGCCTCCAATATGATAGTTTATAAAATTAATTTATTAGTAAAATATTGAAAAAAATTAGCTATTAATTAAGGGAAAATTACTTCTATTACTTTTCTTACCAGAATTAAGTTGCATTTTATTTGGATGTTTTAAGTAAATGTGATCTCATTAGTCTAAGTTACAGTTTATTTAAATGTAATTTGACAATAAAATGTGTTTGACTATTGCAATACAATTAGAGATATTTTGATAAAGATCATCATTAGCCTTTAGAAGCAGGCAGTACTTCAAACTACTCATTTGAGTGTTGTAATACACTCTGCAGAGGAGACTGATTTTATACAAAGAAAAGTGCTTTGTATTTAACTAGAGGCAAAAGGCTTTCCTTTTTAGATTTTTGTACCTTTTTGTCAGAATAATATTCAGTATTGATCTTTTCCTTAAGACATTTGATGAATACTCTTAACATGCATTTTACTCTAGAGTCCTAATACCAGAAGAAGATTGAGAAACCATGAGATACAATGGTTAAACAATTTATGGGACTTAACAGCTGCTCATTCTATAAAGGCCAAATTATTAGCTGAGATCATTTGTCAATCACATGTTAAAGCTTAACACCAGAAATCTAAAGCTGACAAAGACAACTTTTGTAGCCCTTGACCTTTCAGAAATTATTTTCCTTTTTTCATTGGTCTTTTCACAGACCAATATTCTTTCTACTCTTACACTAGCTACATCAAACTACCCCAATATAATCCCCAATAAAATTTTTTATGGCTAATCATGCTGATATTGGTCTATTCTTTAAAACTTGTATGCTTAAATCAAAGTAATTTTATAAATTATGAACAATCAGGGTACCTCTTTATAGATAAGGTTATAAAATTAGATCAGACATTTAGCTGTCTTTATACATTTTTTGATTTGCCTCAAACTGTAACCTTAATAGCCCTATAGGTCCTGTGGCTGCTATGACTTCATTTTCTAATATTATCTTTTTTTTTAATTTTTCCTTTGTGTGAATGAGAATTCTTGGAAAGAAGGTATATCTGAGCTTGCTGATTGGCTGATTAAAAATTCAATGATTTAGAGAGGTTGGAATATTGCAAGTCCAAAGACAAGTGTCTTGGGTCATCTTTAGCCCTTACAGTATTATTGCCCTCCTCTATAAGTGACTTAACATCATTAGGTTTGTCATCATAAGGCTACTTCTTTGGAAGAATTCCACCATGCAAGGACAAAGAATGCTGTCATATACAAAGGTTTTCCCTCATTTGATATGACTTGTTTACCCTATGCACACACCAATAAATGTATGTCATCTTATGACTTACGTTTTAAATTGTTCCTATAAAAAGTTTGTGATGGGGGCTGGAGACTTTGCTCATTGATTAAGAATGACTAGAGGACTCCAGTTTAATTCCTAATACCTACATTGGACACCTCATAAGCACCTCTAAATCCATCTTCAATATGATCCTATGCCTCATGCCTGTATGGGCCTCAGCACTCATGTTCACATACCCACACAGAGATACTCCTTTCAACACATATACACAATTATAAATAATGAATCTTTCATCTTTCATAAGTTTATGAAATCGCTACCTCCTTAGGAGAAGGTATTTTAGGTAAACTCTATTTGTGTTCCTGGGCCATGGTCACTCACTTCTGGCTTAAGAATAAGACATCTCTTTTATTACCTTGAGACAAGAACTCTATCTTTCATAAACATTGGTAAATGGTATGTACCGTTGTCTTAGGACCATATTTATTAATTTCCTCTGCAGAGAATGCTCCTTTTACATGTAGATACTTCATTATTCCTTCATGTCCTTTCTGTCTCTACTCAAATGTCTAATACTTAGAAATACCCTGAGCATCTTAATTAAAATTGTAATTCATGTCTTCTTGATCATACCTTTATACTTTGAATCAATTGCTCTTGTTCTAGTTGACTTTGTACAGTCCCTATGTCTCATGCATTATTTTTAGTATTTGTCATTTTCCATTTCAACTGAAGTAATATTTGGACAATCATCTTTAGTGTTATACACATAGGATATAGAACTATACATGCTTAACACAGTAGAAAATCAATAATTATGAGTCAGACTAAAAGAAATAAAAAAGATATTTTTAAGAAATAATACATGACCCACAAAATAATTAAGCCCTTTTATGGTACAGTGTGTTCTTATGTATACAAATGCATTTGCAAGATGATTTTAAAACTACTAAATGAATAACATCATGGATCTTTAAGAGATGAAAGAGTAATTGAATGTGACCAGTCTAAGAGACTTGCTAGAATTTTTATTTTGGAGATCAAAATACCTACTAATGTATTATACATTTTCTTTCATTACATCTTGTCACAAATATTAGGACTTACTACTTTAACTGTATTTCCTGATAATAGAAAAAGTTACAGCAAAAGTTATAATATGCTCCAATAACTTTACCAAAAACAAAAGAAAAAACTGTTCTCTTTATATGACCACTAGCCATGCAGACTTAGACAAAATGTTTTTTAAGTCCCTCTTCTATTCCATAAATATACTTCTTTTGTCTTTTTAGACCGAGCTATTTCTTATAGCATGTTGCTGTCATTTAATATAGCTGACTTCAGTAGCAAAATACACTGTGAAGAGAAGGGCCTTGCAACTGTGGAGTTAATGGCATACAAAGTCCCACTCTGTTTTCTCTATCTTGCAGAGAAGGCTGATAATGTTTGAAGAAAGGTGATAAATGACTACTGGAAGGAAAAGGGGGAAAATCAATTCTGACTGTCTCTAAAGAGGAAAGTAAATCTGAAAAACAAATGTTCATTCTGGGTTCCTAATCACAAGAGAACACACAAGAGAAGTCCCAGTCAGTTAATTCTAGAGATATCAATACTACTGGGTGAGAAATTCAAGAAGGCCAGATTGTTAAGGATCTATTGAAGTAAGCTTTCAGACTGAATAGTGAAAAAAAAAACCCGTTGGTTTTGTGCTGCTCATTTGAAAGGAGACATGTAAGTGTAAGTGATAAAAATCCAAGAATGCCCACAGGAAAGGTGGAAGGCAAGGATAGAGCATAGTTGGGATTCCACAGACTGATAAAGACTATGCTGTATCCCCAGAGACTGATTGAGACTATGCTGTATCCCTACTCAAAATGAGATGTAAGGAAAACAACTTGGTTGGTACGACTCAGGCTACATAGAAAACATGGTTGTGTTTTTATAATAAATCTTAACAGTTTGAATGATTATCAACAGAACTTGGAGAACTATCTTTCCTTTAAAGGACAAAAACACTTAAAAGGGAAGAAGAAAAGTTAAGAATATGGGAAGCCTGTCCTTTGGAAGTTACTTATTTCTGAAATCTTCTGATTCATTGATTGTGAGGGCTATCTTTCTCCCTGCAAAGTAACTGCAGTCTTTTGAATATGAAATTGTAAAGAAAATGAATGTTCAAACACTCATCATTTAACAGAAATACTTTTGTACCACACCAGTGGTCTGGCTCTTTTATTGTATCCATCAAAAGCCAGTATTTTCCTGTGAAATTATACTCCCTTCTCACTCCATTATTTAGAAAAAAAACTTATGAAAGAATACTGATGAGCTTTGAGAGTTAGACGATAGAGATGAGCACACAGAAAGCAGTTTCTTCCATTCCATTAGGGAGGTTATATTGAGATGTGAGAATAACATACCAAGTAGCACCACGGAGAGAAGAGGGGAGGGCAGAGAGAGGGAGGGAGGGAGGGAGGAAGAGAGAGAGAGAGAGAGAGAGAGAGAGAGAGAGAGAGAGGGAGGGAGGGAGGGAGGGAGGGAGAGAGAGAGAGAGAGGGAGAGGGAGAGGGAGAGGGAGAGGGAGAGAGACAGAGAGAGACAGAGAGAGACAGAGAGAGAAAGACAGATATAGAGATGAGAGTTGAGAGCCTATTTTTGTGTCTATATATCCATGAAAAAAATGGTGCTCTCAAGTATGGAGTATAAATGGCTTTATAAAGAGTTCACAGGGGTATGTGTAGTGGAAGTGGGGATCCAAAGGGTATACAGGAAGCATCCCTCAGAAGAAAGAAGGAAACAGAAGAAACAATATGCTCAAGGACCAGGAATGCAGTTGTATGAAGTCTGGAATCTTAAGCCATTTTCCAATAAGGATAAGCATACTTAATCTAAAATTAAAATACTGGCAATACAAATTAATTTAAAGCATGATATTTGCTCCAAAGGTATCCAAACTTCCCAAACTAAAACGAATGCTGGCTGCTAGGATTTTATCTTATATCAAGTGAAACATTCAGAGGGAATTACAAGGTGTTGTTAATCGTATTAGATCACGTTTCTCAGGCAGAAAACATTATGGTAGAGATGTGATGATTAATCTTTTCTTTTTCTTTCCTGTTTGAATTTGATCAGAGAATGATAATTGAATGTAATATGAGAGGTTTTAGTTGGAGGCCACAAGGTCAGCACACTAAGATCAGACTGACTACATTTGAATCTTGACGATACCACCACTTATCATATCTATGGCCTTGGAAAACTTATTTAAACCTCTTTGAGTATTAATTTTCTCATTTGTAAACCATGTCTTATAGCAGTTTCATCTCAAAGAGCTCTTAAAATGATTAATTTTGTTTATATTTACAAAGTGACCAGAATAGCACCTAATAGGTACCACTTATTAAATGAATTTTTAAATAAAAGTTTAAAACTGATTTTTATTATAGATAACGAGCTAAATGTAGATCTAACTATAAATTATGTTAATAATGCTTTCTTTGGGGGACTTATTAATCACATTACATAGTATCTCTCCATTATTGCAAATCTATAATATTTCGGTATAGACTGAACTTTTACTTTGTATGTCTCAGGAAAGGAATGCTAAGTAATTTTTAGCAAAAAATTGTTTATATATATTAAAGTTTCCTAAGAGATTATACTTTCTCCAAGTGGTAAAACATTGTAAGTGCCTTGTGATATATTAATTGGCAAGAATTTTTATTATTGGATGTAATCTATTAATTTTAATGAATACAATTTTACTTAGTAATAGATTATAACTAAAATCATTAAACAAGTACAAGATAAGTGTGCATGTTAATCTAACTTTGTTCTTCTTCCTATGTACTCTATTACCATCATGTTTTCATCTTCTATATAAAACTACCAAAAACAGGCATCTCTGATTTTGTAATTTCTAATTCTGTATATTTTCAAAATAACATATAGGTCATCAATCTATCTTTTTCCTTCTATCTCAGTCACACACAGGGAAAAATTAAAACACTTTAAAAGAATTAAAAATTTGATACCAATATGTGAAACAGATTTTATATTTCCATATGTTACAATTATGACCTTGTATGAATGCCAGTTATCACAGAAGATGTGAGCATCTTGTAATGCAACATATCCTACATGAAGTACAGAAAATAAGAGATTAGAGGTCATTTAACAAAGATAATGAGCTATATTACCTTGAAGATCCCTTCATTTTAGAAATTTACCATTTCATCCACCTCCTGTCATCACTGCTAACCTTTCTTTCAGTAGCATTTCATATCCTTAAAACATGATATTGAGAAGATTAAGATGACATATTATTCTTTCACTCTATTATTCAGAAGGGATGGTATTAGACCGTCAAAACAAGCCATATTTCTCTCTTTTATATTAGGCACATGATGGGAGATGCAAATAAAATATTATTAATAATTCCAATTTCATAAAAATTTATAATTCAGTATAAAGGATATTGTTTGCAAACCAAAAGAAAGATGCATCAGATGTTTTATAGGAGTAGCAGAAAAGAGGAAATTGGAGGTCATTAATCTCTGCATTTGCTAGTATAAAGAAGACTTAATACTATGCCAAAACAATCTTTTCAGTTTGTTTCTAATTAACATTCCATGAATTTTGAGAAAACCAACAAATTTTTACTTCCATATCTTCAAATTATTGAGAAGTTTAATTGATAGATGCTATAGATTCATGTGATTAAAAAATACTTCAATTTATATTAGCTATAATATTTATTTAGGAAGAGGTCATAATCTATTTATCAGCCATATGAAGCACTGGAACCTATGTGTTCCTTTATACTTCTTGATTAGCCTCAGGGTCTGTGCTTCTATCCAAATTTATTCACACTCACCCTTATATTCCATTCTCCTAACATCTGATTATTTTTTTCCAGTGTTTACTGCATTGTAACATTTTCTGATAAGCTTTTCTGACTCCTCAACTAGAAGACAGGTACTTCTTTATAAGCTTTTATAATGGTCCTATTACTATAATGACAAATCGATGTGATACAATTAAATTAATATGTGTGGTTACATATTTTGTATATTTTTCAATCATTCTTCCATTAGATTATAGACTTAATGAATCCAGAAGCCATTATATACTCAGGACTTATAGAAAAGGCTTGTACTTTTGGTTTTAATTTTATCTTATCATATTAATAGGTGATTGATATTAATTGAATTGCCAGGTCAAAATTTGTGAGAATGTCTAAGTTCTTGGTAAACATTATTGGTTTGATTGGGAATATATTGTACTATTAAACACATTTGACAGGGATTTACATTTTAGGAATTACTCTGAGAATTATTATATTTTTTCAACTGGAATATGTACTTTATTCATATGATTTATGACATTTACAATATTTTAAAGGCAGTTTCACTGGTTTATAATTTAGCTTAAATATATCTCATGTATATTTATATATTAATATTCAGATTGACTAAATTCACCTATGACTAATACCTGGCATTTCTGGTCTGCTTTAGTGAAAAGGAAATCAAACTTTCTAAATCACTGTGTATATATTTACTTTAATTGAGATTACCCAACTATTATTGACTGTGTTCTTTTGCAGGCCTTTCACCGTCTGGATGACCTTAGTGCCTCAATGTTTTTATTTTAGTAGATATTGACAATGTGCCTAACTTCAATGATTCTGGTGTGGCAAGCTTCTGATAGATATCCTTGGAATGTATGGCTCTTAATTAGCAGTTTTGATGACAATAGGGTGAGAGGTTGTAGGAGAATGGGGACCAGTGAGGATAGCAGGCTGCTTTGGGTAGTTGGGGATATCCCAGAAGTCTCAGATCAGCAGGCAGGGAAGATAGGTGCTGGAAGGAAATCTGTGCTGTATGCTTCCAGATCAGCAGGTCTGATGAAGTTGGGTATTGGGTTTTAGTGTATGTGTGGGTCCTTTGTTGTGTTGAATTGTGGGTCCCATGTCTGCCCCGACAAGGGGTTAGGTCTGCTGTTCAGAGGAACAGGGGTGCAGGAATTTGACTGCATTCACTCCACACTGACAATGGGCAGATGACAGGCTATGAGAAGCCACAGGACTCTGTTAAGGGTAGGGGAACACAGTCTGAGAACCTGTGGGGAAGGGAAGAAGCTCTAGCTGGGACCCAAAGGGAGGAGAGTCTTGGTGGGTGTGACTCACTTGGCTGTGTCATGGCTGGCTCGGCTTGCTTGCTTAAGTTGATGGCTCCCATGGCTGGAAAAGTAGAGAGGTCATCTGCAGGAGATTAGGTAGCAGCTTGGTAGTTGAAAACCTTCTCCACAGTTCCCTACAGTGGGTCTCAAAGAAGAAAAATAGGCTATGGTCTGAAGATATTTATTGTCATGGCAAAAATGGATGAAAACTACACCCCGGTATTTTCCGGGAGGATTTGAGGTTAAATACCTTTTGCAAGGAGGAAGGTCTTGGAAAGAATGTTTAATTGGCTACATTCTCTGGCCTTTAGGTATCTCATTAATATGGAGATCTGCTTGAGGCTCTGTGACCTGTAGTCATGCCCTCTACCTGTGGAGAGGCTAGTGGGACTTGTCCTACATGCCTGGAGGACCCCACTCTATGGAAGTCTTCAGCCTTGTGTCAGGAGCCTGGAGTCTGGGAGCATGGTGAAATGCATGCAGTACTTTGCAGGAAACCTGTGGGATCTCTAGTGACTTATAGCCAGTGCTCAACCAGAAGCTATGTTGCCTTTTCATGGTCCCACAGTTGGGTAGAGAGGTGACAGTTTATTAGAGATCTTCAGCTGAGAGTGCCCCAGACGACTCAGTGGGCAGGAAATATGGGTATGGGAAGGGATTCTAACCTCTATGTTTCCTTTCTTTCATTTTTTTCAGGTTATCTTTCTATCTGCAGCTAAACATATTTCATTTGGAATACACACAGAGGTCAAAATCCACTCAGAAGTTTCTTGATTTCTCCCACAAGCTTTGTGACACTATCACCCCAATGGACATACTCTAATTGGACTTTTGTCCAGATACACAGCATGAAACCCACTGTCTTAGTGTTTTACTGCTGTGAACAGACAACATGAAGAAACCAACTCTTATAAGGACAACATTTAATTGGGGCTAGCTTACAGGTTCAGAGGTTCAGTCCATTAAAATCAAAGCAGGAGCTTAGGAGCATCCAAACAGGCATGGTGCAGGAGGACTTGAGAGTTCTACATCTTTACCTGAAGGCTGCTAGCAGAATACTGATTTCAATGCAGCCAGGATGAGGGTTTTAAAGCCCACACCCACAGTGACACACCTACTCCAACAAGGCCACATCTCCAAATAGTGCCACTACCTGGGCCAAGTATATTCAAAACACTACAACCATGCATGCCATCGATATCAGACTAAAAGCTGAAAATAGAATAGATTATCATCACTTGGGCAGAACTTGTTGCTATTATTCATTTAAATGGATAAATTATTAAGCCAATGCCTAATAATTTACTTTTATAGAAATAAATGTTTCTCTTGGCTGTTATCAGAAAGACTTCTATTTTTAAGTAGGTGGTGCTAAACAAAAAGACCATCACCTGGTTAATGTTCAGAGAATGAAGATTGAGGAGTACTTAACCTTAAATGTGGTATCTATTTTATATACCCCCTTAATAAAGAATTATTCTAAATAAGGGAAAAGAAATAGTGTAACAGCTAGCAGTGATAGAGTATTTATTAAAATAAAAGTTGTTTCCTTGCATAACAAGTCAGTTGCACATATAAGAGTACAGCGCTTGTGGCACCACGCACAAGACCTGTGTAAGGTGTCACTATTTTCCACATGGATAACGAAGGTGGGCATGGTGCATTACATCTAGCTGATGAGCTGTTAGCACCTAATTTTTGTTAAGGAAAGTTGACTCAGTTTTTTAAAGAGTATTATCAATGATAAGTTGATGTTACTCTTGGGGATGGCCACAAAACCAACAGTATTTGGGAAGCAGAAGTTGAACTAAATAAGTATTTTTAAAAGTGGAAAAATGCTGGGTATGTCTGAAAGGGGTGAGTGGATGAAAATGATTAGAATACACTATGTAATTCTCAAAGAATTGATACATGGTTCCAAAATAGTTTTTAAATATAGATAGCATTATTTGCTCTAAGTGTACAGATATTCTTATAATATATGTTATTGGCAAGGAATAATTTTTGGCGTTTGATATGAAAGAGTTGAAAAGATTAAATAATAGTAAGACAAGTATTGGAAAGACAAAAAGGAAATAGGAATAATTTCACAAAATAAATGAATGGCTTTAATATGAAATTATATCTAATTCATTAGTATTCAAAGGATAAAATATTCAAAAATGATGGAATAGCTTTGTGACTATGAAACTGTAAAACATAACTCATTTTATTATGCAGTGTTCATGGGTTTTTCAAATGAAGAAAAGCTCTATCTTATATTGACAATGACCCATTGTGCAATTCAAGTAGGTTCTACTTCATCCAGTAGGAAAAATTGTATATTTTATATACAAAAATGCTAGAATAAAAATCTTTACACTACTGTTGATAAAGCAAATGCACATTACTTTAGAAAACATTTTGGTAGATCTTCAAAAGGCTAAATATAGTCTTAACATATTAACAATCAGTCATGCTTATAGGTATAAACTGAAGATAAATTATAAAGGATAGACACACAAAACCTTGTATGAATCTATTTGCAGAAGCATTCTGTATGGTGGTTATAAATATTCAAGTGTGTATCAGTTGCTGAATTGATTTATGAAACCCAGAACACCCAAGTAACAGTATATTATTGGCAATGGAACAAATGTTATAGGAATGTAGATGATCTTTGAAAAGCATATATTAATGAAGAAGCCAGTATATAAGAATATATGCTATGTCATATCACTTATAAATGTTGATCCCATTTAGTATGTGTGGACTTGTGAAAACAGTGTGGAAAAATCTAGTGATGCCTCTGTAGAAACTAATGAAGTCAGAAGGGTGAAGGTAGTATATTAGTGGGATACCAATTTAAGTAGAGGAGCGAAATCATCACTTATATAATGAAGAAATTGGTTCAAGAACCTTCTGAAGATATCATACTGTGGAGATCTTCAAACTCTTTGGGTAAAATGATGTAATTTTTTAACATATACGTATCTTGCAATATACTCTATCTTGATTTCTTTCAATACCAAATTATATTATATTATATTATATTATATTATATTATACAGTATAAATTCTATAAAAAACGTAATTATATTTGCTTTTGTAAATCATGACTAGAGAAAATCTATATGTTTACAATAAAGTCGTATTCTCATTATTTTCCATTTCAAACCTATAAATATGGGTCAGCAACTCTAAATTAAGGACAGTTATCAGGATTTGTGGCCTGTAATAGGTATTAGGCACAAATGAATTGAGTTTGAGGGTTGATCAACCAAAATAAAAAAAATAGCATTTAGAAGTTATCAATGCATATGAAAAGCTATGGGCTTTGTTGAAAAGATAAAAGGTTGGTTAGGGCATACTAGTTTTGAATTTCTTCTTAGACTTGTAAGGTGTACATCAAGAGTTTGTAAGGTTCAGGGGGACAGTGGAAGTCCAAACAGAATATACAAATGTGAATATACAAATGTGAAATATTCCAAATATTTATAGAGATATATCAGGTAATATTTCTACCTACCCACATTAGAGAGGAAATTATCTGACAAACATAGACTCAGTTTTGAAATAAAAATTTCCAGAAATCATTGCTTATATTACTGTTCATCTCATCCATATTCCCTCAAGGAGTACCACAGACTCAATCTACAGATAAACACAAAGCCTTTTACTTTGGTTTGCTCCTGCTCCATGAGTTGGACATAAAATCCTCTACATAAGTTGGATTACCAATTTTCCTTTAAATGCCCTTACTTGGAATATTTCATGACACAAAAGTTGTTTTTGAAGTACCTTTTGAAGTGATCATATGAGAACACTCATATGAGTCCTTGTGAAACCTGCACTCACTGTGACAGCAGATAAGAACATGTAGAAATATAAAAATGTTTGAAGGATTATTCATTTCAAATAAAAGAAAATTAGCCTGTATATTGAAATAGGACAGAAATATGGCTTTTGCCAAACTGTGCATCTATAGTGCAATTTCTTTTTCAAATAAGATTTTCAGATTCTCCCTTATTCGTACAATTTCAAATCTATAATATTGGTCATTCTGAGTAAAATATGAAGCAATTGCAGCCTAAATGAGCTAATTAAATCTGCACAATAATGTTGACCTCACAATATGTTGGGTTGAGGCTGATTATTTAACCTAAAGATGCTGCAGGAATATGTCATTTACTTGACTTCACTTGTTCTGTAATACATTACCTTAAATGAGAACAACTGGTCTTAATGATATTAGGTCAGCAAAGTTCAAATACTGCTCAAATAAATGGGGAAGACAACTATTCATTTATCCCATGCATATGAGAATGAAGAAATTTAAATAGGAAGTAGGATGATTTATATAAGAAAACATTGATAACTGTCACTCTAGGCTTCTTAAGGAATTGGTATATATCCCAGAACAATCATAAGCCATTAAACATTAGAGACCACAGCAGGCTAGAATATTACTAATGATGGAATTGGAACTAATGTATCTTCAAGGAAGAAAATTAATTCAAAGTAGTAGCAAACTGATCTGTTTCATGGTCTCTTTGGAAATATATGGTCCATATTGGTACCAGCTTGGGGGATTCTATTTCACAAAAACGTTTTGTGCTAAAATTGTTTTAAAATATTTTGAATTAAAAAATTGAGATTATTAAGGGAACTGTTATCAGTTTGAGAATTAGATAGTGCAGTGACATATCAAATATGAATTATTAACTATAATTGCTCTCCCTTATTATAATGAATTTGATCCTAATGCATTCAGATTGTAACACCTTTAAGTTCTCAGTACTCTGAAAAGTATAAGTTTAAATTTAAATATTTATAATTTTCTGGAAAAATGTGACAAAATAATAGGAGAAGTGAGAATGTGTACAAAATATCCTGCAATATAGGCAGAAAAAGTTTTCAAAATGGAACTAAATACCCACCAGCATTTCTTTTCTGATGCACTGAGAATCATGTATAATGACTGAATAACAATTTTCTACTTTACTCTGAGAAATATAAACATATTAGAATGTGTATAGTCTTGACCTGTATATAAGAGTTAGAGAAGATCCAGAAAAGAATCATATTAATTTAAATGAAAATTGTTTAATGACTAAAGGTAAAGGATGTGAGATTTTTTTAAAAAAATGGAATCATTATAAAGAGAAGCAGTTCATATTTTTCAAGTAATTCAAAATGTTTGGTATGATTATGATTACTCTCTATATTTTATATCCACATATAACTTTGTTATCTACATTCTCTGTCTAACATACCCATAGATATTTTTATACCATGGATTAGAAATTGACATTTCATAGAGACAAAAATCTACCATTCAATTGCAATAATAAGAGAACTGTACCTTTTATACAAAATAAATATCTCCTCAGTTCCCTTAGTTATTTGTTCTTCTTCTCACTTTGCTTCTTACATTTTTGTCCTTGCTATCATAATAAAACGAGACACTTCTTTTCAGATTAATTTTATTAATGTTTGTATGTGTGTGAGAGAGACAAGAAAGAGAGAGAGAGAGAGAGAGAGAGAGAGAGAGAGAGAGAGAGAGAGAGAGAGAGAG
>NW_021620798.1:3142457-3165201 GCF_004785775.1 Grammomys surdaster
GAGAGAGAGAGAGAGAGAGAGAGAGAGAGAGAGAGAGAGAGAGAGAGTAACATTTACCTCCAGGTGGTGTAAAAGGCCCTGAACTTCCAGAGGGTGTGAGTGTTAGGATATGAACTCAGTTCCTCTGCAGAAACAGAATATATATCTTTCTTAAGTGCTGAGCTACTTCATCAGCCTCAAGAGAAACTCTATGATTTCCTTCAATATATTTTTCTCTAATCCTCCAAATAATGCATCATTAATTTTACCATGAAATTATACCAGAAATATTAAGTCTAATATTTCTGCCTGTTAGAAAAAATTTAATAATTTGTTACATGGAAATAAAGTGCTAATGTTCATACAACTCTCTTGTTCTTTATTAAACCATATTTTATTTGCTTTCTGGTATATGACAAAGACTTTGTTGACATTCAGGGTACAAAGCTGAATAGAATGGTTCTATCACTTTGTATCCAATCATCCATAATATTCTCAACTTCTTTTATACTCTAGTAGATTGAAAAGACAATATTCAAATATCACACAGAAACACAATTGTTGTGGCTCAAAATGCTGTGATTTTCTCATGAAATCCTCATCCAAAATTTTCACTACATATGACACAGTTACTTCACTGATGCCCCTCCTTTTAAAAAAAGAAAAAGGTGGAGTTGTGGGGTGGTGGGCTGTGAGAGGCAGCTGGGAGCCTGGTCTAGCACAGGCCTTGAACACCAGACCCATAATGGGATGGCAGGTGTTTGGCTTTGCTCCTGGATCCCTGGTTCCTTTCACTTAGCTTCAGCCCTCTATAGCCCCTCCCAGAGAGAGGTTTATATCACCTAGCACAGGTAGAGTGTGTGACTATAGGCCTCAGCCTCAAGAGATTTCCATATTAATGAGATACCTAAAGGCCAGAGGGCATAGCCAATTAAGCATTCCTTCCCAGACACTCCTCCCTCGTCCCTCCCTATTTAACTCAGGTCTGCCCTGAGGTCTGGAGTGGAGGGTGCAGCCACATTTACTTTCGGCCAAATCATGGACTTCCTCATGTTTTGGGGGCCTGCAGTGGAGAACCGTAGAAGGGGCCTTAGAAGACCGAGCCACCACATAATCTCCCACTGAGGACTTCTCTATGTTCCTTCTGCAAAGGCTGCCAATTCAAGCAAGTGAGCTGAGCCAGCCAAGCGTGTGCCATAAACAAGAGTCTCTACCCACAGGGCACTGCCAGGGCTTCTGTCTCTCTCGTCCCTTTTGGCTGCAGGCTCGTCTAGCCTGTATGACCTCGCATCTCAGTTCTTCAGAGTCTCCCAGTGGCATCTGGGAGCCTAAGGACAGGGACTACTGGTCTCCTGGGTCAGATGCATTGGCCCAGAGACCCCCACTCAGGATCCCTGTCCCCATGGGACTTCAGGCTGAGACCTCTCCATGCCGGAGCGGAGTCCTGAGGCTTCTCAGCCCAGCATCCACCTGGCACTGTGTGGAGTTAACTCAGCCAAATTCTCGAACTTCTGCTTCCCTGAGATGTGGCAGACACATGGGATCCACAACTTGACCCAATAGGACCCACTACCATGAGCGAGCTAACAGCCTCACACCACTGACTAAAGAGTCAGCTCAATGCTTTGTTTAGTTAAAATGTTTATGTCATCTACATATTAAATTTTAGCTAAAAGGACGTCCAGGATACTTAGCATAATTATAAGTACATAAATGTTAATACTAATTACTGTATAATTAAACTGATCATATACTAATGAGCATATCACGATAAAATAGAAACTACATGGTGTACTTCTGGGATCTTTGATTTTTATAGTCAAGATATTAACCATATATTATCATTTTGTAAATGTACATTAACAAGTGTCTGGTCCACCAGTACTAGACTAATGTTTCTAGAACATTTAGTGGCTATTGTATACAATAAATAAATCTTTCTATTGCATCAAAACATCATGTAGCATTAAAAATAATTTTTAAATTCAAGGTGGAATTTATTATCCAAATAATTTTAAGACACTCAGCAATTGAACTTTCTCAGAGACCCTAATACTTTTTAATTTTCATTAATATATTGTCTTATCTCTCTATCGCTAGCCTGTTAATTTTCTTCTACAAGGTGCCAAAGTTAAATCAGGATAAAATAAACCACCTAAACTGTCCCAAAACCCCTAAAGAAATAACATCAGTCATGAAAAGTCTCCAAGCCAAAAACAACTCAGTACCAGATGGATTTAGTGCAGAATTCTCTCAGAGCTTCATAGAAGACCTAAGACCAATACTCTTCAAATTGTTTCATAAATAGAAACAGAAGGATTGGCAGGATTAATATAGTAAAAATATCCATCTTGCCAAAAGCAATCTAGAGAATCAATGCAATCCCCATCAAAATTCCAACTCAATTCTTCATAGAGTTAGAAAGAGCAATTTGCAAATTTATTTGGAATAACAAAATCTCAGGATAGCAAAAACAATTCTCAACAACAAAATAACTTCTGGGGGAATCACCACCATCCCTGACCTCAAGCTATATTACAGGGTAATAGTGATAAAAGCTATATGGTATTAGTAGAGAGACAGGCAGGTAGATCAATGGAATAGAATTGAAGGCCCAGAAATGAACCTACACATCTTTGGTAACTTGATCTTTGACAAAGAAGCTAAAATCATCCAGTGGGGAAAAGACAGCATTTTCAACAAATGGTGCTGGTTCAACTGGAGGTTAGCATGTAGAAGAATGCAAGTTTATCCATTATTATCTCTTTTTACAAAGCTCAAGCACAAGTGATTCAAGAACCTCCATATAAAACCCAGATACACTGAAACTAATAGAAAAGAAAATGGGAAAAGATCTTTACCAGTCTTGTATCTGATAGAGATAGAGGTCTAATATCCAATATATACAAAGAACTCAAGAAGTTAGACTCTAGAGAATAAAGTAACCCTATTTAAAAATGGAGTATAGAGCTAAACAAAGAATTTTCAACTGAGGAATATCAAATCATCAAGAAACACCTATAAAAATGCTCAACATCCTTAGTCATTGGGGAAATGCAAATCAAAACATCCCTGAGACTCCACCTCACAGTAGTCAGAATGGCTAAGATCAAAAACTCAGGTGACAGCATATGCTGTCAAGGATGTATAGTAAGAGGAACAATCCTCCATTGTTGGTGGGATTGAAAGCTAGTACAACCATTCTGGAAATCAGTCTGGCAGTTCTTCATAAAGTTGGACATAGTATTCCCTGAGGAATTCCATGTTATACCACTCCTGAGTGTATGTCCAAAAGATTCTCCAACATATAACAAGGACACATGCTCCATTATGTTCATAGCAGCCTTATTTATAATAGCCAGAAGCTAGAAAGAACTCATATGTCCTTCAACAGAGAAATGGAAACAGAAAATGTGGTACATTTACACTATGGAGTATTACACAGCTATTAAAAAAATGAATTCATGAAATTCTTAAGCAAATTAATAAAACTCGAAAATATCATCCTGATTGAGGTAAACCCAATCACAAAAGAACATATATGGTATGCACTCACTGATAAGTGGCTATTAGCTCAAAAGTTCACAGTACCCAAGATACAACTCACAGACCACATGAAACTCAAGAAGAAAGAAGACCAAAGTGTGGGTGCTTTGGTCCTTCTTAGAAGGAGGAACAAAATACTAGTGGGAGTAAACATGCACACAAAATGTGTAGCACAGACTGAAGGAAAGGCCATCCAGAGACTGACCTACTTGGGGATCCCTCCCATATACAGTCACCATATGTTGACACTATTGTGGATGCAAAGAAGTGCATGCTGACAAGAGCCTGATGTAGCTGTCTCCTGAGGTGCTGTGTCACAGCCTGACAAATACAGAGGCAGATGCTGGTAGTCAACCATTGGACTGAGCATGAAGTTCCCAATGGAAGAGTTAGAGAAAGGACAGAAGGAGATTAAGGAGTTTTCAACCTCATAGGAAAAACAATATTAAACAACCAGTCCCCTCAAAGCTCCCAGGGACTAAACCACCAACCAAGGAGTACACATGGAGGGACCTATGGCTCCAGCCCCATATGTAGCAGAGGATCCCCTTGTTGGACGTCAATGGGAGGAGAGGCTCTTGGTCCTGTGAAGGCTTGATGCCCCAGTGTAAGGGAATGCAAGGGGGGCGGCGAGACTAGATGGATGGGTGGAGGAACACCCTCATAGGAGCAGGGGGAGGGGGGATGGAAAAGTGTTTTCTGGAGGGAAAGGGAAATGGGATAACATTTGAAATGTTAATAAAAGATATTCAATAAAAATATAAACATTGACTCTTAACCAATTTTGTTAGCTCCAATGAAATATCATAAACTGAATAGCTTATATAAAAGGAAAATATACTTTTTCTATTCAAAAGTCTGAAATACACATATATGTATTCATATATCTGGTTGTAGTGACGAGTCATCATGTGATGAAAGAGGCAAGGTAGTTATAATAAGTTCCCTACATTTAAAACCTCAGATGATTTGTGCCTCTTGGGCTTTTCTGCTCATGTTTGAGGTGCTCACTGTTGTCATCTTTGTTCAATTCTTGTTTGGGCGGTCATGTTGATGAGATGTTATCAATGAAGCTACTTATATTACTTGGAGACATAATCTCACAAGTGCCCTGCAATTTTTATAGTGATAACATATAAGGTTTCTGAAGAAGCTGTAAATTTAGATAGAGAATGCTCCTAATAATTATGGGTTTTCACATGAAATATAGTAAATGTCACATTTGTAAGGAGCTCACATCTTCCACACTGTACTCACCACATAATAAAATGAAAACATTTGAAAAGGTGATTTAGTCTTGTATTTAGTAAATGATCTTGTCTGAATTATCACTTTTAGTGAACATTCATATAAAACTGATTTGACAAGACTTTATGAAACTTATACATATTGACATTAAAAAATATGTAGGTAAAATTTGAAGTTTAGTTCTCTCAAAAATATTTGCTGGGTATTTGTCAAGTAGCAGGATATACTTAACATGCATTCATGGACCTTTGGATACAAGCTGTAGTTTGATATTTACTACTTATTTATCATGTGATATGTAAAATGGTATTACTCTTGTATATCTTGGTTCCTTCATGGGAACAGCTGTATTTTCTACTTTCTATTTTCTGATTAAAGTATGCAGTTTTTTATTAAAGTATTAAATACATGTGCTGGCATACTTAGGAAGCTACTGTCAAAAATAAATATGAAAATATTTTACAATTGATTAAAATTATATATATAAAATTTCCCCATATATATGAGGGGAGATATGTTTGTATAATACAGATACATAAACATAACACAGGTATAGCAAATGAATGGCAATTATTGAATAGTAAAGATCCTTGTCCTAGTTTAGAATACTTTCATGGATTATTTTAAACCTAATGTGTAAAAAGTTTACATGCTCTGTTTCAATATTAACCCAATTGTTATTTACTCATCGCATATTGCTATACAACCTTGGTACAATATCTGAACCAGAATAACCATATCATAACTAATTTTATTAATTGTCACATAACAATTTGACTGTTTGAAGAGACATGTTTCAGTGTATGGACACATTAACCATGTAACATTGATTCACATCAGAATATTTTGAGCATTTTGTATAATGTTTCCACATTTCCAATCAATTCTTTTCCTGGATTGTAACCATGTATGATATATTTTAATCTTCTTCATTACTTGGAGGTATTTCATAATGGAATCTTCCAAAAGGAAAGTAGAAATATCAAATTCATTTAAAACACTTTTATTAAAGTTCGGTATAGGAAAAAAATACTACCAAAATACAGTTCATCATTCCTTTATCATACTACCCTCTTACCTTTCATATTTCATACTCAGTATAATAGAAAAATACTTTTCTTTCTAAAAATGATTCAGAGCTCATGGGAGAACTATTTTTAAATAATCTCATATATTATCTAATTGGCTTTAAAATCTCTTGAATCTTTGGTGAAATCTGCAATTTGCTAGATCTTCAATGTATACTACTTAAAATATTTTATATCTTGTAAGTTTTGTATTTACTAAGTATAGGAATAGTTCATGTGTTAGTTTGTCATAGTCATCCTGAAATTTAGTAGAGCAGTGAAATAAGACATCAGATTAAAATTTTGAATTATATCTCATATCGATAACTTGCCAAAAATTAAATGCATTTTTCTTTGTTATAACTCTACAAAACATTACCCAGGCTTTTAATTTACATAAATGGAATGCAAATACACCTCAAATGGTGATTTAATTCTATAGTAAAAGAACTTCAGAAAGCAAAGATTTAAGTTTACACATCATTACTTATGCTTAAAATTTTTGGTATTACACAGGACAACCAGCTTCAGTGTCTTCATCTTTAACACAGGGTTTCTTGGCATCTCTTTATACTTACCTTTCAAAGTTTTCTGAAAAACCATATTTATTGAGCATATTGTGAGCAGTCTGAGAAATCAAATATGAATAGTATGCAACAATAACAGAATATATCTTACGGTTGGTAACATGGGTCAGTGGAAGAATGAGAGCTTCTTCTAAGACGGATCACACAATTTTGACCTGCAGAACCCACATATCAGAAGGAAAGAATCAAATTCCACAAGCTGTATTCTGACTTCTACGTATGTGTTGTATAATTTAAGAGCCCTCATTACAAGTTAAATAAAGAAATATAAAAATGTATAATTTAGTAACATTTTTGCCCCAGATACTCATTATATTCAATAACATGTTTACTTATATTTAATCTTCTATTTTATGTATTTTTTGTCTTATTTTTGCATTGCTACAATAAAATGCTCTAACAAAAGAACCTGAAGCATGGAGTATTTTATTTGACTCACAGTTTAATGTAAAATCTTATCAGTTTGGGAAAGTCATGTCATTAACTTGAAGAAGTTAGTCACACTGCACCTATCGTCAGAAATAGAGAATAATGCATTATTGCTTGCATACTAGTATTAAGTTTACTTTCTCCCCTCCTCTATAATCCAGGATTCTTTATCTGAAGAATAGTGCTGCTCATGATAAGACATAATTTTACAAACACCCATAGACTTTCTCACAAGTTCAAGTAATCTAGACAACTCTTCGTTGAGAATTCCTTCTCTTCCTGCTTTAAATCATGCCAAATGGACAGTTACAATTAGCCCTCACAACTATACTTCATTTTCACCTTCATGTGTACATACATAAGGAATTCTCTTTAATATTTAAAAACATTGAAAGTACAGTTTTAGAACTATTATCTTCAAGATAAAATTGAATATAGCTTAAGATATTGTAGAGAGTTCTATTATATTTACCTTTCTGCATATTTATTATAAATATCTAGGTATTTCTAGATATCTGAGATAAACTAGTTCTTTTCACTAGCATTGGAAAATCCATGGAAATTGCTCTAAAATTTGTGTTGTCATTCACAAAAGGCTTTTGAAAGAGCTTAGACACAGAGGAATATGTATAAGTAAGTATGCCATTATGTTTATACATTCTGAAGCCTGGCTATTGGCTGTCTTAGTCACTGCCATTCCAGTGTCCCATACATATCAGGTATAATGATATAACCATGATATGCCCTACTAGTTCTAATAGAGTTTTTATTATACATTCCATTTCTCCAAGTGTCATCCATTTATATACATTTATCAATATTCTATAAAAGCAAATGAATTAAATTTTATCCAGAATCAGGTAAACATAAACAGTATGTATGTATAGTGTGTATGCTAAGTAGGATTCTAGTTTAGTCCCCAATTTTTCCCTCTCTGAGTTATCCAGTGAAACAGTGACCATTTTTTTTCTATATCCGTATATGGTCAGTTTAAAATGGCAACTGGTAGGGAAGCATAGGCAAACTTCAGAGACAGGATAGCAACTTCCAGCCAAACATCTAAAAGAACTATGATGCTTTGGTCCTCTATCCTCAAGTAATGTGTTAGCCTTAATAAGAAGAATGATCTGGGAAGTTATTTCTTTTGATTAATACTCTGTGAAGCATGATGTATTCCTTGTAAGATGTAATGCAGAGGACCCAATAGATACCCCTTGTGGTAGTGACATAGAACACTAGGACATAATTTATTAGTACTGTCATGAAGATAGCAAAAATTATCTTCTAAAATAAAATAAAATAAATCTTCTGTAAAATTTATTTTCAGATGACATTTCTGAACCAAACTTTGGCATATTATCCTACTCTATTTGCAAGAATTTCAGTGATAGTGATGGCATAGTACCTGTAACAACTTTTGAGGTAGGTATAGTAGTTATGAGACTGAGATAATTTACTAGATGACAGAATCATTCTCATTCTTTCATTGTTTTAGTCTGTGCAGTATTATATGAGATTATCACATTCTGTGTGGAGACCAGGAGCAGTGGTTTGCAGAGTTCCATTCAGATATGTTATCTCAAAGAAACTTATGTGTTACTTCAGACACTTGTTTGGTGGTGGTGTAGGTAGTGGGGTCCTATTTCCAAGCTCTTAGGGAATCTTTGTTACTTGATTGCCTTCACTCACAAGATGACACCCGTGCTCATTACAATATGTCTTTCAATCAGATCAGGGCAAGTTTTTCTGACAGTATGGCTGGAGTTGTTTAGTATTGTCAGGTATCAATTTAATTACCCATAACCAGTATCAACTTTTACATAAAAGAAAGTAGTACACAATATACTTGAATTTTCTAGCATGTATCTCAAATAGTAAAGATATTTACACGAAGCACTTTATTCTGTGATACTATACATATATCTTGCTGTAGGAGATTGAGATTTTAGTCACTATACATTATAGTCTTTTGAACTTGTTTTGGTCCTTGAAATAAGCTTTGCAGTTTTTCCACTTAGTTCTTTGCACACAATTGATTTGACCCTGTCTAATGCTATGTATAACTTTGACACTCTCTGAAGAGTGGAAATGCAGATAAATCTTCCTGTTTTACAACATTACATAATGATAGTCTTATTTTTAATAATCAATGTAAAATATGCAATTTATATAAATGCATTTTGAGTATAGTTAAGGAAAAGTGTAGGCAAGTGACATAATGTTAATATAATTTGCATGATATTATTTTGGAGGGCATAACAATGGATGAGTGAGAAACAAAGTATAAAGCTCAGGAATGCTCTTCCTCAAAGTTGACTACTAAGCTTTCACTAAAATAGTGTGGCAAACTACTTAATAATCAGCTTGAGAAAGATTATTATTCAAAACTGAGGAAATCTGAAATCGTACAATAAAAGTAGTTGATAATCTATTACCACTATATGGTATATACTATGTGGCAAGCCAATAGCATCACTGGAAAAGTATATGGGAAGACACATCAGGAATCATACTGTACTTTATCAAGCAAAGAAAAGGATGCCACATAGTATTTACAAACAAGAACACAACTAAGCAGATAAGGATGTGGAACAATAACTGGCAGGAGTATGTGTGTAAAGTATAAGTGGCTAACCAAATCCCTACATATAGAAAATCAATCCATAATAATTGTTGTCTTTCAAAGATTATATCATTTAACAGCATTATCATTCATATCACTTACTGAGATTTCCACAAATTATATTTTGGTTATCTCATTGAACTCTGGGATTTCTTATCCTAAAGTAAATGAGCTAAGGTTCACAAATGATTGAATGGAGATTCTAACAGGAGTTGGGCTGCAAAGCTTTCATCTACGCTACTGCCAGCTATGCTCTTCAGCATGCAGAGGTAAAGATCTCACATTACTCAGCTGTGCTGGCAGCAGGTACATATTGGCCAATTATGAGGGCTAGGTCAACTGTGATGCAGGATCCGTTTCAAGTTATGACAGATACATTATGAGTTATGACAGATAATTTGGGCATTTTACCTGATTGAAGTAAAAGCTATCTGGATCTGTAGTCAATATGTTTATTGGGCCAGTTTCTGAGCAGGATTCATGGTGTGGTGAAGAGTAAATATTTACAAAAGCAATCAGATATCCCCCTAGATTTTATGTCCATCCCTCTTTCCCACCTTTCAGTGGCTTCCCCTAAGTGGTTCTCTCAAAGGCCCCATAGGGGCCAATTATTCCCAGCTCAGAGTGACAAAAGCTTTACCTACCAGAGGCTGGCTCTAGGCACAGAACACACCCACAGATTCACAATCCAGTAAGCATTCTTGGGATAAAGGATCATAAGGGTCCTGATATCTACAGCAGTCTGAGCTATGAACACATAAATATGCCTGCAGTTGGCAAATAGAAATATATAACCAGGGTGTAGGTTCCTTCCATTCTACAGTCTTTCCATATTCTCTTCTCCTACCAGTTACTTCTCCACTTTCCTTAACTGCTTAGTTGTGTTCTTGTTTGTAAATACTATGTGGCATCCTTTTCTTTGCTTGATAAAGAAAATTCTGATTGCAATGTGTCGTTCTACATACTTTTCCAGTGATGCCTTGGCCTGTCAGATAGAATATGCTCTATAGTGGGTAACAGATTATCAACTATTTCTATTATATGAATTCATATTTCTCTGTCTTACACATGAAATATGCATTCATATACACACAAAAAATTCTTATTTTAAGGTGAAGGAAAGTTTTTGATAAGCTAATTTTTCTGGGATCATAAATCCTCTACGTCTTAGAGCTGATGCTTGAATTCAGGACCACATGTTGCCAAACAGAATCTTTTTAATCCCTTTCTGGTGTCACCATAAAAACAAAGGTGTGTTTTGGTAATGTTTGTTTTGCTGTTTTATTATGTAGCTAATATGAATGCTACCTTAAGCAGACAGAAATGTGGTTTGCTATTTTGCAGCTTCTTTTACTCTATTGCTTGGAAATGGCTGCATGTATTTCTTTGTATATATGCCACTTCGAAAAGATGAATTTCCAAATAGCCTGCCATTTTGACTATCTTGGAATTTTGATTACACTTTCAGTCTGTGACAGAAATGAAAAGTTGCAGCCTGTTTAATTTTCTGTAATTCCAGAAGCAGTTACTAATACCTCATTATAATCCTTCATCACTAATACATTACTAGAGAAACAGAAAGATCATCTCACTGTGTTGCCATTTTGAAATAAAGAATTTGGATTCTAATAGCATGGTTCCTGTGTTATAGAAATGAAATGTTATGATTTTTTTATGATTCACTGCCAGTCTGCCACTTTCATCAATGCTGCCCCAAGACATCTTCTCTAGGATTTTATTTTACACAAGACTGAAAGAAGCAATCCCATATTCTTTTGCATATAGGTTGTATTTTTTGGTTTTTCTGTTTGCTTGTTCGATTGTGTTTGTTGTTGTTGTTTATTTCATACATCAAGAAGACCCATTTTACTATGTTATCCCAATGTAATACAGTTCCGGTACTATCACAGGTGTTATCACTCAGCTAGTTAGCCAGGATCAGTGCAAAGCACTGAAGTAAAGACCTAATGTATGGATTTGAAGTGATTATGAAAGATTTTGCAGTTTTCCTCTAGTCAGCTTAGAAATTTCATTTCAATGACAAAGGAGTTTATAATTATCTGATACTCCCTCCCAACTAAGGCAAGGGAACACATTTCAATTCTTGTTAGAATTCCAACAAACAAAAATTACCTACCACAATTTCTGATACATTTTCATGATACTGCTGACATTGGAAGTAGTTACGATGTCAAGAAAAGAAAAGTGTGCTCAAGAAGAAGCTCCAGGGAAGTAAAAATGTGTGTACATAATTTTATATTTACAGTACTCTACTTCATTGGGTTAAATTAACATTTTATTTATTTATTTATTTATTTATTTATTTATTTATTTATTTATTTATTTTAAACTCCAGATTTTATTTCCCTCTCAGTCCACCCTTTAACTGTTCCACATCCAATACCTCTTCTCCACCGTCCTGTCTCCATGAGGATGTCCCCACCCCCCACCTCTACCCCACCAGACTTCTAAATTCCCTAGAGCCTCCAATCTCTTGAGGATTAGGTCCATCTTCTCTGATTGAGTCTAAACCCATCAGTCCTCTGCTGTATATGTGTTGGGGGCTTAATATCAGACGATGTATGTTGCCTGGTTGCTGTTAAATTGTCTGAGAGATCTTGGGGATCCAGGTTAATTGAGACTGCTGGTCCTCCTACACAGTCACCCTCCTCCTCTGCTTCTTCTGGCTTTCCTCTAATTCAACAACAGGGGTCAGCAGCTTCTGTCCATTGGTTGGGTGCAAATATCTGTATCTGACTTTCAGCTGCTTGTTGGGTCTTTTTGAGTACAGTAATGATAGGTCCCTTTTGGTGAGCATTTTATAACCTAAATAGACTAACTGATGGATATTGTAGAAAGACAAAAAACTGTGTTGTATTTTTTTCCACTAAAACTGGTATCAGTATGACTATTATAAATATGAAAAACAAGTGACATAAAATGTGTCAGTAGTAGTGACCAGTTGTTTACTGGCTATTCAGCAAGTACCATGTTTAATGAACTCATTAGTAGGCTGTTATATTCATTTGTATGAAACTTCTTCATAAATTCTACTCCCTATACAGTTCTGAAAGCTTACTTGTTAGGTATATTAATGGAGAACCTGAGAAAGATAACTTGGAACAATGTTATATAGCTACTAGGACCTGAAGCTAGGATTAACATCTAAGCCTTTATTGCCTGTCCATGTCACCATTTGAAAAATATCCATGCTCCTAATAACTCATTATCGTAACTAAGAAACCATTTCCCATATCTCCGTCCATGTTTGTCCATCCCAAAAACATTTCTTCAGGTGTTTATTTATCCTATTATACCAGATCTTTTTCTAGAATATCATACATTTTTGAAGAAACCTTAGGCGCATACTCTGTAGTCCTGCTAGTTGCCTTTGATTCTCCCTATTCCACCTTTGAAATTTATCACTGTTTCATGCTGACAGTAAAACTAACTGAAGTTTTCTCTTTTTATTTTTCTTTATTCTTGTCTCATACTACATCCTAACTGCAGTTTCCCCAAATTCCACTCTCCCCAGGTCCCCTGACATATCACCTTTATTCCCTCCATCTTTCTTTCCTTTCAGAAAAGAGCAGGCCTTTGTGGAATATCCACCAAACATGGCACATCAAGTTGCATATTAAGCCTAGATGAGACAATCCACTTGGAAGAACAGAGTCCCAAAACAAGCAAAAGAGTCACTGTCAATGTTAGGAATCCTACAAGAAGACCAAGAAACACATCCAATAGCATATATGCAGAGTGCCTTGGTCAGTCCCATGAAATCTCCCTGTTTGACAGTTCAGTCTCAGTAAAGTCCCTATAATCCCTGGGGTTAGTTGATTCCTATGAGCTGTGTTCTTGTGATGTCCTTGACCCCTCTAACTCTGTCTAATGTTTGGCTGTAGGTCTCTGTATCTGCTCCTTTCACTAGCTAGATGAACCCTCTTTAATAATGATTATTCTATAGTCTAGTCTTTAAGTATAGCCGAATATAATTAGGAGTGATTTCGTTGCCTTTTTAGATTCCAATCATATTTTGCTCTATCCTAGGTCTCTGTGTTATAGCTGGTTTCTGGTCCTCCAGGCAGTGTCAGGAGTATGTTCCTTCTCATGGTATGGGTCTCAAGCTGAGATCCTCATATTTTTTTGTCATCACTTACAATTTCTGTTCCACTTTTACCCCAGCACCTCTTGCTGGCATGACAAATTTAGGTAGAAGTTTCTGTGGCTAGGTCGTTGTTCTAATCCCTCCATTGTAAGCCTTGCCTAGTTACAGATGATACTGGGTTCAGGCTTCTGGGTTTTGTTTGTTTGTTTTCTATTTCCTTCTATTCTGTCTTTTTCTTATTTTTTGGTAGAGTTTTTGTTCCTCTTTTTATCTTTCTCCTATCAACTAACTGTTTAGTTCTCTAGATATATTATCTCTTCAAGAAGATTTCTGATAGGACAAGATAATGAAAGGAACATTTCCTGTGGAATAGTATTCTGTGTTCATGTTTACAATAGTTATAACACTACAGTGAAATTATCATCTGTTGTTGTATTCAAGTGAGCCAAGATCAGGACTTTTTTATTGTAGAGCTTAGCTAGATTCTAGAAACAGAGACAAAAAAAGGTGCTGAATACACAATGAATGTTCTGATTAGTATTTTGAAATGAAAATTAAAATAGGTATCCTAGTTAACTTTATGTCAATTTTATAAAAGTTAGAGTCATTTTGGAAGAAAGAAACTCAATTGAGAAAATGGCCTCAGGAGAATGAAACCAGGGTTTTCCTGGTTCTGTGTGCTATAAGAAAGTAGGCTGACCAAACAATGGGATCAGAACAGTAAACATCACTGCTCCCTGACAACTGAGCTTGTTTCTGCCTCCTGGTTTGTGTATTGAGTACATATCTGGGCATCACTGAATGATGTACTGTGATGTAGAAGTTCAGTCAGAAATAAATGTTTTCTCCTCTAGTTGCTTTTGGTGTTTTATCCCACCAATAAAAACATGAACTAAATAAGACATTAGGGTTAAATAATAGAGAGTAAAATGAAAATGGAAATTTTTCTATAAAAATAACAAGAAAACATACTGGAAAGTATGAAATTTAAAGTGAGACATTCAAAGGAGAAAAGACAACCTTTTGTAAAGGTGAGAAAGTGCAAAATAAATTGACATTACACCAGTATTTTTAAAAAGTAGTGTGTGGCATGGAAAGATTAGAGAGAGTATTTTTACAGAAGTCCAATTTTTAATTTTTGATGAACGTGAACACGGATTTTCAAGGTGGTTAAACTGGTTCATGTTCTCACCAGGAATGAATAAGGGTAAACAACCTTTGCCATTGTTTCAGTTATTTTTTTCCAAATTGTTTATTCTTCTTTCATACAATACATCTTGATCACAGCCTTCACTCTCCCCACTCCTCCCAGTCTTCTGCCCCCACTTCTACTTTTCCCACATCTACTACTCCTCAGTTTCCCTTCAGAAAATATCAAGCTTCCCAGGGATATCAACTGAACAACATAATAAAATACAATAATGCTAGGTAGAAAAAGGCAACCGAGTAGGAGAAAGAGCACCACGAACAGTCAAAAGAGTCAGAGATACCTCACTTTCACCAGTAGTAGTTCCACGAAAATAGAAAGCTAAAAAATTCAGATCGCCTGTCAGAGGGGGTTCTGGGTGGCCCCTCTCTGCTTGGACTAGGGGCAGAAGTCACCCCTTTTAGGTTGGGTGGAGATGGGTTTTGGAAACAGCCTGTATAAAGTAACAACCTCATCTTGAGTCTCGTGGTCCTCCATAGCTAACTTATGATAATCTATCTGAGTAGGTTTTGCTACCAAATTATTTATCTGTTGTATCACAGAGTTAGTCCGCCTATTTGAGAGCCAGGGACCAGCAGAAAAAGGCAAAAAGAACCCAAATAATGGTCCCAAGATGTAAGGAAATAGGGTTGACAACCTTGGAGAGGCTACAAATCAATTCTTGTACCAGTATTCATCTGTTTCTTTCTCTCTCTGATTTTTCTTAGGGCCTTCACTACCTATTTCATGCTCTCTTTAACCCTCCTTGTCTTGTCTATGTAAAGGCAACATTATTCTTTAAGGGCTGTAAACAGTAAAGAGCTGTACACAACCTTTTCTATTGTACTAGAGTAAATCAAGTCCAGTAAGGATCTTTGCAATTTTAGGAGGTCTCTTCAGACAGAGAAACTAGGGATTTCTTCAGATTAGTGATGTCAATCTCTAGCTGTTTGATGTTCTTCTCAGTGGCCCTTCAAAGATCTGAGTAGCATAAATTCAGAGGCCAGCATCTGGATTAGAACTTCTAACAGCAGACATCACAGGTGATTCATTTTTACCTGGAAAGGAAAAAGAAGGGAATTCTCAGGGAGATTTCTCTTCCCTGGATGTAAATTGTTATTCATCTTATTTATGGTTGGGGCTGGCTTTGTGGAGGTATCTATTCTTTTCATTAATCTTTTTGGTAGCCGGTTAGCTGTGCCTTCTGTGGTATCAGACAGGCATATCAATCCTCGGCCCCATAAGGGAACTGGGTCTGGGCCATTCCCTTTAAGGGTAAGAGGGTCCTTCCCCATATCTGTGGCAAAGTTTTGTTGGTCTCCGTGGTGCCAGAGGCAGTCAGCAGCAGATTTGCCATGAGCTTTCAGCTTTAGAGAGATAAAAGTGAACAAGGCATGATGGAGAGTATTTCAGGGGGACTCCTTCTGAGGGGGTACCGTTCCTCCTCTTTTGGTTTTAAAGCCAATTTTTCAGAGTTCTTATAAAATCAGGGCAGAAGCACCAACAGTCGCTCCTTCCACATTCAGAGAGTCATGAAGACCCTATTTAAGGATATATAAATCTATATTAATAATCTTTTGTCAAAGGACTGTTATAGCACCGCTGACAACTAATCAGACTATATAATATGTCGATTAGTAATAGCTTCTTCTACTTTTTATGAGATTGCCTCTATTTTGTCAATTAATTGTTGAGGAAAATTAGGATTTACCTCTCTCTTAAGAATATTGAACAGAGACTTAAATTCTTTTGTGGAGAGCTTAAAATAGGATCTTAGCCAATTAGCAACTCCTAGAAACTTTTGAAAATAATTTAAAATAAGTAAACTCTCTCCCTCTCTCTTTTTTTTTAGACCCTTTATCTGTGTTGTTTTTTTTTAATTGGATATTATACATATTTACCTTTCAATGTTATCTCCTCTCCCATTCTCCCCCAAAACCCCTTATCCCATACCCCCTCCTCCTAATTTTTTGAGGGTGTGTTCCAAACATTCTCCCAGTCCCATCTCCCTGCTCTTGAATTCCCACATAAATAAAAGATAAAAATATCTATCTGGGTTCCCTGAGGGACAAGACTGACTGCATAGGGGTTGATGTCAAAAGTATCCCCTCTCCAGGAAAAAGACATCGGGATGGGTATGGCTCTCATGCCTCACTGGACAAAGACAGGGGACTGGAGTCATTACAAGGTCCCCTTCAAATACTAGAGGTCAGGCCTCTATCCCCGCCTTCGCAAGTTTAGAATTGCCACAGCTCTTCTATACTTTGAGAAGGGAGATGTCAGGGGCAGCCCTGCATACACACTGAAGGCCTAAAATCACCCATAGGCCTAAAACTAGCAATAGGCCTGTCATACATGTATACTAACACCAAGTCTTGAGTCTCTGTGGAAAAACATTGAAACAGATGGCTATAAGCTAATGTAAACAGGCAGCTTTTGTGGAAATCTACAAGCCTGAGTAGTCATAGACCTTGTAAATAGGTAGCCTTGGCAGACAATACCAACTTAGATAAGGACAAGCGAGTCATAGGCAGAGTCACAGTGACTTGTCCCCTAAACCTTCACCCAGCCAATACCCAGTTCTGAAGATATCTGTATTCCCCCTGATCACCCACACTCCAGTGTCATTCCCTTCCCACATCCTGCCTTTCTGTGCTTACAACCCCTGTGTGAATGAATTACGATTTGAGAAAAATTAAATTATTAAAACAAAAAAACTAAAAAAAAAATAAAGAAAGCTAAAAAAAACACCAACATATATGCAGAGGATCTAGTGAGAACCGTTCAAACTCCTTGACTGGTGCTTCCTTCTCTGCACAGCCCATTAGAGCTGCTTAATTGATTCTGTGGCCCATGCTCTCCTGGTATCCTCGACTCTTAGACTCCTACAATCCTCCTTCACCTTCTTCTGAGGTTATTTATACTCCATCTTGTAAGGGGAACTTCCCTACATTGTCTGACTTTGTAAATAAAGACAACAGAAGCCTATCACTGGACAAAGATATAGAGGTCGGTTTTCTGGGTCAATAGAGGAGAAGACCAAATGAAGTTTTTTCAGGCAGGCTGTGGATTGGAGATGACAGACACCATGTCGGCCTGGGGCCTATTATAACCAGTGGTGGCCTCCACCACCAGAAGAATTCCTGCTCAGGATAGCTGAAGAGTTTAAGACAATAGATTTTGTGCCCAGAGGTTGTGACATCTGACTAATTTTAAATATTAAGACTGTCGTGTGTTTTCCATCTGCCTTGACTCAGGTGGCCAAGAGAGAGAACACATAGCCACAGGGCAGTAGCCGGAAGTCCCAGAGCAAGCCACATTGGTGGATGATCAGTATAGAGTGATTAGAGCTCCCAATGTTTGTAGGAAAATCGTTAGCTAGCCATGGGAGCTGAGTGAGGCCTGAGCAGTCCTTAGAGGCTAGTGGAGCTAGCCACAAGACGTTGAAAGACCAAAGGGAGCTCTTGAAAAGGAGCAAGTCTGGATTATAAAATTACACGCAATGCAGTCCAATTTTTGGCTGTGCGTCTCTGCCTCTGCTTCCATCAGCAACTGCAGGAAGCTTCGTTAATGAGAATTGGGTTAGGCATTGATTAAAGAATTTAAAAAAATTGTAAAAAAAAAAAAACGAAAGGTATACAGTATACAGTCTTTATACTTCACCTTTATTCATCTTAAAAATAGCCCAGTGGCTGTGTTTGCATTTGACTGCTATTCTGTTGGAGCCTTAATGAATAATTATTGTTTCCAGAATGTAACATGTTTTAATGCAAATCTTTAACTGAGGAGTCTTTCATATAGTGTGAACATTGTCCATGGAACTAACATTTTAGAGTCACTAGTTGATGCCTTATTTTACATTGTTGTTTTTTCTTAAAAGATAGAAAAATGTTTCTTTTTTAACTGAAAGTGACAGGAGAGCATTAACATGATAAATAGTTTTAATTTCAATAAATGCATTCAATTCCAAAGAAGGTCAGCACCAAAGAATTTCGCTGATACATTCTAAAATCCTTTTTTTTTTCTGTCTATCAATAAAGCTAATCAGTTCATCTAGAACCCTGAAAATAAAAATTCCAAGTTAGAAAATAAATAATTTGATAAAAATAAACAAAAACAGAAAACAAATAAAACCCTAATTTTCCACAGGAATCTTTTCTTTACATGTGACAAAAATTAGATGATATTTTTTTCATGAATCCATTTTTTAAAGTAGGCTTAGTTCCAGTAGTACTTGACAATGTTCATGACATAGAAAGCCAAAAAAACCAGAGCATTCCTTGAATATACTTTTTTATACTCTGGAGTTAATGAAATTATGAAGACCAGTAGTAGTGCTCTTAGTCAACTACTCTAGCAATTACTATGCATAGAAAACCATAACCAGTATCTAGATATAAAATATCACAATGCAGTGGACGTGCACTCTATTCCCCTATGTGTCTGTTACCATGGCATGTATCTGTCAGCAATTTTCCTTTTTTCTTTTTAAGTACTGATATAACCACCTTAGGTAATGAAAAAATAATAGGGTCTTGAATATCTTCCATTTTAGTTATGGTTTTGCCACTCATTGCAGACTGGGTCTCTTTCAATTAATGTATTGATTAAAATATCTTGTTATATAAACACAAAATTTTTGTTTAGAATAATACACACATATATATATATATATGTATATATATATATATATATATATATATATATCTTGACATATAAACAGTATTCTTGATAATGAACATTTTTTTGAATTTTAAGAAAAATAATCATAATATCATCATGTAAGTGATGATTTGATAGTCTCCAAAATAAAATGTATTTGTTTATCTCTTATATTAGTGTTTATTTATCTGTTATATTTGGATTCATCATTAAGAAAAACAAAAAAAGATAACCCACATTAAAATTTTAGGACTCTGTGTAGAGAGTGGCAGGCTACAGAAGTGGATAGGGACAAGAATACATCAAGAGAGGTTAGTATAGAGAAACTATATTGGTTACATATATGAAAACATAACCTACTATTTGATATCAATAGCATATTATAGCAATTACTATGATTTTACAAATTCACAAGGGATGGAGAGATGGCTCAGTGGTTAAGATCACTGACTGCTCGTCTAGAGATCCTGAGTCAAATTCCCATCAACCACATGGTGGCTCACAACCATCTGTAATAGGATCCAATGCACTCTTCTGGTGTATGTCTGAAGACAGCTACAATGTACTCATATAAATAAAAATAAATAAATCTTTTTTAAAAATCACTATATAAAGTGTTCTGCAAAGTTCTTTCATCTTTATCTGGAATTTTTCTTACTTAGAACACTCACAGCCACTGACCCTTCTGAAAATCTATTGCTGGCACCCAGGTGTGACTTTGGTAAGTCTCTTCTGAAGAGAGTGAACAGCCATCCCCATGTTCTCTCATACTCCTCTTCTCAAGGCACAATGAAATATTATCATTACCCTTTAATTAACTTGACTCCACTTCCGAGTTTCCAGAATTACACTATATCTGCCTGCAATGGTCTAGAGAAATCAGAAGATGTAACTTATGGCCAACATGGCTTCAGCTTCCTATATTTGAGATGGAAGATTCAGTTTCAATGATAAATGATTTTTTGTAGTATTACTAATTAAACCTGATACAAGCCAAGATGAGCCATTTTCTACCAAATATAACCTCCTAATTCAAGGACTTGTGTGCCACAGCCCTCTATGATGAAGCTAAATGTCACATAGGTCCACATGGCCAACTGCCATTTGTAAAAGGGATTTAAATAACTTTCCCTTTATGCTTTCTTAAATGTCAGGAGCTTTATATATGATAAAGAAATAGCTATTTGAGGAATCAGCCAGCCTTAAAGTAATTAATTCTTGCTAAAGGTAAGAACGTTGTATACTATTGGAATTGTTTGACTAGCTGTTAGTTTATTTTAGTTAAAATTACTCCACAAAGACTCAAGAAATTGTTACATATTATAATTTTGTGTACTGATAACCATTTGAAAGTATGAGACTTTGTGATAAAAATTAAAAGGAGAAATGGAATTAAAAATAATACAAGATATAAGCTTGAAAGCTCTCCTATGTACATGAAATAAAGAATTATGAAAATAGCCATGCAAACTAAAACTGCATAAGCAATGCAATTACTATCAAAATTCAAATGGCATTATACATGGAAGTAGAAAAATATCCCCTAATTCATATAGAACTATAAACACCCCCAGTAGCCACAGAAATCTTGAGCTGAAAAAGAAATGCTAGAGATGCTATAACAACTTGCCTTAAAATACATCTGATATCTATTTATACTAAAGAGAAATAGCAGCAAAAATATGTAGTACTGGCACAAAAAGAAATGCATACCAGTGAAATAGAATTAAAGGATAGAATTTTACTCACAGAACTACAGCCATCTGTTTCTTGACAAAGTTCCAAAACTGTATGTTGTGGTGTCGACAGCCTCTTTAACAAATAATGCTAGTAAAAGCAGATATATACATATCCAAGACTCAAAACGCATCAATATCTAGCACTATGTAACAAATGCAGTTAAAAATTGTTCAAATGTGAATGTTCAACTGAAAACTTTGAAACTAATAGAAGAAACATAATATTTAAAGAATAGGCTAGGAACAGGACTCCAGTAAGTCATAAAATGGCAAGAACTGTCAAATGGAATTTCATCAGAGTAAAAGGTGAAAAAAATTGTTTCAGTAAAAACAGTTACTCAAATGAGTAATGAGAATGAAGGAATGACAGAGGTATAGAGAACAGAAAAGTGTATGAGTAGACAGATTTACTACCATTCCCCATCCAGGTACAAAGAGTTAAGTCTTACGGAATATGGCTGCCCAATTTAATACTTCATCTTCAGGCACTACAAAATCGGTTGTAGAACTGAAATAGATAGTGGAAGCACACACATGCATGTATGTACATTCACACAAAATGTGCACACATACACACACACATACTCACATGTGCACATATGCACACATACTTCTCTCCCATGTCTGATTCCAGAAGTATTCTCAGTACTCTTCAAGGTCCTCATACTTGCTCCTGAGACCCTGTGTCCCACTACCTTCTGTTAGATGACTTTAGAATCATCCCTCAAGTCACAGTCTTCATCTCCCTAAACTTCAGGAGAAGGCAGAAAGGGAGGCAGGAGGTCAATTCTGTCTGTTGCCTACACCTGTAGCCCTACTCTGAGCAGTCAATATGTATTTTTGTGATGAACCCTCTGCCAGCAATGAATAGTCTCCTTTGTGTTTCGTATACTCCCTCATCTTTCAATATTTCAGGGTCTGGGATTCTTCATTTTTCTCACTGATAAGATGAAATATTGTACCTGATATTTCCATAGTTTTACATAAAATTCATTACAATAGAAGTAAGTGATTTCCTAATGCTCCAAACAGCATTGACTCAGGATATCCTCTCTTGGCAACTGGATCTCCATTTACTCAGTATTCCTTCTTTCACTTATCTTTTAACTCTGAATAGATATCTCATGTGTTTCTGATATAAGCACTATATAGACTCATGTGTGTGGGTAAGGCTATGCATAGAAATACATATCGCTTATATACAGGTGATTTGTCTGATTGCATATTTGTGTACTACTTGTGTGCCTGGTCCCTGCAGAGGTCAGAAGAGGGCAAGAGATCTCTTGGAACTGGAGATAAAGATGGTGGAGAGCCACCAAATGGGTGCTGGGAATAGAACCCAGGTCTTTTGCAAAACCTATCAGTGCTTTTATCTGTTGAACCACATTTCCAGCATGAAACTCACTTTTATAGAATAATATTAATATAAATAAGATGTTGATGTATTATTTGTTTTACCGTATAAACTCAAGGAGAACATTTTTAAATTAAATGATAAATAAAACTAACAACTACTGTTTGATAAGAAAGAAAGAAAGAAAGAAAGAAAGAAAGAAAGAAAGAAAGAAAG
>NW_021620798.1:3165211-3207712 GCF_004785775.1 Grammomys surdaster
AAGAAAGAAAGAAAGAAAGAAAGAAAGAAAGAAAGAAAGAAAGAAAGAAAGAAAGAAAGAAAGGAAGGAAGGAAGGAAGGAAGGAAGGAAGGAAGGAAGGAAGGAAAAAAGAAGGAAAGAAACTAAAATTATTTGCTTACCAAACCAAATCATCAGATTAAATAATTTTCTTTCTCTTTGTGTTAGAAACAGTGGTTAAAAAACAGTCAAAGTCATCTTGAACTATTTATCTTAACTAATATTTTGTAGCAAACATTTCAGTTCACTACAGTGCACTAATATATATTAAATATATCATTCAATACATTATATGTTATAATGTACATAAATTATGATTATATTAAAATGTTAACAGCATAAGGGATGGCACCAAGGCCTGACATTATTACTGATTCTATGATGTGCTTACACACAGGAGCCTGGCATGGCTGTCCTCTGAGAGTCCTTATCAGCAGCTGACTGAGACAGATGTAGATACTTATAGTAAACCATTGGAGTGAAGTCAGGGACTATGGTTGAATTAGGGGAAGGATGGCAGAAGCAGAAAAAGAGGGTAACCCTATATGAAGACAAGTAGTCTCAACTAACCTGGACTCCTGAGATTGAGCCACAAACCAGGCAGCATACACTCATTGTTCTGTGGCCCCTGGCACATGTACAGCAGAGAATTGCCTTATCTGGCCTCAGTGGGAGAAGATGTGCTTAATCCTGGAAAGACTTGAGGTCCCAGGGAGGGAAAAGATCTGGTAGGGGGTGGGGAAAAGAGCATCCTATTAGAGACATGGAGAAGGAAGAATGGAATAAGGGACTGTGGGAAGGGTGATAGGTGTTGCAACGACGGGATTGTAAATAAAAAAAGATAGTATAAGTGTCTTATAAAAACTTCTTAAAAGAGAAATCATTTAAAGTAATGAGAACTTCTGTGTTTATAGGGTGTTAAAATACAGTGTCAGTAAAGTGAACATGTCCATAGTGGCTTGCATAGGAAAGAGATATAACAGAAATTAGCCAAAATGGATGAGTACCTTTAACATTCTGAATGACATTGCTGATAGCAAATGGTGAAAAATGGAAAAACTGTTTTTGAAGTATCAGTATATTTTTGTTATTTGACATCTTTATAAATTTTCGTGTACTTTTATTTTCTCTACTTATTATAAATATTCATGTGCTAATGTGATTTCATATTGATAAATTTGTTTCTCACTTATAATTATTAAAGCTTTAGGCATTGTAAAACTTATACCTATTCCTTCATGCACAAATTTATATTTTGCTTTATTTTCAGTAAAATTATAGCATGGGTAATTCCTTACAAATATTGTAACCATTAAATATATGAAATGTTAATGTATACCAATGTTAAATATTACCGTATGAGTGGTTATCAGTTACACTTCATATTTTAAATTCTTAAAAGTAACATGAAAATTCTGATGAATATTTCTTACATAAATATATTTGTTCCTGAATGCTATTTTTCCTTTTAGAAGGAGAAATGCTGAGTCAAAACTGAAAAGTCTCCCATACTTCTTTCGCTTCCTCTGTTCTCTCTCTTTCTCTCTCTCTCTCTCTCTCTCTCTCTCTCTCTCTCTCTCTCTCTCTCTCTCTCTCCTATTTTCCTTAAGGTTCAGAATGGACTTGGAAATTTGCATCTCCATCATCACACTGTCTATAGTTAATGAAGAATTGTTAAAAATTCTACTAACTAGTTTGGAAAGTAAAATAGGACTTTTATTTGTTTTACTTATTATTTATTTATTTTTTTATTGTCTTTTAACTCTAATTTACATTTTGATTTATTTTGTGGCCATGTATATTTGTGTGTTTGTGTGTGTGCTGACATGTATGCCATGTCATTTATGTGACGATTAGAAGACATCTTGCAGGAGCTAATTCTCTTTATTCACCTTTTAGTTTGGAAGATTAATTTCAGGTCCTGAGTGCCTTTACCTACTAAACCAACTCACTAGTACCTTAAAGGTATAGCTTAGGCTTGAATCAGAATTTTGATCCTCCTGCTTCTGCATCTTCAGCACATCCCAATAATGTGCCTTGTCACAACCCTCTTATTTTTTCTCATGATGTAGCTTTAAGTGTTTACACTTATGCTACTAAAGATTAATAGTACTCCATATCTTTGGACAGTTTTCTTGTCACCTTACTGATGTCCTAAAATATTTTATCAGTACTGGGTCCAGGCATTTTTATTACTCACATACCAAGGTTTAGTAATTAATTTCTTTATAAAGTATGAGAAATTAAATGTGAAACATTGTTTTCAGTTGGTTATAACTTTCTCATTATCTGAAATTATACCTTGAATGTAGGAAAAAATAGATAAAATCAGAAACTTAGTATGTAGTAGGATAATTTACAGTCACTTAATTTTGTCCATGTAAATCTTGAATTACAAAAAGGAATAATAATGAATAGTAAACTAAGAATAATAGTGACTTGTATTGACACTAGGAAACAACAACCAAAATGATTTCAAATACTGAAATACAGGCTAATGATAATGATAACAACAATAATACCTATCATTATTAATAATAGTAATATGATGATGATTGTAGTGGTTATGATAAAAAGGTATACTACTAATAAATAGGATATACTCAATGAGATCAAGGTACCTATTATTTAAATATAGAAGTATCTCATAAAGGTCTGAAAATTCATCAGTTACATTGTAATATCCCTAAAGGAAAATTCTATTAACTTTTACAACGTTTCCTAATTCTTAATATTTTCCATTTTCTTCTTTTAAGATGTTTTTACATATATATTTGTTTATGAACAAAATTGATTGTATATCTACTTAATTTTACTAGAATAGATGGTATCTTAAAATTTACTAACAAACTAATATTTTTCATAATTTTCCTGGTTACTTTTATTTTTGTTTTTGTTTGATTAATAAAAATTTTGTGAAATTATTGTATTAATTTGTATTTTTATATTCAAGAATTTGCACAGCTTCTTTGTTTATAGAAGTTTTTCCTATTTTGTATAAATATTAATATTATAAGTACTACTCTGCAAGTGCTTATAGTTTTGTTTTTTAATTATAACCCAGAGAGCGTTCAGTTTAACACATTGTATTGAGAATATTTTAATTCATTTTGTTTAAATTCGTTTATTGAGCTGTTTGTATGTTGCTTTGCTATCTATTTTATTCTAAAATATTCTACGAGAAAATACAGTATGGCAGCCCATATGCCAAAGATGTACAAAGCCCTGAGGTGCCCTAAACTGAAACTAATTTTAGTCTTCCAAATTAAAAATAATATAAAATAGATTAGGGATTTTTTTTACGTATAAAATATGTTTTCTGGAATTTTGCTTCTTTATTGAAAACAGATTTTCACTCACACTACCTAACTCCCCCCTCCCTCCACTCCTCCCATATCCTCCCTATCTCCCTTCTGCTGTAGATCCCCACTCTCCCTCCCTTTTCCTTCAGAAAAGAATAAGTCTCCAGGAGACAGCAACCAAACAGAGCAAAACAAGTTATGAAAGACAAGGCAAAAGACCATCATATAAATGCTGGACAAGACAACACAGGAGCAAAAGAGTCCTAAAAGAAAGCCAAATATACACCATCATTCATAAAAATGCCAAGTTAACAATAACAAAATATATGCAGAGGATCTGGTGAATTCTCTTGAGAGTCCTGTGCTTACTGCTTCAATCTCTGTAAATCCATATAAACTCTGCTTCTCTGTGAACACATATAAACACTGCTTAGTTGATTCGGATGGCCGTGTTCTCCTGGTGTCTTCCATCATCTCTGACTCCTACAAACTTTCCTCCCCCTCTTCAGCTGAGTTTCTGTGGTCCTAGAAGAGAGATCTGATAGGACCACCAGTTTAAACTTTCTCTCCCCATAATGTCTGACTGTGGGTTTCTGCACCCATTCCTATCTACTGATGGAGGACGTCTCTCTGATGACAATTGGAAAACACACTGATCTATGAGCATAGCAGAATGGCAGAATATTATTAGGAATCATTGCATTGATTGTTTTCCAGTAGTGTTTGGTTCTATCATAGGTCTCTGGTCAATAAATTCTCCGGTTCCTTACCATCCAGGTTGTATGGTCAATACAATCTCTGGTTCCTGGCCACCAAAATAGTGTAGGACATGGGCTTCCTCCTATGCTATGGCATGGGCTTTAAGTTAAATTAAATATTGATTGGCTACTCCCACAAATTCTGTACCACCACTGCCCCAGCATATTTTCCAGGCAGGACAGAGTCTTTCACATGCCTAGTTACAATTACCCAAAGACATTTTATATTATTTGAGGCTATTGTGAAGTATGTTGTTTTCCTGATTTTCTATGTCCTTTTAGCATTTGTATATAAGAATTATACTGATTTTTCTTTTTGATTTAATCTTGTATCCAGCTATTTTTTTATGAAAGTGATTATATTTAAAATATATTTCTATGGCAAAATTCTTAAGCTTACTCAATGAAGATACATGAAAATAGCTGTATAAAAAGAGATACTTAGCCCTGTTTCTTTATAATCTCTATAAAAGAAGGAAAATAATACTTAATCATCAGTTTATGAGATAGCTCACATCAGATACTATGTGTTATCAGCATATAAAATACTACAGCATCTAAAGATCTAGGAACATTGCTGAACAGGTGGCAGTAGATTTTAAGAGCCAGGTTAGGGAGTTTGCTGTGAGATTGTGTCTTCTAGTAGCATCAGAAGCTACATCAGTATTCTCAACATTATCACTATCTAAACACAAATTGAACAAGGATGATAACAATGGACATGCCAAAGTAGATTAGGAAAAGTTCCTGATACTTCAGACCTACAAATACATGCTCACAAACCTTACAAAACAACAAAAGTGACACAGGAAAGTAAGGAATGGTAAGAGGGGGAGAAACCAGAGAAGAACACACCAGTTGATTACCCAGTACTAAATACTCATCCCTGTAAATGTGCAAATGATTAATATTAAACAAACAAAGCACACTAAACTTATGATTGTATATCTATATACATATATATGCTTTTAAGAACAGTTAATGAAGAATGAAAGAGGACATTGACTTCAGAAAGGACACAGGAGTATACAAAAGGGTTTGAAAAGAAGGAAGAGAAAATGATATCACTACATTATAATATCATAAATTTTATTTCAAAAGCATAATAGAAAATGGCTCTATAGGCATCCATGACTGTATTTATAATATTTGTTTCATTCACATACACATACACACACACACACACACACACACATCTAAAGCAAAATATTAAGATTTGATAAAGTTGGTCTATGTGTCCTTAATTTTTATTATAAATAATTCTGTATACTTGTCTACATACTTGAAATATTTTACTATAAAATACATATTTTAAATAAAAAGATTTATTTAATATTTATTATCATGAAATGTGTATTCCAAATGCTTTATTTTTCTTTTGTTATTTATCATAACTATATTGATATATATTTCACACGTAAATGCTATATTTAAAGTGTTGAGCATGGGACTGGAGAGGAGACTCAGTAGTTAATAACACTTAAATAGTTCTTTTAGAGTACCCATGTTTGGTATCCAGCATTCACAAGATAGCTCACATCATCTTAAACTTCAGTTCTTACCTCTTCTGACCTCTAAGGGCACAAGACATGCATATACATACATAAGACAATCATAAATATCAAATAGAATAAATAAATCTATTTGAATATTCTGATGTTTATATTAACACTATAAAGTTATAAATTTTGATGAAATAATCAATTATCTGTTTATTAAAAGTATCAGTGAAGTACCTTTCAATTTAAGCCTATAAGTTAAGCTAATGTAAGTATATTTTATAAAACATAGAGTAAAACTTTGTAATTTTAAACATCCATCAAGCTATTTTTTTAATTCATAAAGTATTTATGATTGTATATCATCCTTCCTTACTGGCTATCTTCCCATGTATTTTGATGTCTCTTGTGCTTTGGATAATTATTAGTTTTATCTGTGTGAATATTAAGTACAGGCTTCATTTGAGACTATCAGAGGTGTATATAAACTATATATAAAATAACTTGTTTAAGATGCCAAAAGTGTTAATTTATTCTCATACCTAATTCTTATACATTTACTCCCTGTTAGATTAATTTTATAATTTCCATATTTGTATAGTCTTTATCCATAAAAATACTTGTAATTAAAATTATTTGATGAATTTGTAGTTGAATTATATACCTTCATCACAGTATTTGCAAATCTGAGCTTGACTATATACTGTAAGGAGTGGGTATGAGTCATTATTTTAGATTTGTAGTTAACATCTTATATGTCAGCACAAAAAATTACTTTAAACTTACTGGTAAAGTGAACCAAGTGTCCATATATCCCATCAGTGTTTATTTGTTATGAAAACTCTACACCTCTCATTCATCTGGAATAAGGATGGTCCTATGTGTAATACTCTTTGTTGGCAGGTTTTATCATATATTGTGTATAATAAATCATCTACACTATCCTGACCTTCAAAGTTTCTGTGGGAAAATCATCTGATAGTTTTATCAGGATCATTTTGTACATAGCAAGTCACTTGTCTTTCTGCTTTAAAAAATTCTTTCTGCCAGGCGGTGGTGGCGCACGCCTTTAATCCCAGCACTTGGGAGGCAGAGGCAGGCTTGATTTCTGAGATCGAGGCCAGCCTGGTCTACAGAGTGAGTTCCAGGACAAGCCAGAACTATACAGAGAAATCCTGTATCGAAAAATCAAAAAAAAAGTCTTTCTTTGACTTTTGGTAATTTTATCACAATGTGTTTTGATATAAATATGTTCGTTACATAAATGTCTTACCTTTAACACTTAAATTTCTGTAATTCTCATTTTTTTATGATATTTTTGTCTTGAAGCTACCTTATAGGGTTTTTTCACATTTTTTTGAATCATCATTTGCATACTTATTGTTTTCAGATAATGTTAAATATCCAGATCTTTTCCCCCTGCAGTTTATTCTCTGCTTTATTCAATCTATTGTGTGCATTATTTATTTGTTATTTGCTATTTGATAACTTCATACATGAATAAAATATGAATTTTGTAAAAACAAAGCTTGATTCCTTCTAAAATTACTTATTTTTATATTATAATATAAACAAAAACATTTCTCTCATTCTTTGTGCCCTTTCAATCACTCCTATTTACCCCTTATTGCTCTCTCTCAAATTTGTGGCCTAATTTTTCATGATTTGCTATTGTATGCATATATATCTATATATAAATATATTTTTTCTAAACATAAACTGCTCAGTCTATATACTATTTCTTCTATGTATGTTTCAGTGTTGACCATTTGTTATTGGATAGCCATTTGGCGAGCTTTTTGCTGGGGAAGACCATTTCTCCTTCTGTCTGCATTCTTAGTTTCCTGTAGATCTTTGTGTAGCATTATGAAATCATGGACTTTTTCACATCCACTTTGGCTTGCCCATGGTGTTATCCTTGTTCAGTTTATATGTAGGAAGTGATAAAGGTGAGGCATAGGGATCAACTTGCATCGGGCACGAATGTTCAGAATTATAGAGTAGCTTCACTTCTGTTTTAATCTCTAGCTTCTAGTCCAGCTGCCATGTAAAGGTAGCCACATCATATTTCAGATATAGATATGAACTAATCCTATTATAATCTATTTCTATAATAGTGAACTACTTGCCTTTAAGCCATGAGCCAGAGTAGTTAAGGACATTTGCTGCTCATCTAGCAGACCTGATCTTGATTCCCAGTAGCTTTGTCAGATAATTATCAAGCTCCTATAATTTCAATTCCAAAATTCTGATGTCCTCCTCTGCCCTCCAAATACATACACATACACACACACACACACACACACACACACACACACACACACTTTTTACTGAGACAAAATATTCTTTCCTCTCTTAAATTGTATCTTTATATATTGTATAACAGTGACCTGAAAAGTAACTAAGATATGTATTGACACATGGGGTTGTAGTTTGTATTCCTACTGATAATATAATATATTAGAATATACATTCAGCTAACCCTAAGAGCTTGGCTCAACATCATTATTAAGTTTTATATGTTAGGATAGCAGAATGCTCCTTTGAAGGTTTATAAATGTTAGTCGGGGTTGCAAACAGCATCTTTCTAGGGTGGTAACGTAAAATATTATTTTTAACTGGAAAGGGTCCTTTTCCATTTGAGATGTCTGGTATGTTGTACAGTTGAGTGGACTTAGCAGCTAGATGTTAAGGTTATGTCAGTCATGAACTAATCCTTGTTTTAGGTGGGGTTCCTAGTTAGATCTCAGCATAGAACAAATGACAAGCTATAGCACTATTTTAAGAATTTTCTTCATTCAGAATGGCTATAGGCTGTGCATCATAGTTTTGTGAGGATTTTGCTTGTGTGCATGGCCAGATCTGACACAGTTAAGAATTCTAGTCTGCCTGAATTGCTGATCTTGGTAGTTGGCCATAGAGGATCACCAGCTTGGCTCAGCAGACATTGGGAGCCATTGGCTGTTCTCTCTGACTGGACAAAGTTGCCAGCAGAGACATAGTGCTACTGCCAAGATATGCATGGTGATATTTGTGAACTTTGCTTTCTTTTCTTGGAAGTAACTGGTTTAAAATATTTTCCCTTGTGTATTGTTGTAATGCGTTAATCAGGTGAAGCAGAAGTGCCACTATTGAACTGATAATGCAAGAGAAGCTGAGTATGTGTTTCAGGTTATTTTTAATGACTAGGAGAATCTTTTACTCAAGGGCTAATGTGGTGTCTTGTGTGAGGAAGAGAAAAGTTAAAATAAAGGTGTTACAATTACCATGGAAGTGGCTTAAGAATGGCTTTGTTGGTTTTTTGTTTTGGTTTGGTTTGTTTTTTTTTTTTGTTTCTTTTTCATTTGTTTTATTTATTTCCAGGTTCTTAGAATTTTCATTAAGCATTCTACTCTACAGATGGATTCTAATTAGTAATTCTATGAGTAGTATGGAGCCTGGGGCTTCTCTGTTTTCCTTCTTGCTAATGTTACTCCCATAAGTCATAAGTTTTATTATACTATGGAAATACAGAAATGCTTAGCCTGAGTTATAAAAGCCAATTTTCTTTGTCTAATAATTGAAATACTTGAAATTTTCAAAATCTATATTTTCAGATTTTTTTCAGTCTTAGGAAAATCTCATTTTGGTACATGTTACCCTTTGTAACTTCATACCTGCATATTAGTAATGTACTCAATATCATTTTTTATTTAATCACTTTCTTTGACTATTAAATTCATATAAACAAATCTTCATGATTATATTTTTTTATAAATCAGTTACATTTTCAATAGAGTTCTTTAATGAATAATTTAATGAATATACAGCAAAATCATACATTTATATGAATAGTGATGTGTTTTTACCATTTAACTAAAGTCAACATTCAGAATACATTCAGTTATGAAAAAAAATGTCCTTATTCATCCGTCATACCTATCAAGATAATGAAAGCAAGATTGTTGAATACCACAATTCTTTTCATTAAATCTATAAATAATCAACATTAAAATATTATTGAGTTTCACAAACTATATATAAGTAAATAGTCTTACAAGTGACAGTTTGTTAAAAGGAGATTTAAAATCATTGCTTTCCTCAAAATGACACAGAGCGTATGATCATTCGCCACTATTTCATTTTCATTTTTCTCGCTGTGAGATGACATGTTGCCAGCAGATTCCACCTTATAAAAGAAAGTCATAGAACCATTTTAGGATGGAGCATATTGGAAAAGGAAAATATTTATTCTGATTTACAGTCAAGGTTAGATAGTCCAATAGAGACAAAGTACCCCAATAAAAGGGTGAGGAGCTTGTACCCTTTACAGAGCAGGACTGTACATCATTTATATTCTTGTATTCTTGAGTATAACTACTATCTAGATGCATGACCTTAAAATGTTGTTTCCTGACCTTAATTTTTTCCTTCATATATCATTCTTTTCTGAATTGATCAGTTTTATTGTCTGCTTAATTTAAGTCTATGCTTACGTATTTCTGTAAGTTAGATGGTAAAAATGCTATCAAGAAGAATGTCTTATCAATATTAAATTTAAATTAGGAAACATTCAAGTCTAAATTCAAGTAGAAAACAGAAAGATCTTAAGGAATAGAGGTAGTAGAACAGACACTATGCAGGGGAAGGAGGATAATGAAGAGGGATGGTTAAATGGCAATAGGGATAGAATGTTGGGGCAGAGAAATGGAATTGGGCAGAGAAGCTAACCCTAAGGGCTTTTGAAAATTCATATGGAAACCTATTCTATGAGCTATAACACACACACACACACACACACACACACACACACACACACAGAGAGAGAGAGAGAGAGAGACAGAGAGAGACAGAGACAGAGACAGAGAGACAGAGAGACAGAGAGACAGAGAGAGACAGAGAGACGAAAACAAAAGCAATACAAACAAATTTTAAAACAAATTTTAATTTGAATTAATCAATGCAGGGTTTTATGCTCATCCAAGAAAATACAGGTTTTCCAAATGAAATGGTCAGTACCTCACCCTGAGGTGTTAGTCAGAGTCTGCCCAGAGACCTCCTCAAATGATAGAGACTATTGTTAGTACTCTTGATTGCCAGAACTTGACAGTAAGACACTATTGCTTAGGTACTTTGTACTATATTACAAGACCTCATTTTATATACATATAAACAGAGAAGCAATTTTTTACAACTGAAAAAATTTTAACTCTATGTGCATAGTGCAATATATGTACTATGTAAAATATACTATGTATATTGATCACAGGTCACAGAAAAATCAAGTTGGTGTAGATAAAGAAGTTTCCTCTACACTTGCTAGGTCCCATGATTTGGGAAGATGCTATGTATACAAGCTCCTGGTGAAATAAAATACTCAGCTTTATTAACCACCTGCGAACTCTGTAAGCTGCAATAATGACCCACATGGTAAAATACATTCATGAGTATAATAGTAATATAAATATGATGTGGATAAAGTACCATTATTTGATTGGATTTAGGGTGTCATCTAGATGAGGAAATTCCCTAACATTGTAAATCTGCTTCAGAACCCATAGTAGGGGAGTTGTAGGCCCAAGTTTGAACCTACAACTAAATAGACATAGTATAAAATTCATCCCTTTATATCCATGTGTGAGTGCCAGTTTCACACGTTATTAGAGAAGTCATTGAGTAGTGAGCAGGACGTGGCTAATTCATAAAATTATAACTGATCAACTTGCACAGACAATGTCTCTGTGGAGTGATGAGCTACAAATAAGATGCTATATAATATTTTATCCATAAATCTTAGGAACCATCATGAAAGAGAGAACAAACAGATGTGAAAACTAGAAACTGGGGAAGACTGGAATGAAACTGGGTCTTGTAACATGACAGAAACTTCATGAAGTCCCAGCAGCTATGACTGTCTGTAAAGGATCAAACAAAGCAATATTCTAGCATAGAATGGGAAAGGGTTCATAAGCCCCCATTTCTATAGGAGGAATTATATAGACAGAGTTCATGGCTTCTGTGAAAAGGACAGTCATGGTTGGTGTTGTTATTGTTGTTGCTGTTGTTTTATGTTGTCACCCCTAGTAATCTGACCATACTTCAATAGATGTCCCTACATCCAGAAATATATGGATACACAAATTGGAGTTTATCTTTTAAAAGGAAATAAAGTTAGGTGATTCATTAAATTTAGAGAACAGACTGCCAAGATTCATAGGATATTTGTTCATATATTATATGAAAATATATTTTAGACTACAAGATCAAGAAATGCCTCTGATTACTTTGAGATAGTAAGCTTCATTCTTGCATAACAATTATCAAATTAGTTATTCAAGACAATTCCTGTCAACTAAGAATAAACTGTAGCTTACAAGAAATATATGAATAGAAGCAAACTTTTACAACTAAACAAAACCAGTTTTTGCCATGAACATGTGTCTATAAAAAAAATCACATCTTTTATATATGCATTTTAGCCTTATGGACCCTTGAACAAAGAACCCAGCAAAGAACCTAGTTAAATCATGATTTGCCTCCTAAAACACTCTATGATGTAATGAATATATGTTTTTTTTAAAGCAGTAAGATTTAGACACTTTGTAATATTGCCTATAAGAGTAACATACATGGCTAGAGATGTGCACATAAACCAATGCCCACATTCTTAATCATGTATTACATATTACTAGAACAATACCCAGAATTACAAAGATAATGTATGCTTTGTCACATTGTTAGCTCTTTAGACTGATACTACTATACACTTATTCATCTAGAATCCATACAAAAGTTTATATGTATATCCATATTTGATACAATACACATGTATACCTTAGTGAATCCACCCAGATAAGTGCATTAAATGTATCTAATTTGAACTTATACATGGAAAGGTATTTCTCTACATATTTCTCTACACAGGCAGTCATATGTGGAGACCAATTAGATGTGCTTTTTACAATAGTTAATCAATAATACTGTAATGCCTCTTATTCAGGTCCATCTATACAGGTCTATATCTTATGTGTCCATATGCTCATTAATAATACACCATCCTAAATTAAAGCATGTAGCAAAATATGTCTATAAGTTTAAGTCTGTTATAGACACACAGTATTCATGGAAGAACTGGCAGGACATAGCTGTGTATTTCTGAGGCAGTCACAAGGACCTATGTATCTGTTAGTCTGAGATCATAGCTTCCAGGTCTAGGAACAGAGAAAATAAAATCTGTGCTGTGTTGTGAGAGGTTATTAGTAACAAAAACAAGATATTAATAATTCTATCCATCTGAATGGGATTCAATGGAAAAGTACCAGACCTAAAGGAGAGATGATATTGGTTATCATGACCTCAAGACTGGATATTTCAGTCATTAAAAACATTTGTTGCTCTTCAGGGTACTCATATTCAATTCCTACCACTCAAATGACAGTTCACAACCATCTATAACTCCAGTTCTAGGGAAATGGAATGGTGAAAGCCACACCTGTGGTACACAAATATACAAGCTAGTAAAATACCTAAAACAAAATAAATTAATAAATAATAAGATAATAAATTATGTTTTTTAAAGACTGTGATTTTCTTTTAGAGACAAGAATAAGACCACAAGTAAAAGAAAGTATAACTATGAATGGTAAATACATACAGCTCTTCTTAAGATCTACAGCAATTAAACTGTTTTAAAAAGATAGACAATTTGAAGACCTGAAGCCTCAATTCTCTTTAATCCTTCTAAACTGGAGCAATTACCTTTTGCTTTCTGGTGCTATTAAGCTTTGAATACGTATATATACAAGGATATATATGTGTGCAAGGATATATATATATATACATATATATATATATACATATATATATATATATATATATATATATGTATATATATATATATATATATATATATATATATATGTGCAAGGTGTGCAAGGTTTATGGTATAATCAAATATCAACTATCCTCTTGTTATTGACAAATGTAATTAATAATTATTATTATTATTTTAATATTGCTATTTATATATTTTTGTTATTTATTACTTTCTGAGAGTCTGAAACCATGTTACTGATTATTTTGATTATCATTTTCTTTCATCTCAGCAACAAACTCGATACAATTTTTATATAACTTTGATTGTCAGAAAAGTAAATTGAAGTAGTTATTTAATAACTTACCTGGATACATTGGAGGAGATGTTGTTGTTAGTAGTATTAAATCCTTGGCTGTTTTGCCTTGGAATTAATATTTTTATCACAGTATCTGTAGTTTCAAAGATCAATTTCCTTATTGAGGCACTTGTCCTTTATGTGCAATCTGTATTTTCACTATTGTTCTATCTACAGAATCCCAAGCACTGTACAAAGCTCACAACAAATATCCTGTACAATTTCATATGAATGGCTCCTTTTCGTTTTATCTCTAAATTGTGAAATGTAACATAGTTTACATTATTGATATTCTAAAACAATTTCCAACCTAAAGGAATAGAATCCCACTAAATCTGCACAAATCAAAACAACAGTGTTCTTTATAGTGATACCAATCAAACTAAGGGTCAAATTACATCCAGTTTTCGTTTCTCTTTGGTTTGCTCAATCTGGAGTAAATTCAGTTGTTCCTTTGTATTTTGACTATTACACTTTGAGGCCACCATCTCATTATTTTTAGGATTCATGTTTGTCTTATATTTTCACACTGTTAAGTTCTATTAATGTATTTAATAGGAATATCATAAATTCTTTGTTATAATCTCACTGCAAGCAAACACAATACAAATTTAACCTGAGACACATGATGACTTGGATTGTATGAGTATGACAGCAATCTCAAAATTATGAAATATCTGTCAAGGATAAAAATATTTACCTCATTAACACATGTTAGTATATTTTTGAGGTATGAATATTTATACTGGATTAGTACTTGAAAGATGTGTTTCATACCAAGAATGGACAAAAACTCCAAAAATTAAAGTTTTTAGCATTTTCATATTTTCATATATCTACTTTGACACAGAGGTGCATCATTAAGAATGTAAAACTGACCTTTGTGGGCCCTGTACATGCTGCCTCAGTGTCTATAAGTTCTTATGTGGATCAATCATGCTGATGTAGAGGCCTTGTGTTCTTGATGTCCTTCATCCTCTCTGGTTTGTACACCCTTTTGGGCTCTTCTACAGTGTTGTCTGAAATTTGAAAGGAGAGATTTGTTGGAGATATCCTGTTTAGTGCAGAATGTTCTAAGGTCTCTCACTCTTTGTATAACATCTGGCTCTGGGGTGCTGTAATTTTCTCTATCTTCTGCAGGAGAAAGCTTTTCAGAGAACTGCTGGGTAAGGAGTGTATGATCTATGAAATGGACTATGAGATGTGTCATTTCATTGATATTGTCTTTGACTAGATTATTATTATTATTATTATTATTATTACTATTATCATTATTATTTACCCTAGTTCCCTGGGTGATCTATACTCAAGTTCTTGTTCACTCAAGCAGTGTTGGGTATGGATTCCATCTTGTGAAATCGGTGAACATAATAAGATATTGGTTTTTTTTTCAAGAGAATGAGAGAGAGAGAGAGAGAGAGAGAGAGAGAGACAGAGAGAGAGAAATTATCCAGAAAGGAAGGGAAGAGGAATTGGGAGGAGTAGAGAAAGGGAAATCCTTGTAAGATATATTATGTAAAAAATAATTCTATTTTCAATAAAAGGGAAAACAAAACACATTTAGCAATATAAAGAAATATTAATATTGGTTTGAACTTAAACAGTATATGTGAATGTATGTATACAATTTTTTTGTTTGTTTTATTCTATATTGGCTTATTAAGTGCATTTGAACTTCTCATAATCCATTAAAAAGTTGTGAACATGCTTTTTCTAATTTGAAGTATCTTATCAATTTTTTGGTAGTTGACATTTGCAGCATCATAAAAGGTCACTACAAAAACAAAATGTTCTAGCTGTAACCAAAACTGAACAATTTTTTTAAAAAAAAGTCTATATTAGTGACTTGGAACCCACATAGGTAATTTGAGTATGAGATAGTTGGAGTACCTCAAAGACAATTATTATTTTTCTGCTGTTAGCAATAATGTCTAACCTAGATCACAAGAGTGGCAGCAGTCTTGAGCACCTATTCCAAATGTGTATAACTGCATGATAGGACCTCATATAATGTAGTGATTAATTTCACATCCAAAGTTGTGATTCTGATCCTGACGTTATATTATGTTAACTGTGAGTGATATGTAAATGCTACTCAAATCCACTTTGCTCTTTGTATTCATGTATATAACAGGGATGACTACAGAATCTTCTTTCTAAGTAATGTTAAGTGTTAAATGAATTCATAGATACAATGTATGTCAATAATATTTGTTAATCCTTTTGGAAGCCAACATAAAAAAAGTCTTTGTCTATGCATATTTCTGTTTGAATGCATAGAAACCAGATGGTTCTACAAGATGAGTACTCAAAGTTTAGGAAGTGTGATTGTTTCTTGATAAACATTGAAGAATGTATAGTTTTTTTCTTTTTTTTTTTCAGGCAACAAGGAAGAACTATTAGTCCAAAAAGAAACTACTTTATGTGACAGTGTTATATAGTCTGTGTTTGGACTAAAGTTAAGTACAAGTAATAAACTGTTAAAAAAAAAAACCTCACTACATTCTGGCAGTTTTAGCATAGGGCAAGGCATACTTTTTATGATGACTTTACGTTCTAGTCTGAGACACTTTTTATTCACATTGCTTCGGATATTTAAGAACAGCAACAAAAAAAATCAACTTGAAAGGGGACTTAATGCCACTCTGAGTTTTTGTATGATAGTATAATTAAGGAGATGGCAAAGACAAAATCAATTTGAAGATTAAATATTTACATATATTGAAGGTGATATACTAATACATATATTGGTGTGATATATTAATCAAGCACTGGCTGTGGCTAAGAAAGGTGCTTCAACATGCTATCCTTCACAAAAGTGCTATGCTTCAAAGATGCTATGACTGGTGTTTATTCCTGAGCATCTGGGCTTCAAGTCTGTTGTCATAATAGTTCAACCTTGAGTTCTCTGCCTGGCCAGAAATGTGTGAACAAATAAGTACACGGCTACATGGTGAGGTACCAATCACTTGGATACAGTTTCTAAAAGGAATCATTTAGTGCCTGTCATTCCAGATTGATGAAGGAATTTCATGCAGTTTATTTGGCTGGCCACCATCCTTACACAGCAGAAAAGGTTTTGTTGCATCAATGCCAAAGTTTCAAATTATAATTTGTATAAAAACAAGCAAAGCAGTCCATTATGTAATTGATGTTCATAAATTATGGTAGATGAGGAAGTCAATGAAAATGTTCATGATGTTGAACTGTCCTTTGGATGGTATTCAATTCTATCCTTGCATTATATACTATAAAATATAGAGTGCCTAAATTCCTTCACTATAACAACAGTTTAAATTTCTTTCTTTGAACGTCTTGTACATATATAAATTCTTAAAGGAAAATGTTGGACCTTCTATCATGTTCACTTTATGATCTATTTTAACTAAAGGAAATACAATGTGATATTTTAAGATAAATTGCAGGTTACAGGGCAGTGGTGGCATATACCTTTAATCCCAAAACTGGAGGAAGTACAGGAAATTAGATTTCTGTGTGTTTGAGGTAGGCCTGGATACAGTATGAATAATTACTATGTTGGAAGTAATAATAATAATAATAATAATAATACTTAAAAATACATAAAGAAAAAAGATACATAAGAGGTGACATATCTCTTCTGTACATATCTCTTAGCACAAACAAGCTTTCTTCCTAACAAGACTTCTTTCTGTTCCCTTGATTTTAATTAATCTATAAAAATGAATAGTCAGTTTTATCTTAGATTACTAGTGCCTCAATAATCTTGACAATCCTTGACTGCTATCCAGAAGACATTTAATGTCACAGTTGGTATACCACTAAGTTGAGTAGACTTTATGATAGAGACCTTATGTTGGTTTGTTTTGAAAGTATTATGTTATCTTCTTTTCTTATGTTTGGTTGTTGTCTCCTCTAGTCCTTCTCCTTTCTGAGAGGAGATGAGGGTGGGTAGCTGGGGAAGTGGAGAGAAGAAAAACTATGATCAGGATATATTTTATGTGAGAAGACCCTTTTTCAATGAAAAAAGAAAAAAAAGAAAGTAAAGACTGATCATTGGTCAGTAAAGAAATGTGATGTACTCGAGTAAGGCCCATATAGTTATCTTTATGTGGGAGGCCCAGATTAATTTACAACTAACCCACTCTATAATCTTGTTTTTGCATCTGATTAAAATATTACTTGACACTTAGCTCCTAACCACAGTAATCATTTTATCACAACCATATAAAATTTTATTAATTTTCATCAATTCATTAAATCTGCAAAACTGCAAAACTGCTATGTTTGGTCAATGAGGATGACCCTAAACCTTTGTGTGTAGAAAGCTTGATTTTCAATGGCATCCAAATGTGGGGATTTGGACAAGTGTATGAGATTATGAGGTCTCTGATTTCATAAATAGATTTCATCATGGATAATGATGGATTCACATGTGATGATATTATTAAGAGATCATAGAAATATTATGAGGTGAGGCCAGATAGGTAGAAACAAAATACCATGGTGTATCATTGAATGATACACTTATATTTGTCCTTTTCCTTTCTGTATCTTTCTGGTGCTTCCTAACTACCATCTAGTAAATGGTTTTGCTTTCCAGTGGATTTCATTATCTTTCTTCCTGGCCACAGATATGAAAGTGTAAAAGTCGTTGACAATGTATTACACTTCTGCAACATGAGCCAGAATAAATAATCTGCATTCCTTTAACTTATTTATTTTTATTTCTTAGAATGTGGGTGGTAAGTATATGCATGATTTTTGCAAATCTATGTATGTATATATTTGTGTGTTCACGTGTGTCCACATGTGTGTATATAAGTATGTGTATGTGTGTGCAAGTTCACATATACATGTGGGGCTTATAAATGCATGTAAACTTACATGAGAATACACCTGTGAAGACACAGAACTTTAATTAGTATGTAGACAAAAAATATTTTACCAAATTTTGAACTAACTTTTCCTAACTTTAAATATACGTAAGTGTTGAATTTTAAACTAATGATTATTAAAAGTCAAGTAGTATTTGAAGTATTATATAGGTTTATACACTTACTTGTACATACAGCTGTGGAAGTCACAGAACTTCAATAGGTGAGTGTGTATACAAACAAGTCAATTATTTTATTAAATCTTGAAATATGTAAGGGTTGAATTTCAAACTGTAATTCACTATTAAATGTAAAGTGTTATTTGAAGTACCAGGTTAATCATTTTTCAATTGATTATTAAGGGTATCTAAGACCTAAGATTAACAGAGAATTTACAAAATAATGTAGATGATATGACATTTTAAAAAATGTATCTTTGTAAAATTTTTTGTTATCAACTATGAGTAATTTGATTTTAACTCTTTGTTATAAAATGCCTTATAAAAATATAATTCATGTAAATAATACTACCTCTTCAAGGGGGTACATCTAGTTGGCATTTAATACCCATGTAGTGTTCACCATTATTTAATTTCAACATGTTGTCATCAACCTCAAGAGAACTCATTAACTCCTTTCCCATTTTTCTAGCCTCTGAAAAATTGATCTTTCATATGTCCTCTTTATTTTTGTAACAATTTTAGTGATATATAATTGGCCATCTTTATTTTTACAACAGTTTTAGTGGTATACAATTGATACATCATATTTATTTTTATAATTCTGAGAATTGTACAACTACTTCTGCTACGTAATTTCAAAACTGAGGCAATCGCAGAACTGAGAGGAAGACAGAATAAATGCCACAAATATCTCTAATTTAATAAAAAACAAGTTCTTGTGTTGAATAAAATAAAATTTCTTGTGATTTCCTTCAAACCCTGGTTAATGTTCAGAGGTATAAAATATTTTAAAAATTTCCTCACACATTTGTGGAAGTATGGCTGGCACTTTCACCTACTCCTTTATTTTATACAAAAATGATTAAAACTGCAAATGGTCACAAATATCCCAGGTCAATTTATAAATTATAGGCTATATTGTTTCCATACATAAACCTATTGAGTTTAAAACCAAGTATACTATATAACTTTATTATATCAGAAACCATTTCCTGTTTCAGACTTTTCCTATTCTATAAACATATGTTAAATATCAGTTATGAACTAGGATTTTAACTATAATGTTGAGAATGATTACAATAGAATAAAACTTTTTTCTCATGGCTTTTATAACGTGTGGGGTAGACAAATGATAAATTATGTCAAAATACCATATTAGGATTCACCAGAAAATCAACATCAGTAAAATATAATGCATCTGCTCAAATGTGAATGCTTGAGATTTAGAGGAGGTGGGGTTTGTCTAAGTTGTGAAATTGAAAGATCTAAAAATAAGTAGGACAAATATATGAGAGCAGAAAAAAGAAGATTGAGCAACAAGAGCAGAGAAAAGAATGAGAACTTGAATGTGAGTTCTCAGGGAGCAAGAGATGAAGGGAGATACAGACAGAGGAGAGGGAGAGGAGGGAGGGGAGGGAGAGAGAGGAGAAAGAGTGGGGGTGGGTAATCCTAAAAGATAGTAAATAGTGGGAGAGGAAGTTTTGTCTGTTTTTTCCTGTACCTTTCTTTTAATCCCCTATTCTCCTGACATCAACAAATTAGATGATTCTCACTCACTTTCCTGAAGCAGATGTATAACCTGAGAATTCTAGTACTGATATCTAAAACATTCAACCAGACACACACACACACACACACACACACACACACACACACACACATATATATAAAATTTCTAGGCACCTCAGATATAACATAACGTAATACATGATGTATACATGCAAAAATTAGTAGTTAGTAAAACAGGAAACTGGTATATTTTGTTAAAGCACTGATGTCACTATAAGTGTGTTGCCTGGAGCCAGCCCTGGCATAGTGGGAGGAGAAGGTGCTTCTTTCTTCTCCACAGGGTGGTTCTTCTTGAGGCAGCCGAGGGGGATGGGAATTGGAAGAGCGTTGGCGGAGGTAAGACTTGGTCTTAGGAGATTCGGGGTAAGACTTTGGTCTTACAAGATATTTAAGGTTGCTGTATAATAGGGTTTACTTCTCTTTTTTTTGTTTTTTTTTTTGTTTTTTCTTTTTTTTTTTATTGGATGATTTATTTACATTTCCTATGTTGTCCCCTTACCCCATCCCCCACCACCCCCTCGGAACCCCCAATCCCCTCGCCCCTCCTCCTTCTTCTCTGTGGATGTAACCTCTATCTACACCCCCCCACTCCCACCTCCCCACCCTCAAAATTCCCACCCCCTGGGGCATCCAGCCTTCATGAGGTCAAGGTTCTCTTCTTCCACCTATGCCCAGCAGGGCCCTCCACTTTTACATATTCAGCTGAAGCCCTGGATCCCCCCCTAAGTGCTCCCAGGCTGGTGGTTTAGACCCTGGGAGCTGTGGTTGGTTGGTATTGTTGCTCTCCTCATGGTGCCACAAACCCTTTCAGCTCCTTCAGTCTTCACTCTAACTCCTCTATTGAGAACCCCATGATCAGTTCAATGGCTAGTTGTGAGCATCTGCCTCTGAATATGTCTGACTCTTGAAGGCCTCTGAGGAGATATCCATATCAGGCTCTTATCAGCATGCACTTCCTGTCTTCCACATAAGCATCTACCTTTGGTGATTGCACATGGGATAGATACTCAGGTGGGGTGGTCTTGAGACGGCCCCTCCTTCAGTTTCTGTCCCTCACTTTGTCTCCATATTTGCTCCCTTGAGTATTTTGTTGCTCCTTCTAAGAAGGACCGAATCACCCTCACTTGGTCTTCCTTCTTTATGGGCTTCATGTGGCCTGTGAGTTGCATCTTGGGCATTTCAAGGTTCTAGGCTAATATCCAATAATCAGTGAGTGAATACCATGTGTCTTCTTTTGTGATTGGCTTACCTCACTCAGGATGATAATTTCTAGTTCCATCCATTTACCTAGGAACCTCTCGAATTCATTGTTTTTAATAGCTGAGTAATACTCCATTGTGTAAATATACCACATTTTTTTGAATCCATTCCTCAGTTGAAGGACATCTGGGTTCTTTCCAGCTCCTGGCTATTATAAATAAGGCTGCTATGAACATAGTTGAGCATATGTCCTTGTTATATGTTCGAGCATCTTCTGGGTATATGCCTAGGAGTGGTATAGCTGGATCCTCGGGTAATGCTATGTCCAATTTTCTGAGGAACCGCCAGACTGATTTCCAAAGTGGTTGCACCATCTTGCAGTCCCACCAACAATGGAGGAGTGTTCCTCTTTCTCCACACCCTCGCCAGCATCTACTATCACCTGAGTTTTTAATCTTAGCCATTCTGACTGGTGTGAGATGGAATCTCAGGGTTGTTTTGATTTGCATTTCCCTGACGACTAAGGATGCTGAACATTTCTTTAGATGCTTCTCGGCCATTCGAGTTTCTTCCGTTGAAAATTCTTTGTTAAGCTCTATACCCCAATTTTTAATAGGGTAATTTGGTTGTCTGGAGTCTAATTTCTTGAGTTCTTTGTATATATTGGATATTAGCCCTCTATCAGATGAAGGATTGGTAAAGATCTTTTCCCAATTTGTTGGTTGTCGTTTTGTCCTATTGACAGTGTCCTTTGCCTTACAGAAACATTGCAATTTTATGAAGTCCCATTTGTCAATTCTCGATCTTAGAGCATATGCCATTGGAGTTCTGTTCAGGAACTTTTCCCCTGTGCCCAAGTATTCGAGGCTTTTCCCCACCTTCTCTTCTATTAGTTTCAGTGTATCTGGTTTTATGTGGAGGTCCTTTATCCACATAGTCTATGTGGATAAAGGGTTTACTTCTCTACGTTACTAAAGCTTACTTACTAGTCTACTGTAGCTGACCTGCAATCTGTTTGATCCTCTGAGGCCAGAAAATGCAGTTTCTGGCCACTAGCACCTCCGCCCAGGGACAACAGAGAATTAGGCAATGAATTTGTTCTGTCTCTGCGGGCACTGCTAGGCTCTAACTTAGGTCTGTTAGTTTGAGGTTGCAGGAAGACACTGAAGTTATTATAGTTTATTGCTAAGTGTAAAAAGTTTCCTATGAAAGTTTTCTAAGGGGCAAAGCAGAAAGGTCCTAAGTGGAGAAAGGTAAAAAATTCTAACAAAAGAAAAAATTCTAAGTGGAGAGATTCTAAGCAGGAAAGAAAGAAGAAGGGAGAGAGAGGAGGGAGAAGAGGGAGAGAGAAAGTGAGAGAGAGAAAAGTGAAGTGAAGTGCGGTGAAGAGAAATGAAGAGAAGTGAAGTGACAGCTAACAAACGTCCCTTTGTCTTATACATCATTCAGAGTACCTGATCACATGTTACAAAGTTCATCACAAGTTCACACCAAAATTCAAATCATAAATTGAAATAGAAGTTTACAACTGAGAATGTTTACATGCATATCCATTAGGAGTAATTATCTGGCTAAACATCCATCACCTGTCTAGCTCCACAGGTTCACTGAAGGTTTAAAACTATAAGAAGTTAGTGAAGTTTTGTATAGATAAACCCAGGCAATATTTTCTCTTCTGTCCTAGCACTTATAATAAATCGTGAGTTCCCTTTTAGTGACCTTTGGTTGATTGTTTTACAACCACCTTGGAATGTGCTCTGAGCAGGAGAGAGTCTGGTTACTATCTAAGTGCTGTAAACTGATGACACTTGGGAGACTGGCAGAGTTCTCATAGCAGTTTTGAATATCAGAAAGGGACTTAATAGCATTCCCACTATAAAAGAGCTTAATAATCATTGATATAATTTTAGGAATTCTTATAGGATCATCATTAAGACTTAAGAAGTCGTCTATTTGTCTATATAGCAACACTACAAGACAGTACACCTTCGTGGGTCTGCAGAGATCTGCTCCAAAGGGAGTGCTAGTGCTTAGTGATTGTTATATATGTTTAATAATAATAATAATAATAATAATAACAGGAAAAGCATATTAATAGCAGTATCTTTCCTAAAATATGTCGAGCATAGCCTTGCTGATGTGGCACACTTGTCGCAGATAATAATCCGAGGCAAGCATTTCAGGATGATCAACTGCTAATTATTAGCTTGTCCTATTATGGCTCCTGACAGTGTGTGTGCATTCATCCAGTAGTATGTTGTATCTGTTCCACTGCACTGAGTTCTTAAGAGGCATCAAGAAATAAATGTGACATGGTCCTTGAATTAATGACATACATAAACAAAGAACAATTCACAGAAGAACACAAAACATCTGATATTAGGTCCTGTAGTCATTCATCATAGAGTTTTGAAAGATGGTAGTGATTCTTAAGAAGGAATATTACAAACATAAAATATATGAATATATGAGAGTCATATAGGAAGTCTCTGTTGAGGATGTAAACTGTTACTGTCATGAAGATACTGGTTATCATAACTTGCCTAAGTCTTTCTTAATAACATGTATTTTTGAGACAGGGTGTCAAGCATAATAGACTGGCCTCCAGTTCAACATGTTTCTGAACATTATCTTAAATTTCTGATCATTCAGCCACTACTTTCCCTGTATTCTGAGATTATAGGCATACATCACCATACCTGGGGATAAAATCCATTGCCTTCTTTATATATGCTTTATATATGCTAAACAAACATTTGACAAACTGAGCCACAATAATAATTTCAATTTGGTTATATGTTTTGATGTATAAGACCTAGCAAAAACTCTAGAGAATATAATTTATTTATTGATGGAATGGCTCTTAAAAACAGATGAATTGATGTAGAAAATATTTCATATATATGTACATAAATACAATTGAATTTGACTTACTAATGGAGAAGGAAAACATATAATTTACTAGGAAAAAAGTGGAGATAGAATTATTATGTTAAATAAAATAAATGACTCTGAAGGATGGACAATATGGGTATACTCTACAAAATAGAACAATCTAGAATAAAATAAGACATGAACATAGTTGTGAGATTATTTGAGAAGAATAAGGGTGTCAATAAGAGGCTGAATTATTATGTTAAATAAAATAAATGACTCTGAAGGATGGACAATATGGGTATACTCTACAAAATAGAACAGTCTAGAATAAAATGTATCATAAGACATGAACATAGTTGTGAGATTATTTGAGAAGAATAAGGGTGTCAATAAGAGGCAGAAAGGGAGCACAATGAAGGGCTAATATGAAAAAATGTGTATTATACATGTATACACCTATCATACAATTAAAGTAATAATTCTATACAATGAATTTACACTTACAATAGAAGAAACTTTGGGGAAATGGTGGCCAAAACTCAACAAAAATATAGACATGAGTGTCTCTGGATAATAGTGTATAGGAACATTTTAAGAAGTGTAGAATGTAGTCCTCCTAGAGTGCAGATAATCATACCGAAAGATGCACAATGTAATTCTTTTCCTTGAGAAGAGATGGAATGCATATAATTCACCAAAGAAATTGGGACTGTACTTGGAGATAAAGGTGTGCAGATGTTTAAGTTTAGCATTTTCCTTCTCCTTTAACCTGGAGCTGATAATAATAAAGCTCCACACAATAAAATAGCCATAAGAGGCAGATGGAGGGAGGGAACTGGGAGGGTGGGGGTGGGCATCCAAATAGGGGGTTCGAGAACAGGTATATGGAAGGATTGAGGATCAAATGTGGGGAAGGACAAGAGATATGGCTAGAGGGCCATGAAAATGAATGGAAATCTGCAACTGTAGGGGAGGAGGAGGTAGGGAACATTTCCAGGATGAGACATAGACTTGGGATAAGGAAGGCTCACAAGAATCATTGGGGGTGACTTAGCTGTGACTCACAACATTGGGGATATGGAACCTCTAACAGGCTACCTTCTATAACCTGGCAGGAATCCCAGTGGAGCAATAGAGACACTAACCCACCCAAAAAACTTTCAACCCCAAATTAACTCTGTCTACAAAAAATGCAGGCATGGATGATGGAGCAGAGACTGAAGGAATGGCCAACCAATAACCTGCCAAACTTGAGACCTATCTCATGGGTAAGCAACAGTCTCTGACACTCTTAATGTTTCTCTGTTATACTTACAGACAGGAACATGTTGTCCTCGGAGATACTCCAATTACCTGCTGACACAGATATAGACACTCACAGCCAAACAGTGGATGGAGCTTAGGGACTCTTATGGAAGAATAAGAGGAAGGACTGTGGGAACTGAAGGAGATAGGAAGTTCACAGGAAGACCAACAGAGTCAGCTAACCTGGACCCTTGGGGCTCTCAGAAACTGAACCACCAACCAAAGAATATCATACATGTGCTAGAACTACACCTCCTTGTATGTATGTAACAGATGTGGAGCTTGGTCTTCATGAAGGTCACAAACAACTAAAGCATGGACTATTCCAAAATCTGTTGCCTTTAAATGTGATATATTCTTCTAACTGATCTGCCTTGTCTGGCCTCAGTGGGAGAGAAAGCACCTAGCCTTGGAGAGACTTGAAGTGCTGAAATGGGGAGATACATAGAGGGCTTCAAACTACTCAGAGGAGAAGGGGAGGGAGAAGGTGAAAAGATTGTGGGAGGGTGTGACAAGGAGTTAGGCAGTGAGCAGGATGAAAAGTAAGTAAAAAATATTTTTTTAAAAAATGAAAACTCCCCACAGTATTGAATTCATTAATGTCTACATGGTGCCTTAAAATTATAGTATAATAGAGGCAAGGGGATAGAAATTAATTTCAGCAATCAAATGCCCACATTACTACAATGATCAGAAAATTTAGAAGAACCGTCTAAAAAACTTTTTTAACAGGAATTACAGAGAACATTGCATAACTGAAAGAAAAATAAATGGTGATGTTAAGGGTATTGATTAATATATAAAGCTATAAAAAAGGAATAATGTGAAGGTTATATGGGTCACCCCTGTAAGCTAATGAGCAAACTGAACTGAATGTAAAAGCAGACAGTTACGTTTCCTGGCACACACTGGGCAGTTGCTTACCATGCTTTTTAATTAATATATGTAGTACCATGCATATACATATGCAAGAGTATGGTATTTGGTCCATAAACATATTTATAACTACACTCAGTTAATGAAGAATGCTAACATATCATGTTCTTAAATTCCAAATTCAGCATTGTAGATTCAATTCCCACAGATAAATATTGTTCTGGATTTATTCCTTCAACTTTATAACATTTAGAATTATATTTCTCAGAACTATGCTTGTGGTAAGTTAAGAGTACTACTGGCTAAAGCTGAAATATGTTATTTGAGAGCAGTAACTAAGCAATTTACATTATATTCTGAAGGTCTGAAATTTTTGGATATGATAAGAAATGGATACAGATGCTAACTGATCTTAGCTTCTTTTTGTCATTACCATGTCAAACAGACTCACCCCTAGGAGATTCGGTGGGAGTATAGAGAGTTGCAAGGTACACTCTTAAACAACTCATACATTCCAGTATTGGCTTCTTTTACCAGGTCAACTTAGCTTTCATTAAAAACTCTTTTCTTCTATGCTCTGACAAATTAGTGTCTTTACTTTGATATATTGACTCCCAATTTGAGTTTATTTTTCCCAAGTTTACACATTGTCTACTTCTTATAATGAAGTATTACTCTAAACACAACAAAACGGATAGTACAAATTCCAGATCTCATGTTTTACTCTTGTGAGCAAGGACTTTTCTGTTTCGTTTAATTTTTTGATTGACATCATATTTCTTTGATTTATATATAACTTGAGAATTTTTCAAATTAATTAGTTTCTGCCACTTTAAACTTTTTAATTTATTGTAAATACATTTACGATTGTGTCTTCTAGCACTTTTGAGACAATGTACCATTATTGACCATGATTACCTGATTCTGTTAGAACTCACTCTGTAGACCAGGCTGGCCTCAAACTCAGAAATCCTCCTGTCTCTGCCTCCCAAGTGCTGGGATTAAAGGCATGCGCCACCACCACCCAGCTCAGTGTTACACATCTTTGCTTTACTTTCAATTCCTCCAAACCACCACCTCTCACCAATCAAAAATATCTCTTTAACAAAGCAAAATACCAATATAAAATTTGGCTATTGGGGTACAGATGGCTACATGTAGGTCTTGGAGAGGTTGTGGCTCAGGAACAAAGAAGGTGCATGCAGGTCATGATCTGAAACTAGATTGTGCTTTTGCTGATGCTGGTGGTTTGGGAGAAAGGAGGTGGTTGAAAGGATGATCTGGGAGGAAGGGAAGGAGGAGAAATGAAGTAGGGATGTAACATAGGAGAGAATCAAAATTTCTATCTATCTGAAATTGTTTATTCTTTGGTCAACCTTTCACTATCTCTGTCATCCCTCATACCTTCTGTTTCTGGCAATCACTTTATAGTTTTATGATACCAATATTTGATGATTTGTCATATGAATAGGCTTGAGTGTCATTTGTTTTACTTTCTTTAGCTTATTTCATTTGACATAATGTTTCTTGGATTTTACTTGTTGATACAAATGATATCCTTTCTTGCAGTTCATGCATAAATAATATCATTTTTTCTATACATATTTTCCTCATGAAAATTTCCCTTTCCCTATGAAGTGACATTTAGGTTGATTCTACATGTCAGGTATTGTGAACAGAGCTGCAGTAAAAACATGGTAGTGTGAGACTCTCTTTGATGTTCTTATTCCATTTCTTTATAAGTCTTTAGTAGAAACAGTGCTAGATAATAGAATACTTTTACTTTTCTTTTGCTTTTGAGTAACTGTTTACCCCAATACTTTAGTAGCTTATGTATTTCTACCCATACTCTATAGACAATTTCTCTTTATATATGCATCAGTATGCTACCTTTAACATTTGAAGTTGTATCACATGGAAATTTTATTTATATTTTCTAAGGATTATTCATAATGCAGGTACTAAAATGTATATAAAAATAATACTTCTCTTTCCACATTCCTTAGACTCATATAAACTACCAAACCTGAGTCATTGATGTGAAAACCTGACCATACTAAGAAGGACAAAGTCAGGAAAAAAATTCCTGTCAGAAAATCCAAAAATTGATTCCTTCACTATTGAATTCTGTGACATTTCAAAGAACTTAAAACAATTCTTATCAAATCAATCAAAGAGGTTTTGATTAAATACTCTATCTTGAGTGCTTGTCAGTCATTAAATATTAAGAAGGGATCTTATGTTTTGCATTAGACTATCATTTATTCAACCTATGACATAAGTAACTCTAATTTGCATCTTCATTTTCCTTAATCTTTGACTAATAGTCTTAATAATAATTATTATAATTATAACACTAATTGATTAATCACACATTACCTACTAGAAAGGCTAATAAGCACTTTAAAAGTATAATTTCCTAATTCTTCCGAATAGCCTGATTAGGTAGATGGTATTGGTAGTTCTTGAAGGGATGGAATTGAAGCATTCTGGGACTTTAGACAACTGATTCAAAGTTGTCTAACTAACAAGCTATAGGACAAGAATTAGAGCTCATAAATTTAGCATCTTCAAAATATTAATTGTAAAATACACACATATTCATGTTGTTTCTCTTCCCAGTAGAAACATAACAGCAGTGGTTTAATATATGACATTAACCAAACAGTATGTGTATAGTGTGTTTTTATCCTAAATATTCCTTTCATACTTTTATTTAAGTATTTGGTTCTTGGTGGCCTTCCATCCAAGATACTGGAACCTTTAAAATGATGTTGCCACTATCAGATGAAAGTAGGAGCATGGCTTGAGGCAATGCTTACTTTGGTTTCCAACTGCTGTTTTATAATTTCTGATCTCCTAAGTTATTCAGAGATGCTGACTTGTGCTTCTACCAAGGTCAACAGAGCTACACTCAGCACTATTCTTCACCTGCCATGATGAACTGTTGCTTGAAACCGTAAGCCAAACTAAGCCTTTTAAAACAGCCTTTAACTTCTTTTTGGTTAAATATTTCTGCACAACACCATGCAAAATAACCAACAATGATTGATGATGGATTCAAACCTAATTTTTACAATAAAGAAAATTATTCAGAATACATATGATATGAATGAAGATCATTTATGAGGCAATACTAAAGAGAATACAGATAAGAAGAGCTATATGTCTGGGTTAGGGGAAATTTCATCTCTGTGAGGTTTATTGTTTTTTTGTTGTTAGATTATATAAATATTTAAACTTTTATCTGTTGTGAGCTACTATTAGGACTTTTTTTTATTATTTTCTTAATGTCTATTCTATACCAGTTATTATTTCAAGTAGTTGTAACATGCTTAAGGATAAAACAAATATCACTGATGTTGTGAAAATTAAGAGTCTATCATTCATTAACCACTTCACTTGCATTCTGCCTATAGCACTTGGAAAGCCACCACACTTCACAGAATAATAGTCAGAGGCTCAATGAGGGGATAATAAGGCTGAGCTAAGAAGTAGATAATATTCCTTGAAGTTCATATGTTGACCTATCTTGAAGTTGATTTTTTATAAGAAAATACAATGAGAAGGTAGCTAATAGAACTGGCCCCTCTTATTGCTTGCTGTATTGTAGGCTTGGATAAAGTACTGGAACATGTTTTCTCTATGAACCATTGTTGTTTTCTGGTAGATGTAATTTTGTGCAGGTAGATGGCCTTTCTTGTATGTAGAAGATCCATATCTTTTGCCTTTTACATGTCTTGTTCTTGATGGCCACTATAGTGACTTAGATGGGGCTTCACCTTACACAACAGTTAATATGTAACCAAATCTGCTTAATCTTGAATATTTTGTTTTTGAGATGAGTAAAGCAAATTTCTGAAGAGTTCTAGAGATATCAAACAAGCTAGAGGAGATCCAATAATAAAAGAGAATTTCAGTCCAGTCACTACTGTGAAAATTGTCAGAGCAAACACTTTGTAATTCCATCATCAGCTAAGTAGTGTTGATCTTTCATTTCAAAATACCCAAAGTCTAATCATATAAGTACTTATTTGAATGCCCCAAATGCATAGCAAGATAGAAATATTGGTGAGTAGGTGTTAGCAGTTGCTCTGTCTAGCAGAGTATCCTTTTGGCCTTGGCTATGAGATTGCAGGGAAGGATTTTGAGTCGGAGGTCATTTCCAATCATAACATTTCCTCCACCACCATATGCTTGTCACTGGCCTTTGATACCCTAGCCAGAAGACATTGGATTCCTTACCCTAGAGTCACAGAGACATAATAGTACTCTCTTACTCAGGAATTGAGTTATTTTCATACCTCATCTATGTCCCAAGAGATTTATTAAATTTGATTTTATTGTTCCCAATTAACCACTAATAATTAATTTGTGACAGAATTAATATTATATGAATAATTTATTATGACCTCATCTTTTGCTTTATGTAATCTGATTATCTAAGTATCTACTGTGGGAAAAACAAAAGAATAAAAAGACTAAGTAAAGTTAGCATTTGACTATGAAGGATCACAGAAACACAAATATATCATACTGGTCAGATATTAATTAATATATATAATATTATATATTCCAATTGCTGGAAAGTAGCAGTGAAATCCAACCCCAGTCTGCCACATAACCATGTTTATCTATCTATCTATCTATCTATCTATCTATCTATCTATCTATCTGTTGCTAAATTGTTTTTTGTGGGTTAGGTATAGTAAATATATTTCAATTTCTAAATTTTATACATAAATTGAGGTGATCATAGCTTAACGCAGTCATAGCTGAGGAACATCAGGGAATAATAAGACTGCACCGAGATAAATTAAGGAATGTGGACTCATCAATGTTATGTTGTCACAGACAGTAAAATAGTTTGTGGATAAATGCTTTTATACTTGGAAGTGTTATGTAATAAAAATATAACGAGGCCAGTGTCAAGATGTTACTTTCTTATTTACTCTTGTGAGGTGAAAGAAGAATGACAGGGCTGTATCACTGATGGAAGCCTTCAAAATGTAGCTCATACCCATCTTGATTCCCACAGAGAGGTCATGCTAGTTGACAGGTGTAGTTTGTAAGGCAACAGTATTAGAAGACATCCATATGAAAGCCCAAAAGAACTTTAACTCTTCTTTTCAATTCCTTGTGAACCCAGGGGTGGAAAAAATATTTTTGGAATGTGCCACAGGCAGCCAGGCAGGTTGGATATTTTATTCTAGCCCATAACTGTTCTCAAATAATGAAAGGAGCGCTAAGAAATTGTAGCTGTCAAATCTGTCAGGAAGTAAAAGCAAAAGGATATCATTTTGACAGTTTTTCAGCATCCTTTCTGCTGATCATCCATGTTACTATGGCACTGTGTTCTTATGGAAGTGATGGGTAAGCAGTGAATTATGTGTCTCAGGATTAACTCAAAAGTATTTCTCAAATGTATTTATTGCATTTTGACAAGTTTAAGGAAGCTGACTTTGAAAGGCTTGTATTTGAAAACAGAAAGTGAGAGATGATTAATATATGTTAGGTATGTACAGAGCAAACAATGTGATCATATTCATGTATCATATCTCAGTTACTGTTTTCTTGCTGAGAGTCCTACTTGCAAACAGAAATGAACATAGCGCTCACTTGCACTTGGAACCTACTCAATTTCTCTCATATTGTAGTATGGGGTACCAAACAAACTGAGACAAATATCACAGGAGAAGAAAAAACCCAGAGTATTTGTTTCATACCATAAGACTTACAATTCAGGATCTGCAAAGCTTTCCTCAGAGTAATTATTTGTTACTCTACATATTAAATTATGTGTTTATTAGTCAGAAATTTGTCTTAGTATTGTGTAACCCAGATCTCTGACTTCTACTCTTCTACTGGGATCAGGGCATGACATGTTTCGACGGTTGTTTATTCATTTGTTTTTGTTTTATCATATTAAGTTCTTATATAGGCTATTCATTCCTGAGAGATTTTAATTAATATGTTTTAATTAGTATTCTGCACAGACAATCTAACAACCTACATTCACATTCATCATTTTTCTCCTTTTTATTTATTTTATTTATTTGTATTTCAAAAGTTATCCTCCTTCCCCAGTTTCCCATTCACAAGCTTCCTATCCTATCTCTCCTCCCCCTGCCTCTATGAAGGTGCTACCCTACCCACCCACCCACTCCTGTCTTACCACCCTAGCATTCCCCTACCCTGGGAGCCTCCACAGGACTAAGGTGCTCCCCTCCCAGTGATTCCCAATAAGGCAATCCTCTGCTACATATCCAGCTGTAGCCATGGATCACTCTGTGTATACTCTTTGGTTGGTAGTTTAGTCCCTGGGAGCTTTGAGGGGACTGGTTGGTTAATGTTGTTTTGCCTATGGGGCTGCAAACCCCATGCTCAGTCCAGTGTTTGACTGTGTGCTTCCACATCTTTATTGGTCAGATTCTGGCAGAGCTTCTCAGGAGACAGCTATAACAGGCTCCTCTCAGCAAGTGCTTCTTGGCATCAGCAATAGTGTCTGGGTTTGGTGTCTGCAGATGGGATGGTTCTCTAAGTGGAGCAGTTTCTGGATGGCCTTGCCTTTAGTTCCTGCTACATTCTTTGTCCCTGCATTTCCTTTTGACAGGAGGAATTCTGAATTAATATTTTTGAGGTGGGTGGGTGGCCTCATCCCTCAACCTTGTGATAAGTGATGCCTATCCACTGGATATGGTCTCTACAGGTTCTCTCTCTCCATTGTTGGATATTATGTCTAATGTAGTCCCTGTTGGGTCCTGGAAACCTCTTGAGTCCATGGCATCTGGATCATTCTAGTGGCTACTCCTAGTTCCCCCTCTACCACTGCTACATACCTACTTTCAAATTCTTGATGCTCTGTACTTCTCCCCCATCTCCTCTCATATCTGAAACTGTTCTCCCCCTTTCCCTCACCTTCCTCTCTCCTTCCCAGATCTTTCTCTCCCTCAACATCCTGAGATTATTTTCTTCTCCCTTCTGAGTAGGATGGTAGCATCTACACTTTGGTGTGGTCTTCTTTCTTCTTGGGTTTCATATGTTCTGTAAATTGTACCGTGGGCACTCTGAGCTTCTTTCTGGCTAATATCCACTTATCAGAATATATCATGTGTGTTCTTTTCTGACTGGGTTACCTCACTTAGGACGATATTTTCTAGTTCCATCCATTTGCCTAAGAACTTCATGAAGTCATTGTTTTTAGTAGCTGAGTAGTACTCCATTGTGTAAATGTACCACATTTTCTGTATCCTCTCTTGAAGAACATCTGGGTTCTTTCCATCATCTGGCTATTATAAATATGGCTGTAATGAACATAGTGTAACATTCTCCTTGTTATATGTTAGAGCACATTTGTATATATGCCCAAGAGTGGTATAGCTGCATCCTCAGGTAGAACTATTTCCAATTTTCTGAGATAACTGCCAGATTAATTTCCAGAGTGCTTTATTATTATTATTATTATTATTATTATTATATCGGATATTTTATTTATTTGCATTTCAGATGCTACCACTTTCTCCCCATAAACTCCCTATCCCATCCCTCCTCCTTCTATTTGTTTTTATACCATTTTAATTCCATGCAAGTATTAAAGTCAGTTCTAGATTGAGGAAGTAGCAATAGTTGCAAATAGTCAAGGAACAAGCAAGAAAATAAACACAATATTCAAAGAACAAGCATGGCAATGGGTTCATTTTGTTGGGTTGAGTTGTAGTTCCCACTTGTCTGCCACGGCTCAGTCAGCTGGAACCATGGCTCAGCATGGCAGAAGCATGTGCAGGAATCTCAACTGAGTTCCTCTCACCCAGTGCAGGGCAAGTGCTTTGGGGCCCTGCCCGGGTGTTGGGAAGAATTCGGTCTGAAGGTTCCATGGGGGCAGAGCTCTTGGATTGGGACCCTTAGACAAGAAGGCTTGCGGGGATTGACTGATCTCAGAATCCTGGACTCCCAGACACCGCTAAAATCCGGGGAAGACTTGAGACTGGAGGCATGTGGACTGGACTGCCCTGCTGGCAGCTGAGAGGGGCAAAAGGGAGAGCTCCAGAGGTACTCTGAGGGAAAGACTCTGTACTCACTTAGCCGACTCAGTGGCCCAGCTAGCTTGCTTGAAGAGGCTGTCCCATGGCTGGAATGCAGAATGGTCCTCAGGCAAGAAGTTAGGCATGGAGGCTGTGGGTATAGAAGCTCATTAAAGGCCTTCTCTGTGTTTCCCCAAGGCCGGGCCCAAAGACACAAGGAAGTCCATGGTTTTTAGAGGCTTTAATGTCATGGCAGATGGTAGAAGGATCTGGTGGCACCCCCACCATCAGTGAAACTCAGAATAGACCTGAGTTACATAAGAAGGGAGAAGGGCGGAGTGTCTGGAGATGAATGCTTAGCTGGCTACGCCCTCTGGCCTTCAGGTATCTCATTAGTATGTAAATTTCTTGAGGCATAGGCCTGTAGTCACACCCTCTAGTTGTGCTGGGTGAAGCAAACCTCTCTTGGTGTGTGTGTGGGGGGGGGGCTGTATTGTCCTACATGACTGAAAATCATGGGTCAATGTTGTGTCAGGAGCCTGGGGTTTGGGGGCATGGTTTAACACCTGCCACTGTCCCATTGAGGTCCGGGGTTCAAGACCTCTGCCACACCAGAAACCAAGTTGTCCTTTCACGGCCCCACAGTGTTCCTTTTTCTCCACATCCTCACCAGCATCTACTGTCATCTGAGTTTTTGATCTTAGCCATTCTGATTGGTGGAAGGTGGAAGGAATTTCAGGGTCATTTTGATTTGCATTTCCCTGATGACTAAGGGTGTTGAACATTTCTTTAAGAGTTTCTCAGCCATTCGATATTCCTCAGATGAGATTTCTCTGTTTAGATCTGTATCCCGTTTTTAATAGGGTTAATTGATTATCTGGAGTCTAACTTGTTGATTTCTTTGTATATTTTAGAAAACATTTGTCATTTTTTTCAATTAGGAAAATAGATAATATTTCAAAGGAGAATATTTTTCATTTAAAATATAAAGACACCAGTTCCTTAGGACATTCTTCCCAGTGTCTTATCTACTCCTTACAAGGTAGGTTTACTTGGGCTATAAATTTCTGCCTTAATCATATACTCTTTCGTTTTGACATGAAGACTTTAACTTAAAAATAAAACTCGAGAAAAAGTCATGCTAATCAGTTTCATAATTTTTAAATGCAAACTAAAATTTTAATCAAATATTTTCTTGTTTGGAATATAGAATGAAATATGTAAATTGCAAATTAATCATTTAATATATTTACTAAATATGTCCTAGACTCTATATCTTAGACTCAGTTAGCACTCAATTTGTCCTTTAAAAATGAATTCTCATGAGGCATGACCAATAAATTGTAAGTAGAATTAAGATATAGTATATTCTTCTCTGCAAAAATCCTTCCAATTGTGGTGATTGCAAAGTTATGAAATCAGCTTCACTATCCAAGAACAGATAAAGAAAGCATGGCATATAAAGAAATTGTTTTCAGCCATAGAGAATTACATCACAGTTTTTGCATGTGAATGAAGATAACTGAAGAGAAGCATTAAGTGAATAAATTCAGACTAAGAGAGATAAATATCGTGTGTATAATATTAATGTATGGGAAACTGTCTAAAGGAATGAAGCAAACTAATATGGAAGGATAAAGAAAAGGATGGGAGGACAAGACGTAATAATGTTGAACATAGTGAAATATACATGTATAAAAGTATCTGTATGCAACTGAATACAATCAACACTCAATATGTACAAATAAAACTGAAAATGACATTTTCTAGACCAGTAGTACCAGGGAGAAAAAATGATCGCTGAATATAAATATTTGATGCTAAAATAGCAACTTTTGATACTCATAGAACATTAAGATACCATTATTTCAATTCTTTTAGGGGATGGAAGGGGTTGGGTTTTTTGTTTTTGTTTGGCTTTTATTTTGTTTGATCGTTTAGTTTTGAGAGAGAGCTTCTCTCTATAGCCTTGTCTGAGTTGGTTGACCTCAAACTCATAAAGACCCAAGTACCTCTGCCTCCCAAGTGCTGGGAATAAAGACATGGCCACCACCACCAGGCTATTACTTCATTTCTTGTTATTGCTTCTATAGCTGTGATAAACAAATAAACAAATTTCAAAAGAAAATTGGGGAGAAAACGTTCTATTTGTTTTGACTATCTTGAGTCACAGGTCACAGAAGCAGTATACAGTACAAATCAGGAACTCAAACAAGACAGGAATTTAAAAACAGGAGTTGCTGGAAGGGTGCTTCTTACTGGCTGACCCACCATGGCCAGGGCTTAATCATCCTGCTTTCTTACAGAAACCAGAACCATCAGCCTAGTGATAGCACCATCCATATAGGGTTGAATGCTTATGTATAAATTATTAATTGCCCTACAGACATGCCTATAACCCATTTTTTTCCATTTTTAAAATGTATTCTCTTTACATCCTGCTCACTGCCCCCTCCCAATCATCCCTATCACAATCCTTCCCCCACCCCTTTTTCCTCCTCTGGGTAGGTTGGTCCTACCTGGGTATCCCCCCACCTTGGCACATCAAATCTCTGCAGGGCTAGGCATATCCTCTTCCATTGAGGCCAGACAAGGCAGCCCAGCTAGAAGAACACATGCTGCAGACAGGCAATAGCTGTTCCAGTTGTTCAGGACCCATGTGAAGACCAAGCTTCACATCTACTATATATGTAGGGGGAAGCCTAGGTCCAGCCCATGTTTGTTAGTTAGTGGATCAGACTCTGAGAGCCCCAATGGTCCAGGTTAGTTGAATCTGTTGGTCTTCCTACGCAGTTCCTGTCCTCTTCAGGGTTGCAATCTTTCCATAAGAGTCCCAAAGCTCTATCCACTGTTTGGCTGTGGGTGTCTATAGATCTGTCTGACTCAGCTGCTGGGTGGAGCCTCTCAGAATAAATCATGTTCCTGTCTGTAAGCATAACAGAGTATCATTAATAGTGTTAGGAATTGGTGCTTGCCCATGGGATTGGTCTCTATTTGGGCTGGTTTTTGGCTGGCCATTCCCTCAGTTTCAGCTCCATCTCTCATGCCAGCACCTCCTGTAGACAAGATAAATTCAGGGCTAAAAGTTCCCTGAGTGGGCTGACATCTTCATCTCTCCAATGGGGTTCTTGCTTGGCCACAGAAGGTAGCTTCATCAGGTTCCACATGCCCAATGTACTGAGCCTCAGCCAAGGTCAACCCCATTGATTCCTGGCCACATCCCACATCCCAGTTCTCCCTCTAAGCCTGAAGATGACCACCACCTCCTCTGCCCTGTCAGCTTCAGAGCTCCATTCACTCCCATGAGCATCTAGCCTTCTCCCCTGTCTTTCCAGACACTTGATTCAGAACTCTTCATTCCCCTCCCCATCCTCCCTTCCCCAACACTCCCTCTCTCCATCTGCTATTATGTCTATTTTATTCCTCCTTCTAAGTGAGACTCAAGCTGCCTTGCTTGATCCTTCTTATCTAGCTTCTTTGTGTCTGTAGAGTGCAGCATGGCACCTGTATTTTATGGCTAATATCCACATATAAGTGAGTATATACCATGCATGTACTTTTGAGAATGGGTTAGCTGACTCTGGGTGATATTATGAAGTTCCATCCATTTACCTGAAAAATTCATGATCTCTTGGTTTTTAATAGCTAAATAGTATTCCATTGTGTAAATGTACTACATTTTCTTTATCCATTCTTCAGTTGAGATACATCTAAGCTATTTCCAGTTTCTGGCTATTACAAATAAAGCTGCTATGAGTAGATTTGAGCAAGTGTCTTTGTGGGATGTTGCAGCATCTTTTGGGTATATGCCCAGATATATCTTGTGTTTTGGTGTAGAATTATTCCCAGTTTTCTGAGAAACTGCCAAATTGATTCCAAAGGAGATGTACAATTTGGACTCCTAGCAGCAATGAAGAAGTATTCCCCTTGCAACACATCCTTGCCAGTATGTGCTATCTCTTGAGACTTTTTTTTATCATAGCTATTTTGATGGTTATAAGATGAAACATCAGAGATGTTTTGATTTGCATTTACCTGATGACTAAGGACTTTGAACATTTCTTTAACTGCTTCTAGGCTATTCAAGATTCCTCTGTTGAGAATTCTGTTTAGTTCTGTATCTCATATTTAAAATTTGTTTATTTGGTTTGTTAGTGTCTTACTTTTTAAATTCTTTGTAAATTTTGGATATTAGTCCTCTGTTAGTTATATGGTTGGTAAAGATCCTTTCCAAGTCTATAGGCTGCCAATTTGTCTTATTGGCAGTGTCCTTTGTCTTACACAAAATTTTACAGGTTCATGAGGTTCCATTTCTTATGGAAGCATTTTCTTAATTGATGTTTCCTCAACTAAGATGATTCTAGCTTGTGTCAAGTTGATATAAAGCTACCCATTTCATTTTGCAGTTGAGAATATAAAATAAAGACCTTGGATTCTCAATATTTTGTACCATGTACAAGGAATGATTTTATTTTTCTTTGTCTTATTGTGAAAAATTGGCCCCCAGTTAGTTCTTTATTACATCAACTAAATACCACAATTGAGCTTAATACATTATGATCTATATTTCTTTCAGCAATGTCTGAAAATTTTTCACTTTCATTTTGCATACTAAACATAATAATGTAATTTTTTAGACTGCTATTCTCAACCAGTTTAGTCATGACACTGATTACATTGGTATATAGTTCAATTATATAATTTATTCATTAACCTGACAAATTGGTCTTATACTTATTTTATTTTATAAAATCATCTGGCATCGGTGTTAAAACCATATTAATGACTAATTATGAACATGTCACTTTTGGAAATATGAATAAGTTTCAAATAGTTCTAAGAAATAAAATTTAATTCTGAACACTCTCATAATAATAACTACTTTAATAAAAATATATTAATCATTGGAAATTTGAGAAATGAAAGTTAAGTATAAATATAGCATGGTCAATAGAGCAAAATTATGCATTTATTTACTTCTAGAAAATAGTTGGTCTGTTAGTGTATGGCTTCTAACATCACTACCATGACAGGACTTTATGAATTTGAGCAACACCAACATTGTTCAGGTAAGTCATTCTGTTCTTTACAGAGGTTGTATCTCCTTTAAAAGTTAATTCAGTTGACAAGGTCCATGAAACTTTTCCAACTACTGAAACTAGCATAACTTTTACATTTTGTCCTGTGCATTTCTTTTCTAAGGATGTTTTCTCTGATGTTTTGAGTTTCACTATTTCTTTAAATTCTAAATAATCCTTGTCTACATTGTGGTTAAAGCTTAAAAATAAGATCTCACAGGGCTAGAAAAATAACATACTTCTGAATAACACGTCTAAAACAGAAGTCAAAGGGAAAATTGTAATTCCTATCAAAATTCCAACACAATTCTTCACAAATATTGAAAAAAGTATTTTTCAGATTCATACAGAAAAATAGAAAGTCCAAGTTTACTCAGTTATATACCAAATAATAAAATCATGCTGACAGTACTACCATATCAAATTTCAAGTTATACATCAGAACTATGGTATTGGCATAAAAGAAACAAGTTAAACAATGGTATCTAATTGATGTTCTAGACATAACCTCATATAGCTATGGGCATGTAAGATTTGATGAAGAAAGCAAAAAAAAAATCATGTTGGAAAAAAGGAAAATGTGTTTAATGGTGCTGGTCTAATTTGATATTTAATTGTAGAAGAATGGAAATAGATCTATATTTATCTACCTGTATTCAATTTAATTCCTAATGTATCAAGTATTTCAATATAAGAGATTATCTTGAATCTAACAGAAGAGTAAATAGGAAGTAGTCTTGAATTCATTGGCAAAGGAAATGACTTCCAGAACAGAACACTTATACGACAGGCATTAAGACCACCAGTTAATAAATGGAACTTCATGACACCAAAAGCTTTTGTGTGACAAAGGGCACCATCATTTAGACAAAACACTGGGCTTCAAAATTGGAAAAGTATTTTAGATATTATTCATCCAGTAGAAGATTGATATCTAAAATATACAAAGAAATAAAATATGGATATTAAGAAAACAAGTAATTAAATTTAAAAATAGGGTACAGAAGTAAGCAGAGAGATTTCCAAAGATGAAACACTAATGACCGTGAAACATTTAAAGGAATGTTCAATAAACATAGTCATCAGGAAAATTTAAATCAAAACAACTTTGAGATTTTATCTTATACAAGCCAGACTGGATGAGATCAACCAAACAAATAACAACACATGCTTGTGAGGATGTGGGGGAAGGTAAACGCTTATTTACTGCCAGTAGGAGTACAAATTTGTTTTGCCATTATGGAAATGACACACAACAGGCCTGATGTGCATATGAATTCACAGAGACTGTATCATGCACAGGGCTCACAGATTTAAGCCAGACAAGATCCTGGTGTGTAGAGGTGGAAGTGAAAATGAAGTGGCAAGGAACGTGAAGAGGATCATGAATGGGTTGGTAGAAGAAAAAACACAATGAAAATATATTGTATGAAACTATTTTTAGACCAAGTATAAAGACGTTTATGATGGCATTAAATTAATATTTGAAGTATGAGCCTAATGTTTGGAAGTTATAACACCAATATTCTATTGCAGAGAGGCATAACACTTAGTAACGTCTAGTGACACAAATTTGTAATCTCAATACTTAGGAGGGGGAGGCAGGAAAATCAGCAATTTAAGATTATTCTTAGCTACATATTGAGTTTGAGTTCAACATGGATTATATGAGGGTTTGTTCTCCATAGATAACAATGGAGTTCTGCATAAGAGGGAACATTAGAAATTATATGTAATTAGAAGAATATGTTTAAGAGGAGAAAGATATAAACTGCTCTGTCAAAAAATACTCCTAAACTTGCTGCATATGTTCAGCTGTACCAGCCATTCTGCAGCTAACAACTATCTACTATAGACAGTTGCTGATGGAGAACTGCTCGTGTGAGTGGCACAGCAGGTACCAAAACTGAACAGAAAGCCCTGACTATGAAATACTAGATCCCAGTTCCCTATGAATAATGCTGTTAACTTGCTGGAGGTAAGGAATAGGATTCTGTCCATGAAATCATTGCAGAAGCTTATGTACTCTCATATAAATCTTTTTTTATCTGAAAGTGCATAGTGATGTAACTTATCTGAATTACTGATACTACCAATAATATACATGACAAGAAAAGGTAGGAAAAGACCATAGATCCATGGTGAAGAAATTACGGCTAAGGACATAATGTCTTATGGTTCATATTATATCTGCTTTTATTTTTATAATTTTATTTTTATATTTCTATTAATATTTACAGGTTTATAAATATTATTAAGTTACCATGCTTTAACTTCGATTTCACTGTCTCTTTTCCACATCCAAATATATATCCTTTTACTATTTCTATATTCACAGTAGCCTATCTATTACCTCTCTTACCTCTAACCTATATTCTTTCTTTCTGACTCATAATTAGCCACTTTTTCCCTTTTTTCTCAATTCCTTGATTACTTCACTAATAAAATATTGATACACTTACCTCTAAAAAAAATAATAACCTGTAAACTGCATTTTTCCCAAGCAGTACCCTGATACTGCTAATATTTGATCTTCAGTGAGAATGCAAGTTAAGTGCCCTGGTCTGTCTTTCTACATACCAATGCTCAGATTGCTGGTAATGCGTTGTGTGCTAGTGATATAATTGACTTCTTCTTTTTTTTTTTTTTAAAAAAACAAAATAAATCTTTATTTTTTTTTTTATTGGATGATTTATTTACATTTCCTATGTTGTCCCCTTACCCCATCCCCCACCACCCCCTCGGAACCCCCAATCCCCTCGCCCCTCCTCCTTCTTCTCTGTGGATGTAACCTCTATCTACACCCCCCC
>NW_021620798.1:3207812-3308884 GCF_004785775.1 Grammomys surdaster
CCCTCCTCCTTCTTCTCTGTGGATGTAACCTCTATCTACACCCCCCCACTCCCACCTCCCCACCCTCAAAATTCCCATCCCCTGGGGCATCCAGCCTTCATGAGGTCAAGGTTCTCTTCTTCCACCTATGCCCAGCAGGGCCCTCCACTTTTACATATTCAGCTGAAGCCCTGGATCCCCCCCTAAGTGCTCCCAGGCTGGTGGTTTAGACCCTGGGAGCTGTGGTTGGTTGGTATTGTTGCTCTCCTCATGGTGCCACAAACCCTTTCAGCTCCTTCAGTCTTCACTCTAACTCCTCTATTGAGAACCCCATGATCAGTTCAATGGCTAGTTGTGAGCATCTGCCTCTGAATATGTCTGACTCTTGAAGGCCTCTGAGGAGATATCCATATCAGGCTCTTATCAGCATGCACTTCCTGTCTTCCACATCAGCATCTACCTTTGGTGATTGCACATGGGATAGATACTCAGGTGGGGTGGTCTTGAGACGGCCCCTCCTTCAGTTTCTGTCCCTCACTTTGTCTCCATATTTGCTCCCTTGAGTATTTTGTTGCTCCTTCTAAGAAGGACCGAATCACCCTCACTTGGTCTTCCTTCTTTATGGGCTTCATGTGGCCTGTGAGTTGCATCTTGGGCATTTCAAGGTTCTAGGCTAATATCCAATAATCAGTGAGTGAATACCATGTGTCTTCTTTTGTGATTGGCTTACCTCACTCAGGATGATAATTTCTAGTTCCATCCATTTACCTAGGAACCTCTCGAATTCATTGTTTTTAATAGCTGAGTAATACTCCATTGTGTAAATATACCACATTTTTTGAATCCATTCCTCAGTTGAAGGACATCTGGGTTCTTTCCAGCTCCTGGCTATTATAAATAAGGCTGCTATGAACATAGTTGAGCATATGTCCTTGTTATATGTTCGAGCATCTTCTGGGTATATGCCTAGGAGTGGTATAGCTGGATCCTCGGGTAATGCTATGTCCAATTTTCTGAGGAACCGCCAGACTGATTTCCAAAGTGGTTGCACCATCTTGCAGTCCCACCAAAAATGGAGGAGTGTTCCTCTTTCTCCACACCCTCGCCAGCATCTACTATCACCTGAGTTTTTAATCTTAGCCATTCTGACTGGTGTGAGATGGAATCTCAGGGTTGTTTTGATTTGCATTTCCCTGATGACTAAGGATGCTGAACATTTCTTTAGATGCTTCTCGGCTATTTGAGTTTCTTCCATTGAAAATTCTTTGTTAAGCTCTATACCCCATTTTTTAATAGGGTAATTTGGTTGTCTGGAGTCTAATTTCTTGAGTTCTTTGTATATATTGGATATTAGCCCTCTATCAGATGAAGGATTGGTAAAGATCTTTTCCCAATTTGTTGGTTGTCGTTTTGTCCTATTGACAGTGTCCTTTGCCTTACAGAAACTTTGCAGTTTTATGAAGTCCCATTTGTCAATTCTCGATCTTAGAGCATATGCCATTGGAGTTCTGTTCAGGAACTTTTCCCCTGTGCCCAAGTATTCGAGGCTTTTCCCCACCTTCTCTTCTATTAGTTTCAGTGTATCTGGTTTTATGTGGAGGTCCTTTATCCACATAGACTTGAGCTTTGTACAAGGGGATAAGAATGGATCAATTTTCATTCTTCTACATGTTGTCTTCCAGTTGAACCAGCACCATTTGTTGAAAATGCTGTCCTTTTTCCACTGGACAGTTTTAGCTCCTTTGTCAAAGATCAAGTGACCATAGGAGTGTGGGTTCATTTCTGGGTCTTCAATTCTATTCCATTGATCTTCCTGCCTGTCTCTGTACCAATACCAGGTAGTTTTTATCACTATTGCTCTGTAGTACAGCTTGAGGTCAGGGATGGTGATTCCTCCCGAAGTTCTTTTATTGTTGAGAATAGTTTTCGCTATCCTAGGTTTTTTGTTATTCCATATGAATTTGAGAATTTCCTTTTCTAACTCTGTGAAGAATTGAGTTGGGATTTTAATGGGGATTGCATTGAATCTGTAGATTGCTTTTGGCAAGATGGCCATTTTTATTATATTAATCCTGCCAATCCATGAGCATGGGAGATCTTTCCATCTTCTGAGATCTTCTTCAATTTCTTTCTTCAGAGACTTGAAGTTCTTGTCATACAGGTCTTTCACTTGCTTGGTTAGATTCACACCAAGGTATTTTATATTATTTGCAACTATTGTGAAGGGTGTCATTTCCCTAATTTCTTTTTCAGTCTGTTTATCTTTCATGTAGAGGAAGGCTACTGATTTGTTTGAGTTGATTTTATAACCAGCCACTTTGCTGAAGTTGTTTATCAGGTTTAGGAGTTCTCTGGTGGAAGTTTGGGGGTCACTTAAGTATACTATCATATCATCTGCAAATAGCGATATTTTGACTTCTTCCTTTCCTATTTGTATCCCTTTGACTTCTTTTTGCTGTCTAATTGCTCTGGCTAAGACTTCCAGTACTATATTGAATAGGTAGGGGGAGAGTGGGCAACCTTGTCTAGTCCCTGATCTTAGTGGGATTGCTTCAAGTTTCTCTCCATTTAGCTTGATGTTGGCTACTGGTTTGCTGTAAATTGCTTTTACTATGTTTAGGTAGGGGCCTTGAATTCCTGATCTTTCCAAGACTTTTATCATGAAGGGATATTGAATTTTGTCAAATGCTTTCTCAGCATCTAGTGAGATGATCATGTGGTTTTTTTTCTTTAAGTTTGTTTATATAGGGGATTACATTGATGGATTTCCGAATATTGAACCATCCCTGCATTCCTGGGATAAAACCTACTTGATCATGATGGATGATTGTTTTGATGTGGTCTTGGATTCGGTTTGCTAGAATTTTATTGAGTATTTTTGCATCGATGTTCATAAGGGAGATTGGTCTGAAGTTCTCTTTCTTTGTCGGGTCCTTGTGGGGTTTGGGTATGAGTGTAATTGTAGCTTCATAGAACTAATTGGGTAGTGTTCCTTCTGTCTCTATTTTGTGGAATAGTTTGAAGAGAATTGGTATTAGGTCTTCCTTGAAGGTCTGATAGAATTCAGCACTAAAACCATCTGGTCCTGGGCTTTTTTTAGTGGGGAGGCTTTTGATGACTGCTGCTATTTCCTGAGGGGTTATGGGACTATTTAGATGGTTTATCTGCTCCTGGTTTAACTTCGGTACCTGGTATCTGTCTAGGAAATTGTCCATTTCATCCAGGTTTTCCAGTTTTGTTGAGTATAGGCCTTTGTAGTAGGATCTGATGATTTTTTGAATTTCTTCAGTTTCTGTTGTTATGTCTCCCTTTTCAGTTCTGATTTTATTAATTTGGATACTGTCTCTGTGCCCTCTGGTTAATCTGGCTAAGGGTTTATCTATCTTGTTGATTTTCTCAAAGAACCAACTCCTGGTTTTATTGATATTTTGTATTGTTCTTTCTGTTTCTATTTGGTTGATTTCAGCCCTGAGTTTGATTATTTCCTGCCTTCTACTCCTCCTGGGTGTATTTGCTTCTTTTTGTTCTAGAGCTTTTAGTTGTGCAGTCAACTTGTTAGTGTGTGCTCTTTCCAGTTTCTTTTTGTAGGCACTTAGAGCTATGAGCTTTCCTCTTAGCACTGCCTTCATGGAGTTCCACAAGTTTTGGTATGATGTGTCCTCATTTTCATTGAATTCTAAAAAGTCTTTTATTTCTTTCTTTATTTCTTCCTTGACCAAGTCATCATTGAGTAGAGAGTTGTTCAGTTTCCATGTGCACGTGGGTTTTCCATTGTTTTTGTCATTATTAAAGACCAGTCTTAGTCCGTGGTGATCTGATAAGATGCAAGGGATTATTTCAATCTTTTTGTATCTGTAGAGGCTTGTTTTGTGACCAATTATATGGTCTATTTTGGAGAAGGTACCATGAGGAGCTGAGAAAAAGGTATATTCTTTTGTTTTAGGATGAAATGTTCTATAGATGTCTGTTAAGTCCATTTGGTTCATAACTTCTGTTAATTTCAAAGTGTCTCTGTTTAGTTTCTGTTTCCATGATCTGTCCATTGCTGACAGTGGGGTGTTGAAATCCCCCACTATTATTGTGTGAGGTGTAATGTGTGTTTTGAGCTTTAGTAAAGTTTCTTTTATGTATGTAGGTGCCCTTGCATTTGGAGTGTAGATGTTCAGAATTGAGAGTTCACCTTGGTAGATTTTTCCTTTGATGAGTATGAAGTGTCCTTCCTTATCTTTTTTGATTAATTTTGGATGAAAGTCGATTTTATTTGATATTAGAATGGCTACTCCAGCTTGTTTCTTGGGACCATTGGCTTGAAAAATTGTTTTCCACCCTTTTATTCTGAGGTAGTGTCTGTCTTTGTCACTGAGGTGCGTTTCTTGTATGCAGCAAAATTCTGGGTCTTGTTTGTGTATCCAGTCTGATAGTCTGCGTCTTTTTATTGGGGAATTGAGACCATTGATGTTAAGAGATATTAAGGAAAAATGATTGTTGTTTCCTGTTATTTTTTTTATTAGAGGTAAAGTTATGTTTGTATCTTTTTTGGGGGTTGTTGGAAGATTACTTACTTGCTTTTCCTAGGTTGTAGTTTCCCTCCTTGTGTTGGCATTTTCCATCAATTATCCTTTGAAGTGCTGGGTTTGTTGGAAGATATTGTGCAAATTTGGTTTTGTCATGGAATATCTTGGTTTCACCATCTATAGTGATTGAGAGTTTTGCTGGGTATAGTAATCTGGGCTGGCAATTGTGTTCTCTTAGTGTCTGTATGATGTCCGTCCAGGCTCTTCTGGCTTTTATAGTCTCTGGTGAGAAGTCTGGTGTAATTCTTATAGGTCTGCCTTTATATGTTACTTGACCTTTTTCCCTTACTGCTTTTAGTATTTTTTCTTTGTTTTGTGCATCTGATGTTTTGATTATTATGTGACGGGAGGTATTTCTTTTCTGGTCTAGTCTATTTGGTGTTCTGTAGGCTTCTTGTATGTTTATGGGCATCTTGTTCTTTAGGTTAGGGAAGTTTTCCTCAATAATTTTGTTGAAGATATTTACTGGCCCTTTAAGTTGGGAATCTTCATTCTCATCTATACCTATTATCCTTAGGTTTGGTCTTCTCATTGTGTCCTGGATTTCCTGGGTGTTTTGAGTTAGGAGTTTTTTGCATTTTGCATTTTCTTTGACAACTGTGTCAATATTTTCTACCGTATCTTCTTCTTAAGAAGAAGCAGGAAGTGTAGTTCTTCATAAAGACAGGCCTCTGTGACTATGCATACAACATAACAATGGAACTGAGAAGTTGGAAAGGTGGGAAATGAAAACACATCCACCCTAAGAGATGAAAAATAACAAGAAGAAACAAAACCAGAGATAATAACATACAAGGGAATATCAGCAACCTCACAATTCTCCAATAGCAGAAATCAAAGATACTGAGAGTTGAAGTGCCAGAAAAACTATCAGGGCCCTTAGAAAAAGATTAACATCCACAGAGAGGAAGTAAATGAGCAGTCAAATGAAGTAAGGCAATTCAAATGCCAGATGAGAAAGTTACCAAGGTGAATGAAATGCTCAGGAATGTGGGGGAGAAATTAAAAATAAAATGAAGAAAAATAATTCAACAGGGGATCTGACACTAAAAAAGAACCCAAGAAATTTTTGACAAAATAAAATCAACTATATACTTGTAAGTAACATTATTTGGAGTGAGCATGTTATATGTGTGGGAGGTGTGTATATGTAACAACAATTGAAAGAAAAGATAATATGAATTTGAGAGAGTGAGAGAGATGTTTAAGAAAAGGATGAGATTATAGTATATTATAGTTTCAAATATTAAAATTTATTGAAAGTATCAATAAATTTAATTAAAAATAAAAGAGTAGAAGCTTTATACACAAATAGGATCAAGCAGAATAATAAATTTCCAAAAGGAGACCAAACTGGAGATAATTCTACTTTCAGACATACATAAAAGTAAACGCTATTGAAAATGACCAAAACTTTAAAGTAAATCAATAATACATTCAAAAGGCTACATGTAAGAATATATAGAGTGTAAGAATCTTAAATAAAGACAAAAGGCATAGTCATTTTAACTTTCAATGATTTTATATAGAAAAGGTTCCAAACATAGAGAAAGAAATGGGTATATGGGTATAAACACCCAGGATACATTTAGAAACCCAAATGGACATGAAAAACATTACATTGCCTAAGTCAACTAAGGTAAAGGAATCTGGAGTTTAATGTTACCATTTCAACTCAATGAATGGCCTATAGAAAAGCTCTGACAGAGAAATAATTGGTGATGATTCATGAATAAATTTAGCAAGGACTATTACTAAAGTCATCTATACCATAATTGAAATCTCGTGTTGAAACTATTTGGGCTTCTGTTCTTGGTTCAATTTTTTAACAGATTTTGGGGGGTTCAATTTCCTTGTCTGTAATATTATGATAAAGGTACAATTCTCATGATAAGTTAAAAAAACTGAATGTGTATAGTAATCAGCACAATTGTATAACAAGTAAACAATTTTTTATATTTTCTTATACCTTACACTTTCTCTTCTATATGTAGAGTCATTGTGATTAAAGAAATAGGGCTTTATAAACATATGATATCATATATCAAACATTCACTTAATAGATTATATCAAATCTGTGCCTTTAGAATTGCTGAGAATTATTTAATTTGTGGTATGTTCTAGATAATTCATTTGTAAAGTGTATATAAATTAAAATGATTTTGTGGGGTCAAAAATTGAGAATATACATCAAGCCCTTGGCAGAGTATTGGAATATTTTAAGATTTTGAGTGCTGTATAAATGAAGGTGCATTTTTATAAATTATAACATTAACTACAGTTTTGTAGTGAATAATATTGATATTGATTCTCTTTTTTTGTTGTTTATTTTGTTGAGTCAGGATTTCCCTGTGTAACAGATCCCTTGTTGCCCTGGACTTGCTTTGTAGAGCAGGCTGATTTCAAACTCTCAGAGATCAGTGTTTCTCTGCTTCCTGAGTTCTGGGATTAAAGGCAATTGATGCATTTTTACATATGAATATATTGTCCAATGAACAGTGGATATTATTAAAATATTGTGGTGAACTTGTAAATATGACTGTGTTGCCTAGTATCTAATTCTTTTCCCCAAAATACCATTAAATCATCTATAGATATTATAATATAAAGAAAAAAATTACAAAAATAAAATATGAGATAATGTACTCAATATGAAAATGGTATCTAAAAAAAGTCCTTACAGGTAGAATCATTCCCACTAACATCAAGAATAAAAAAAAAAAATGTGTGTTCCACTAATCTTCAAATATTACCTTTGAACTCCTACCTGCAGGAACTAGAAAAAATAATATGAATTATATTGTTTAAGAAATAAAATCAACAATATTTTTGAATGTCCAAAGTATGAATGACTATGTGTAAAATCAAAAAAATAAAAATTAAAACAATATCTTACTTTAGTCAATGAGTGATAATGCTGCTATGAGATTCAATGTTTAATATACAGGAATCAATTTATTTCCTATGTACCAGTAATTAACAGGTACAACTGAAATAATATCATTTACTTTGGCACTCTTAGAACAACAAACCACATATGATAGTACAATTAAGTGACCCCAAAAATTCCACCAGAGAAGACCTACAGCTAATAAAAAACTTCCACAAAGTGGCTGGATATAAAATTAACTCAAACAAATCAGTAGCCTTCCTCTGCTCAAAGGGTAAACAGGCTGAGAAAGAAATTAGGGAAATGACACCGTTCACAATAGTCACAAATAATATAAAGGACCTTGATGTGAGTCTAACCAAGCAAGTGAATGATCTTTATGACAAGAACTTCAAATCCCTGGGGTAAGAAATCAAAGAAGACCTGAAAAGATGGAAAGATCTCTCTTGCTTATGGAATTGCAGGATTAATATAGTAAAAATTTCCATCTTGCCAAAAGCAATCTAGAGAGTCAAGGAATCCCTATCAAAATTCCAATTCGTCGGGCAATAGTGACATATACCTTTAATCCTAGCACTTGGGAGGCAGAGGCAGACGAATTTCTGAGTTCGAGGCCAGCCTGGTCTACAGAGTGAGTTCCAGGACAGCCAGGGCTATACAGAGAAACCCTGTCTCAAAAAACCAAAAAAAAAAAATCCAATTCAATTATTCATAGAGCTAGAAAGAGCAATTTGCAAATTTACTTGGAATAACAAAATGCTCAGGGTAACAACAACTATTCTCAACAATAAAATAACTACTGGAGGGATCACCATCCCTGATCTCAATCTGCACACAAAGCAATAATGATAAAAAGTGCATGGTATTGGTACAGAGCCAGGCAGGAAGATCAATGGAATTGAATTGAAAACCCAGAAATGAACCCACACATCCATGGTCACTTGATCTTTGACAAAGGAGCTAAAACCATCCAGTGGAAAAAGGACAGCATTTTTAGCAAATAATGCCAGTTCAACTGGAGGTCAGCAGGTAGAAGAATGCAAATTGACCCATTCTTATCTCCTTGTACAAAGTTCAAGTCCAAGTGGATCAAGGACCTTCACATAAAACCAGATTTACTGCAACTAATAGATGAGAAAGTGGTGAAGAGTCTTGAATACATGGACACAAAGGAAAAGTTCCTGAACAGAACAACCATTGTTTATCTTTAAGATCAAAAATAGACAGGAAACTCATAAAATTGCAAAATTCTGTAAGGCAAAGGACAATGTCAATAGGAGAAAAAGTCAACAAACAGATTGGAAAAAATCTATACCATTCCTACATCTGATAAAGGGTTAATATTCAAAATATACAAAGAAATCAAGGATTTAGAACCCAGACAATCAAATAACCCTATTAAAAAGGTAGCATTTGTGTGTGAGACTGTGCAATTATAGCTTGGTTTTTGGTGGAGCACTGGCTAGAGATGGCTGGAGTCCCATCCTGCAACAGAAGCATACATTTCACCACACTCCCAGACTCCAGGCTCCTGACATGCCCTGAAGAGCTCCACTGATCCACTACTTTCAGTTATGTGGGGCAATGCCCCTAAAGCCCCTCCCAAAGAGAGGTTTGTGTCACCTAGCACAGGTAGAGGACATGACTACAGGCCTCAGAGCCTCAAGAAATCTCCATATTAATGAGATACGTAAAGGCCAAAGGACATAGCCAATTAAGCATTCCTTCCCAGACCCTCCTCCTTACAAATAGAATTTTTAACCAAGGTCCCACCCTGGGGGTAAGAGGGTACAGTTTGACCTCCCTCCCTACTTAACTTAGGTCTGCCCTGAGATACATTGGGAGGGGGGTACAACCAGATCAACTTCCTGCCATGACAATAAACCTTTTAAAACCATGGACTTCTTCATGTCTTTGGGGCCTGCTGTAGAGAACTGTGGAGAAGGCCTTTGATTACCTAGCTGTTGCTTAATCTCCTGCTAGAAGACTTCTCTACATTCCTTCCATGAAGGCCACCAACTCTAGCAAGCTAGCTGACTCAGCCAAGTTAGTGCTGTAACCAAGAGTCTCTCACCCTGCTGAGTGCAGCTGGAGCTTCTATCCCCCTCCTCTCTCTCAGCTGCTGGCTGATCCAGCCCATATGTCCTCAGTCTCAGTTCTTCTCAGCTCCCAGCAGCATCTGGGAGCCCAAGGACAGAGACCACTTCATCACCATAGCTCAAAAACATAATTTTGTGGGTTTTAGATCTTAATGTTGTCTAAATTTACCAATAACTATTTTTTTGCTTATTGGATTAGAAATGAGAATTCTGTGTATGATAGTTGCTCACAAATGAACATATGACTTACAGTCACATGATCCAATGTATTCTTATATTCTTAAAGGTTTCTTTGCTGAAACGGTAAGAATAACCTTTCCAATTTTTAGATAGTAAACATAAATGAGATACAAAAAAATGAATGCTTTACAAGGAACAAATCATGTTATCAGATAGTTGCTTGTGAAATAAAGAACATTCAAAATATTTTATATGGACAAGTACAATTTAACTATAAATTCTAAATTAACTTCAGTAGAAGTTAAGAAACATAGAGAACACAATGGAGGAGTTAGGGCAAGAACTGAAGGAACTGAAGGGGTTTACAACCCTATAGGAAGAACAACAATATCAACCAACCAGACCTCCCCAAAGCTCTCAGGGACTAAACGACCCACTAAAGAGTATACATGGAAATTCCATGGCTTCATCTGGATATGTAGCAGAAGACTGCCTTATCAAACATCACTAGGAGTGGAGCCCCTTGGTCCTGTGGCAGCTTGATAATCCAGTGTAGAGGAATGCTAGGGTGATGAGGCAGGAGAGGGTAGGTGGGTGGGGGTGCACCCTCATAGAAACAGGGAAGAGGGGTGAGTTGTGGAGGGGAAACTGGGAAGGGCAATGACATTTAAAATGTAAATAAATAAAATAACCAAGAAACATAGATTTTCAGATTTTTTCATCATACTGTGAACCCTGAGGTTGTATTATTTATTGAAACAGTTGATTATAGTTATGGTATGGCTTAGCTCTTAGGACACAACTTTAATATCTCTGACTGAAATACACACAACCTCTTAGTATACATCTTTCATCCAAAACAATAAAGCTAAAGTTAGTATGTAGAAGGAAACACATATGATTAAAAGTGATGTCAGAGTGACAGACAATGTGTTGACCAGGCCAGCCCAGTCAGTCAACAGACTCTCTAGAGCAGGAATGAGGGGAACAAAACAAAACAAAACAAAACAAAACAAAACAAAACAAAACAAAACAAAACAGGGAATTAGACTACACTGTAGCACGACCACAGCCAGTTCTGAGGCTGAGGCAGCTTATTTTTTTCCCAACCTGTTTTTATACCATTTTAATTACATGCAAGTATTAAGGTCAGTTCTATGTTGAGGAACTAGCAATACAATAAATAGATGCAGACAGTCAAGGAACTAGCAAGACAATAAAGACAAATAGTCAAAGAACAAAAAAGAAATAAAGTCCAGTGATCACTCCCATGATCACTGTTTCTAAGGGCTTATTAGGATAACCAAAATATCTGACCTTACTCCTTTGTTCTAGCCTAAAATTTAGATTCCTCTTTTATACCAAATTTCTTCCTTGTCATGGCCCAATGTCAGATTCCTGCCTGAATCCCCCTTCCTTGTCCTTTGCCAATGTCAGATTCCTGCCAAGCAGCCCCAAAGGCTCTCCACATCTCCCCCTTCTTTATTTCATAAACAAGACTGAGCCTATCTTAGGTCATTCTGACATGAATTCCATCCTTATCCATAGTGGAATATGCATTATCAAAAGCAATGCACTTCTACTTCTATCTTAGTTTGGTAAGGCTCTTACAGAATCTTACCTGTCCTTGACTTGCCAGCCTGTGAATTTAATAACTCTGTCTGGGGTCTATTTTCAGTTTCAAGCCATGTACTTTGGCTGCCACCATTTTGATGTTGTTAAAGACAAGCTTTAACATGATAGGCAAGAATAAAATAGTATTTCCGGGACAAGAAAGGGTAGCATGATCAAGATGTATATGCCATTCTTGAAGCTTGACTAAGATAGAAATACTGACCTCAGGCCATGAATAATTTTATCAGCAGAATCTGCAGCAAAGCTCATCAGAGCAGCATTCTTTAAAATCATAATCTCACTATGCAAAGTTAAAACATTCAGAGAGGTGTTGGAATTATTTTAAATATCCTGCAAGTGTCTTTGAACTTTTTCCCAATTATGACTATCATTATAAATTTTAGAAGTAACACAAATCCATAACAATTCTATATGCATTTCCAGTAATGGCAGCTAGAGTAGGCAAGCCAGGTTGCAATACCTCCACAAGTTCCATAACCTCATCAACCCTTCGCAAACATACAACAATCTCCACCTGCTTGATGTTTTCTTAATTACAAGTACGTGTGAGTTAGAATCTCAAACCTGTTATCTAACTGCAAACTGCAGCCAATGGAACAATGGCAGTTTAACTATAATTTTTAAGTTTCCCTTGCAACAACAGAGCACAACTGTAACTTTGGAAAGCAAAACTCAACTTCCAAACAATAAATTCAGTCTCTCCAGAAACAAGTGAATCACTCTCATGCTACAAAGTTTGACTACCAGTTCCTGCACATGAATGCAGGATGGTGCCACCTCCAATACCTCAGAGACACTGTGCTAAATATTTTATAAGTCTTTATAATATATAAAATATTACCCAATTTAGACCTATCTCTAGAGACCTGTTTCCCAGGGTTGTCTCATGCCACGTGTTGTTGTTTAGTATGACACCAACCCTGATTTACCAGTTTTAAACCAACTTTCTGTTACCAATGTTACAAATTTGTAATTATATCCAATAACTTATAAGACAATAATGTAGAACCAAGACATACATAATATATTTATACATTTAAAACCAACCAAAAACAAAAATGAAGGGCTGCACACATTTATTTAAACCAGACAAAATTCTTAAATTTTCTAGCTGTTATTTCAAGAGAAGAGCACCTTGTTACCTGCTGAACCCAACAATCACAGTCACAGAGATTTTTCTAGGAGAAACAACCATCAGCTCCTTTACCATAGAAACCAAAAAAACTGTTGGCCCCTTTAAGAACAGCTTTTACAGACAATGAGCCCCTGGCAGGGCTTCTACAGCTGTGCTAGAATTCTAACTAAAGATGCAGCAGTTCAAAGGCCAATTAAAACTGCTTTTTATTTCTTTTTTCTTTTTTTAAAAAACTAATTTAGTTAAAACTAAATCAAGGGGTGAACAACCAGTAGATAAAGTTTTAACTAATATTTCTTTTGAACATTAAACACAGAACATTCAAGCAATGAAACAGAAACACAGACATAAACTGACAGAGATAGACAGATTGGTGCACCAAGGACAGACAATAGAGAGGAAGGAGAACTAGATGTCCCAAAGGGACCCAGATATCCTACCTAAGGGACCCAGAACCAAACATTTCTCTAGTAGGAGCCAGAGAGGAGGCATGTGGGGATGATTAGCTTGCCCTTGGTTGCGGGCATAGGATCATGTTGGGCTGTGTTGTGGGTTCCATGTGTTTTCTGCCCCTGTGGGTCAGGGAGCCATGCCTCTGGAGAGGAGCAGAAGCGCAGGATTTTGACTGAGCCCCTTCTACACGGTGCCGGGCAGGCTCTGGACTTTGAGAAGCCATCTGGGCACACACTCCTCCTCCCCGCGGGGCAGGGAGAGAACTCAATCTGAAGTTCTGTGGGGGCAGAGCTCTTGGATGGGGATCCCCATACAAGAAGGCTTGCGGGGATCAACTAGTCTCAGATCCTTGGGCTCCCAGGTGCTGCTGGAAGTCATGGAAGAGATGAGACTGGGACATGTGGACTGGACCAACCAGCAGCCGAGGGGGCAAGAGTGAGAGAGTTCCAGCAGCACCCCACTGGGTGAGACTCTTGGTTCATCACTCACTTGGCTGAATCAAGGCTCAGCTTGGCAAGCTTGTTTGGATCAGCAGCCCTGTGTCTGTAATGCAGAGAGGTCCTCCAGGTGGGAAGTTAGGTGCAGTGACTTTTGTTACTCATCAAAGGCCTTCTCAGTGGTTTCCCACAGCGGGGCCCAAAAGACATGAGGAAGTTTGTGGCTTTTCACAGGCTTTATTTTCATAACGGATGGTAGTTGAATCTGGATGCACCCTCACTTAGGTCAGGGCAGACCTGACTTAAATAGGGAGGAAGGAGGTCTGGGGAAGAATGCTTAATTGGCTGAGCCATCTGACCTTCAAGTATCTCATTATTATGTAAATCTCTTGAGGCTGAGACCTGTAGTCATCCCCTCTACATGTGCTGGGTGAAGCAAACCTCTCTTAAGGAGGGGCTGTAAATCATGACTGAAAATCGTGGGTCAATGGTGTGTCAGGAGCCTAGGGTCTGGGGGAGTGGGTGAACACCTGCCATTGTCCCACTAGGGTCTGGGGTTCAAGACCTGTGCCCAGCCAGGTACCAAGCTATCCTTTCATGGCCCCACAAGGAGGCAGGAAGTCTCCTGACCTCCGCCTGTCCCTAGGAGAGCTCTGGAATGGCTTACATTCATTTTCCTTCTCTTTTGCCAAAGCCTCCCCAGATAGTTGGGGAGAATTGCTTTTCTCTAACCCATTCTCTCTCATGTCTAAGGTGTAAATTATCTCTAGTCAGGATCTAAAGACTAAAAATGTCTATGAGAATTATCTTCACTTCTGTAGATTTTAGCATAACTCTAAACACGTGCACAAAACACACTTTACCATTACCTTGTCCTTCTGCAAGGTTTATTCACCGCTGGCCCACATTTTCCTCTGTGCATGATTCCTCTTCCCATGGTGTCCTTCACTGTACCCCCACTTACTGGAGCTCAATGTTGAGGTGCCATCTGACCAGGCCAGTCAGTCAACAGGTTCTCCAGAGCAGGAGTGAGGATTAAAAAGAAAAAAGACAATTAGACAACACTGTAGCATGACCCCAGCCAGTTCTGAGGCTGAGGCAGGTTTATTTTTTTCCAATCTGCTTTTATACCATTTTAATTATGTGTAAGTATTTAGGCCAGATCTAGGTTGAGGAACTAGTAATACAATAAATGCAAATAGTCAAGGAACAAGCTATGCAATAAATGAAGTACTGTGATCACTCTAAGTCCTTATCAGGATGACCAAAATATCTGAGCCTACTCCCCTGTCCTAGCTCAAAGTCATATTCATACCTGAAGCCTATTTCCTTGTCCTTGGACAATATCAGATTCCTGCCAAGTGGCCACAAAAGCTATCAACAATGTGACAAATCAGAGAAAGATTTAACAAAATAGGATATGTCCAATTCTCAAGGAAAGAGACAGAAAAAAGAGGCTACTTACTCAGTTATTAAAAAAATTCAGAGGCAGATGCTCACAGTTAACCATTGAACTGATCATGGGGTTCCCAGTGGAAGAGTTAGAGTGAAGACTGAAGGAGTTCCAAGGGTTTGCAACCCCATGAGGAGAGCAGCAATACCAACCAACCAGAGCCCCCAGGGTCTAAACCACCAGCCTGGGAGCACTTAGGGAGGGACCCATGGCTCCAGCTTTATATGCAAGGGAGGATGGTCCTGTCAGGTACAGTTGGGAGAGGAGACCCTTGGTCCAGTGAAAGATGGACGCCATGTGTGGAGGAATTTTGAGGATGGGGAGGTGGGAGTGGGGGAGTAGGTGGGGCACATCCTCATGGAAGCAGCAGGAGTGGGGATGGGATGGGGGTTCCTGGGCGGGAGAGTGGGGGGAAATGATGTAAGGGGATAACATCTGAAATGTAAATAAAATATCAAAAAACAACAACAAACAAACAAACAAACATGGACATCATGAATTTTCCAGGCAAATGGATGGAACTAGAATATACTATCCTGAGTGAGGTAACATAGACCTAAATGGACATGCATAGTATGTATTCACTTATAAGTGGATATTATCCATAAGGTATAGGATGCCCCAGCTACACTTCACAGACCCCAATGAAGCTAAAAAGGAATGAAGGCACAAGAGAGGATGCAAAAACCTTACTTAGAAGGGGAAATAAAATAGTAATAGGATTTGGATGGAAGGAGAGAACTGGGTGGGAGAAGGAATGGGGAGGGGAACGGGAGAGTCCAGCATCAAGTGTAGGGAGAGACAGGAGAGTTGGCCAAAGGGCCGGGAGAATGAATAGAAATTGACAGCTGTGAACAGTAGGCAAGAGGGAATGCATATTTCTAGGACTTGTCAGAAACCTGAGACAGGGGAGATCCACTCTAGCTGAGACTCTTAGCTGTAAGTCATATGGTGTCTGAGGTGGTCACCTCCTACAGTCAGGTAGAGGAGACTTAAGGACAGCATTTCACCCACAAAATCTTCAATCCAATGTGTCCTGCCTACAAGATAAGGAGAGACAAGAATGGAACAGTAACTGAGGAAATGGCCAACCAATAACTGATCCAACTTGAGAACCATCTCAGGGGAGAACACCAATGCCTGACACTATTAATGGTACTCTGTTATGCTTGTAGACAGGAACCTAACATGGCTGTCTTCTGAGAAGCTCCACCCAGAAGCTGACTGAAATAGATGAAGAGACCCACAGCCTAACATTGGCAGGAGCTCTGGGATTCTTATGAAAGAGTTGGGGGAAGGATCAAGGGCCCTGGAGGGGATAGGAACTCCGAGGGAAGACCAACATTGTCAAGTAACCTGGAACCTTGAGAGCTCTCAGAGTTAGAACCACCAATAAAAGAGCATACATGAGCTGGACATAGACCTTCTTGCACATATGTAGCAGGTGTGGAGCTTAGTTTTCATGTGCATCTCCCAACAACTGGAGCAGGGGCTGTCCCTGACTCTGTTGACTGCTTATAGATTCCTCATTCCCCTAACTGGGCTGCCTTGTCTTGCCTCAGTGAAGAAGATGTGCTAGCCTTGCAGAGACTTGATATGCCTGTACAGGAGGATACAGGGAGTAAAGGGACAGGGGAGATCAACACCCTCTTAGAGGAGAAGGGAAGGGGGAGTTGGAGATGGACTGTGTGAAGGCATGTACTGGGAGGAAAACATTCAGCAATATGGGTGTTGAGTTAATAAGTAAATAAATTAATAAGTGGAAAAAGAGAGAGGACTACACATAAATAAACAAGCAAACAAACAAACAAATAAATAAATAAAAGGGAGGAAAAGAGAAAGGGAAAAGGGCAGTTTTATTGGGACACTGACAGACAGGCTACAGAGAGAGCAAGCTAGACAAAAGTGAGGTCAGGACAAAGGAGAGAATTAGGACCCAAAAGATTAGAACATATTGTCCTTTAGTGAGGCCAAGCTAAGGGTTTCAGGGAGAAGCTGTTCTATACTGTAGCTTTAACATTGTTATTTAAAAATCCTTTTTGCTGAGAAATTCCTTTTATATTCATATTCATTGATAGTTAGTTGTCTGCAGTTATGTTCAGTGCAGCCTTGTCACTTGCTGTCTTGGGTAGCCCACATAGCCTTCATCCAACTTCTCTTTTTGTAATTTTAGATATTAGTCAATAATGTCACCACTTATTTTGCTGTTAGTTATACAAAATTCCATAAATCACTATAGTTCCCTGCAAAACAAGTTCTTTTAGCTGCCTTACAAATTTTGCTGAGTGCTGTGGTGAATGTGTCTGAGAGATACTTAGCAGTTACTTTTTTTCACCTTGGCTTTATCATACTATTTCTCTGTGATTACTGTTTAGTCATTAATGAGCTCAGTACTGTGGCTGCTTTTCAGCTCCATGTTAAAGGAGAAAGGAAATGTCTATTTAGCTTTCTGAAAGAAATTTTTCTTTCTTTCTTTCTTTCTTTCTTTCTTTCTTTCTTTCTTTCTTCCTTCCTTCCTTCCTTCCCTTCCTTCCTTCCTTCCTTCCTTCCTTCCTTCCTTCCTTCCTTCCTTCCTTCCTTCCTTTCTTTCTTTCTTTCTTTCTTTCTTTCTTTCTTTTTCTTTCATGATGAGCATTTGTCACCAATTTCCAAGACTTTCATTTAGGGTAAAGTTTATATACATTGTATAGACTTACAATTTTGGTTTTCAGTGTTGTATTTTCATATATAGACAATATGTGTTGAAAAAGGATATGCTGATTCCCTGACAGGCTTTAAATGGGCAGTTAAGGAGACTAGGCCTAAAATCTCTGTTTCCAAGAAATGGCCAATTCTAGGCAAGTCTAGGCCTCAGAATCTGCCAGTCACTTGGCCTAAGGCAAGCACAATGGGTCAGCAACAATTCCCAGACCTCCCCAGCAAGTTTCCAGCCACCAAATTCCAGTACTGTAATGTCCTTAGAAATGCACTCAACAGATTAACATAGAGGTCACCTACCCTGGAATTCCCTAATGTGCTTTAAATCAGTCCTGCAAGCTCACTTGGGAGTCTATCTTGGTAATAGATGACCTCAGTATGCTGAACTTCTGCAAAATAAAACACTTTTTGCATTTACATATACAGTATTTGAGTCCGGATTATCATTCTTCAAGGAATCATGGATCCTTACAGTATTTGTTCATATAAGCCCTCTATTGTTCTTTTTATAGACCTATTTTGATATTCTTTTCCTTCTCAAATATTCCCTGGCAAAAGACCAGCTTCAGCTTGGAGAGGGGTTCTGAGAGGAGTCTCTGGGACCTGCAAGACAGTCTGCTTCTCTCCATGATCTGGTTTCTCTCTGGAGATTTCTCTGTCTATATTCTGCTTGCTTGCTATTCTAAGATATTACTCTGTCCATGGCCTGCTTGCCAGTGTGTGTGTGTGTGTGTGTGTATATTTCTCTGTGTGTGTGTGAGTTCTCCAAGCATTTCTTTCATTGTATCGTAAAAAATTCCCTCAGAACATAGGTCCTGTCTTTTATTTTACATATAAATCCAGTCATTTACTCCACGGTTTCCTTTTGATTATAAGTCAGCATCCTGTGACCCCCATCTCTTTGATTCAGCATACATTTTTTTCTTCACACTGCAAAAGAATTCAGAGAGCTATTTGTCTTTGTTAAGCACAGATGATAAGCTAGTTGGGTGGAACCTGGACTTAAAATGACCATTTCCACTACACCTGGGCCTGGACTCACTGTGTCTCAAACTGACCTTGAACTCTGGAATCTTCCTGCATTCCTACCTGCCAGCCTTTGTATCTTTCAGACAAGCTGGCTCAGTGTGGCTACCTCTGCTCCTTTAGATTTGTGAAGCTCCTCATAATTCATATAGCATCTTTTTTTGCATAGTTGAGAAATTATATGTTTTTGAAATCATGTATTTAGAGCTTGTTCCCATAACCTTAATGGCTGTCTTGACCATTCTTGTTTTTACTATTTTGCTGAGACATAGCCACACCCTCAACTATTGGACTATTATTTTTCATTATCATGGAGCCCTTATTCTTTGGAGGAATGTGAAATATGTACATTATTATGCAAACAAGCCTTATGCCCCTAGCAGCCACAAATACTTAGGGAGTGTCACACAGGGGGTCTTGTCCAAAGGGCAGGAACCATGTCACTCTGTTCTCACCAAAGATAAACCAAGTGCAGCTTTCCCTCTACTGCATCCACGTCTTATGATAAAAGTTTTTCTAAACTCTTATAGATTCTAACAATGAGAGAACACATATGCATATATGTGTCAGCTGTTTTAAAGAGCCATTTTATCAACAAGTCTGTTGCTGTCCCTAGAGATCTTGCTAGGTTACATGCATTATAAATGTAATCAAATTAGCAATGTGATGTGGCTCAGCTGGTGAAACTCATGCCTAGTATATATAAGGAAGATCATTTGATTCTCAACACTGCATATTTCAGGAAGGATGGTGCATGCCTGTAATCTCAACATACAGGGGGGTAGAGGTATAATTATGAGAAATTCATGGTCACCCTCAGCAATATGGTGATCTGGAGGCTAGCCAAATACAGGAGACTCAGTCTCAAAAAAATGTAACCAAATCAAACAATTTTAATTCCATCACTCAGTCTCAAAACACAAGCCTAAAGGCTTTCCCTTCAGGCTCCTGCTAGCATATACCTCTTAATTCCTATAATTTTATATCTACAACCTCTTAATAACATTATCTATATAAGTTTGTCCACAGTCAGTTTATACTGGGATTTAATTATAGTTATAAGTTTTGATGACAAGAGGATAAGTAAAGGCATCTAGTAAAGAAGCCACTTCTGTACTTTGGGAGAAAGGTTTCTGCAACATATAGATTGAAACTAGACATTCAAGATGATGTTTCATCTACATTGGCCCTAGTATGTTCCTTTGTGGAGTTTTAGAAGATTGTACAGTCAATATCCTCATGACAGTCATATTGATGTAGTCCTTCAAGTTTTCAGGATACCAGCTTTTTGTACCAGGGTCATGACTTGCTCATAAAAGATATTCATTGGTTGTCTCTTGGGCTCTACAACTCTCACTATGACTTTTTCATCCTGCTGTTTTATTGTGTCTGGCCTTCTGTTACAGGTGACTAGGGCCTCTTTACGTGCTACAACTGACACCCTCCAGTTCTTTCACTGAGCTCTTAACTGCTTGTTAACAGCTCCAAGTCTCTCATTATCCATATGCACTGTGTCAATACAACTTGGCATGAACCAGCCAACTTCTCTGTCTTTTCATATATTATTTCCCATATAGCTTTAAAATGAGTGACTCCTTGCACCTGTTACAGCATTGTGTCACAAATATATTTTCCAAGGTCATCAAAGATGAAATGTTTAATAAAGAACAATTAATGTGTGCCAAGTACTATCCATAAAACCAGTTGGGATTGTTTCATTCTCACTTTGAGATGGAAGGATGAGAGGGTCCATGTGAAATCTCATTACCAACAAGTTTGGGAATGTTTTTGGGTACATGTTGTTTTAGGAATAGTCCTTCCAATAAGCAGACGCTAAAATACAATTTAATGTACTAGTGTCTTATTACGGTAAGTATCTCTGAAAGAAAATTTAAGTGGTTTTGCAGAATCTGATGCAGCTGTCTAATCTTTATGTATATGTCACCCAGAGAGAGAGAGATGAAGAAAGAAGATAGATATAAACAACTCACACTGTGGTAAATTCTAATATTAAACAAAGAAAAACTTAGAAAGGTCTGGAAATAAACAACTAAGAGAAGAGTGCCATAGGTCCTAGCTATGTATTCCCTTAGCAGTCTTCTGCTTTTAGTAAAGAGCATTGGATGAGAAGGGTGGCCTAGTAAGAAACTACATGGATTTCAGAGTTAAACTAGAGATTGTCCATTGGTGAGCTGTTCCTTGTGAGTGCCATATCCAGATATACAGCTGTGTTTCACATGAACCCAAGCATAGATGAATAACTACTGGTAATTAGTGACTGAAGAAAAAGGGAGAACCATCTATTTCCACAGACATGCCCCATGAATAGCTAACCAATAACAAATTGTCATTTCTAAAATATACATATAAACAATATTAAGTGAACTCAATATGTTGTGCTTACATATTTATTCATTTATATATACATATACACATGCCAACAATAATTAACGAAAAGGAATTAATGAATTTGAGACCAAATAGAGGACACATGAAGAGTTGCAGAGAGAAAAGGGAGGGGAGAAATACACAAATATTGTATTCACATATAAATTTTTTAATAAGTACAAATATCTAAAACGGTAAGTGATAAATATTCAAATGGTGCTTCTCATAATACAAGGTCATTTGTGTTGCCTTTTACATCACATAATGCTGCAATCATACTATACTTTCTATTCAAATTTTTGTTTCTGCTTTTAGCATTCTAAATTTCTTATATTCTACTCTATTCTGTAATCCTCACAGACCTCTCAGTATATTCTAATCCATCAGTCAATTTCCCTTTAATTTAAAATCAATATTATACCTATCATATGTCTTTTAAAAGTGTTTTGCATTCTTGTAGTTACTGAACTCTTTGTCCTTTTGTCCTTCATTCAAAACTATACTGATTCCACTGAACTATTCACATTTAACATTTATAACTGGCTTTTGAATAGTGCTGGTGAAGGCTACACATCAATGCACATCTCTATCACTATAAATTGATAATCTTTAAAATCATCCCTAACATGAGTATTGCTCTTATTTTGCTGTCTTTTGTGAGAATATTTCATAATATCTCAGATGCTTTCAGCATGTCATTTACAACTATCCTTAATTCCTTTCCTTTACAGTCAAGGGGCATTCGCCTTTGTTTCGTACCATTACAGAGGCCATCTAGTCCACAAATTTATCTTCTTCCATATTCTTTACTTATTTTCTATTTAATGTAAACATTTAGTTTCTCTTGTATTTCCTCCATTCCTTTCTAATTAATCAGAAGCTCATTCTTTACTGCATCTGTTTACTAATATTACATCAATAATTTAAAGAAACATTTTTTTTTTTACCATCAAAAGGAATTGTTAACCCTTAAAATTTGATTTTTTCTAATGAGGACCATGATATACTCTGGCCAACAAAATGTAGCAAAACTGATGAACTACTTCTGAGCTTAAATTTTAGAAGGTATTGTCCTTTCTGTTGTGATCTTTTTGTATATTGGAACAGTGTGAATGAACTTGAACTAACTTCCAAAAAAGTCATGAAAAGAAATATCCATGAACCTGAACCAAAAACCAACAAGCAAGTAAGTCTATTTTATAGCATCCACCCCCAGTTGGTCCACCAACTGACTGCAACAAAAATGAAGGAATCAAGAAAATCCAAGGGAAGGATCTTGGAAATAAGGCAAGCAAAGGTGTTGATGTCCAATATTTCTTTACTGTTAATTTAAACAATTAAGTTTTAGAACACTTTATTTTATACCTAAAGCCAAATCGAAACAAGCACTAATAATATATTCTACAATATATTATTTATAATATTTAACCTAAACATTAAAATAACTGAATTTTTGTACTATTTTCTCTGGTCTTAGAGATAAACTAACAAAGCATAAAGTAGTCACATAATTTTGATATGGTATGACAATTACCATAGATGATCCAGAATTTTTCATGAAGTTCTACATATAATTTCAATAAAAATTTAAAATGAAATCCTGACCTCTTTATTTTTATTTATAGACATCAATATTGTAAGGAATTCATTTTATTTTCTTGAATCAAATATTGCTTTGTACTACACAAGCAATTCAATTTTTTCTTTGCTTTCTGTAAAGCACACAGGAATCTATAGTTATCTAGAATTCAATTTCATGGACTATGCAATTACTCCAGTCTCCACTGTAACTTCCAAGTATTGACCAAGTTTGAGTAAAACAAAGATTATAATGGGTTTCCTAGAGATAAATAGAAATATACTGTGTTCTAGTGTATGTTTTCAAACATTAAGTCAATGTTAAATAAACTTGACTGATGCATGTGTTTACACAAGAGTATTGGTCCAAAATGTCAATGAACAGCTTAATAACTGGCTAAGTTTTGTTTGTTTCAGTTTAAGCTAACAATCATTATAAATTGTAGACACCTTGAGAATAAAGAACTTAATAGTTCCACTAGAGTTTGATATTTTCGAACACCTTGACATACCTGACTTTATATTTCCATCTAAAATATTTAAACTTTTATACATTTGATTCATGACAAAAGATTTCAAAACCTATTGAGTATTCTAGTGTAGTGTAACAAATACAGTTCTAATAATATTTATTAACTAGGCTTGCTTTCCATATTTATAATTATTTAATTTTTAATCTTGATCCAGGGTAAACTGTCATGAGAAAAGGAAAGAATCAGTAATTTGAGCATACAATCTTGGGCATATGCTTCAGAAAGCTTCTAATTCTCTACTTTGAAAAGACTAATTTATCAGAAATCTACATTGGTTGGACACTTGCTCCCTCTGTTCTTCTTCGCCTGTCTTCCATGGTGATTCCTGAGCCTTGATAGGACAGAAAGGCATAATGTAGGTGTTCCATTTATAGCTCAGTACTCCACACTCTTATTCTATGCATGTTATCTGGCTATAGACATCTGTATTAATAAATATTTTCTACAAAAAGAAGCTCCTTTTAAGGTTGAGAGATTCACTAATTTATGACATGAAAACAAGACCTATTCAATGTATTAAGCAAAATATTAAAACCTAGTGTCTATGGTCTAACAAGCCATGAGATTTTGGTACCAAGTTTACAGTCTATCTTGTAAAGCATACTTACAAAGAAATGTTTAAAGTGGTTGTTGACATGTATAACATTCATCCCCCTATCATTTTAGTGAATATATCCTGCCAGGATAATCATTGTCGTACCTCACAGGGTTCATGTAAAGGTAAGAAGACATTGCTGACTTTTCTTTCCTAGTGGCACATATAGAAAAATCTAGCCATTTGAAAGCTACCAGGGATCTTTCATATTTGAATCAGTTTAATTTTTTCCTGTCTGTACTGGCTGGTTTTGTGTCAACTTGACACAAGCTGGAGTCATCACAGAGTAAGGAGCTTCAGTTGAGAAAATGTCTCCATGAGATCCCGCTGTAAGACATTTCCTCAATTAGTGATCAAGGGGAGAGGGCCCCTTGTGGGTGGTACCATCCCTGGGCTGGTAGTCTTGGTTTCTATAAGAAAGCAAGCTGAGCAAGCCAGGGGAAGCAAGCCAGTAAGTAACATCTCGCCATGGCCTCTGCACCAGCTCCTGCTACCTGATCTGCTTGAGTTGCAGTCCTGACTTACTTTGGTGATAAACAACAATGTGGAAGTGTAAGGTGAATAAACCCTTTCCTCCCCAACTTGCTTCTTGGTCATAATGTTTGTGCAGGAATAGAAACCCTGACTAAGACTCTATACTATCATTTAAGTATGTAGTAATTTCAGCAATAGGTTATCACCAACACGTTCTGAAGGGTTAGTAAGAGCAAACATAATATAATGGGTGGTTGTCTATGTCATCTAAATATCTAACAACTCTAAAGAAGTAACCTATACTTGGCCCTGAGTATGTAACTTAATATTCTGTGTAATTTAAGGAGATGCTATTCTACTGTTTGGTTATTTGAAAAAAAATGGATGGCATAGGCTCATAGGAAGTAGTAATATTAGGAGGTATGGCTCTATTAGAGTAGGTATGAATTGTCTAATGCAATGTGTCACTGGGGGTGAGCTTTAAGGTCTTAGATGCTTGTAGGCCCAATGTGACAGTCTCTTTCTGATGCCTGACAATATATATGTAGAACTCTCAGCTACATATCCAGCACCACATCTGCCTGCATGCTATCATACTTCCTTCCATGATGGTGATAGATTAAAATTCTCAACTTTAAGCCACCCCTAAATAATTGTTTTCTCTTATAAAAATTCTTTGGTTATGGTGTCTCTTCACAGCAATACAAACCCTAACTGAAACATTTGGTAACAGGGTAAATCAAGTTAAACTTTTATCTACGTATATTTTAAGTAATTTCTACAGTAATATGTTGCCATATATTATTTTTGATGGCCATCAGTGTAATTTATCTTTTTTCATATTCTTTTTTCTACCCTTTCATCTCATTTTCCTCATATTTAGCCATCCCTATCCCATTATTTACCTTTGCCTTCTCCTACTATGTTTTGCTTTTACTTTCTTGAAATATTCCACTCGTGTGATTTCTTACTGGTCCTGACTCCTGTAAACACTCCAATTTAGTTTAAACACTTGTATCTAAAAATCAAACCTAGCATCAACATATGAGAAAAAATAAGAGGCATTTTTTTCTGGATCTGTTTTCCTCAAGTGGTGTAATTATTCCCAAGTACATCCATTAACCTGTGGCTTTCTTAATTTAATGTTTCTTTGTAGATGAAAAATATTACATTGCTTGTTTAAACCACATTTTGAGGATTTGTTCATCATGTGATGGGCATCTAGATGATTCCATTTCCTGCTTATTGTAAATACAGCAGCAATGACCATGAATAAGCAAGTATCTCTTGACTGGGATATAGAATCATTTGGAATTATGTCCAGGAATGCTATAACTGGATTATGCACTAGTTCTCTTTATAGCTTTTGGAAGAAGGTCCACACTTATTTTTAAATCAGTTGTACCAGTTCACAGTCCCACTAACAAAATATAAGTGTTTGCTCTCCTCACATCTAAGGCAACTTTCTGGTGTTGTTATCACTTTTTAAAAAATATTAGCCATTCTCCTGAGGTAAGACAGAATTTCAAAGTAATTTTAATTAACATTTCACTGATGGGTAAGTATGGTGAGCATTAAAAAAGAAAAACAAAATTTGAGCCACTTATTTATTTTTTTTATTTTACAATCCAATCACACCACTGATTATTTATTTGGCAAATCTGGTATATATCTCAACATGCTTTTTTTTTTTTGAACATGAAATGCTTTTTTTTATAGCATGTTTTACAAGGGGAGGGGGTAAGAGGGTCCAGGTGGTGGAAAAGTACGAAATCTTCTTGGCCTGTGCCTTGAAACATGTCATGGTCTATATGGTACACTGCCTTGAATTATGATCTACCTGCAGTTCTTCAGAAGATATGGTACACTGCTTGAGTTATGGTCTCCCTGCTATTCTTAAGAAGACATGGTACTCTGCTTTGAGTCTATCTGCAGTTGCTAAGCAGGATCTTGCAGTTGCCAAGCTTCAGAGGACATTGTGCAGGTGGGGAAAGGTAGGGGGTAAGGGTAAGGGCGAGGGTCCTGGCTTCTGGCATCTCCCCCTTCCCTGTTTAGTTAGAGAAGGCGTCTTATGTTCAATCCCAACTATGTGAGTTTTGAATTTGGATGTCTAATTATGGGGGGTCTTAGACAAGTTCACAACCCCAAAACACTGATGTGAGACGAGTCACATCGATGGTCGAAGGCTTTAGGCTGTCGACGATGGGCAACGTCAAGGGACTCTGATGTGGGTGAAAGGAGGGTGAGAGCCCTGTCTTAGGCCATGTAGGCTGCACCCACTCCCAGCACCACGCCCTCCTTTTCGGCTGCATTGGGTGGGCCCCTGGGAAGTGGACCTACAATAATCCCGTCACGTATAATACCCAATAAAAACCCCACACAGATAAAGGATTTAAAAAAAAGGAAGTCTATTTATTTTAAATTAATTTCAAAAGTTTCTAGGAGATGCAAATTGGCTAAGATACTATTTTAAGCTCTCCACAAAAGAATTTAAATCTCTGTTCAATATTCTCAAGAGAGAGGTAAACCCTAACTTCCTCAACAGTTAATTGACAAAAGAGAGGTAATCTCACAAAAAGTAGAAAAAGCTATTTCTAATCGATATATCATATAGTCTGATTAATTGTCAGTGGAGCTATAAAAGTCCTTTGACAAAAGATTATTAATATAGATTTATATATCCTTAAATAAGGCCTTCATGACTCTCTGAGTGTGGAAGGAGCAACTGTTGGCGCTTCTGCCCTGATTTTACAAGAACTCTGAAAAATTGGCTTTAAAAACAAAAGAGGGGGGAACGGTACCCCCTCAGAAGGAGTCCGCCTGAAATACTCTCCATCGAGCCACTTATTTTTTTTGAAAATTCTCTATTCAGTTGAATACCTCAAGTTTGAACTGTTTTTTTTTTTTTGGCGGGGGGGGGGGGTTGTCAGGGTGAGGATTGATGCTTTGATTTTTTTTTTAATTCTTCATCTAAAAGGGACACTAACCATTTGTCAAGCATGTAGATACTGAAGTTTTTTTCTTTTCAAAACATGGCAAAAACTCAGCAACAGTAGCAAAGAATTATACTCCGCGCTTCCTGATGAGCAGAACCACAAAATTTTTCAAATGTTCATCCATTCTCACAACGTTGGCATTGTTACAGATATGCAGGACTGAATCCCCAAGATAAATAGACTCAAGGACAGAAAGGTCATCAAGAAAAAAACTAAACGGAGAAAGAACAAAACTAAGTAAAGTTATGAATCAAATGGAACTAATAGATATCTACAGAACATTTCACCCAAATACAAAAGAATATACCTTCTTCTTCTCAGCACCTCATGGATCCTTCTCCAAATTGAATCCATCCCGTGGGTATTTACCAAACCCTGACATTATTACTGATGCTATGTTGTGCTTGCAGACAGGAGCCTAGAATGGCTGCCCACTGAGAGACTCTAGCAGCAGCATCTGAGAGAGGCAGATGATACTCCACATCTCTATGGAGGAGTTAGGGGAAGGATTGAAGGAACTAAAGGGGATTGCAATCCCATAGAAAGACCAATAGTGTTAACAAACCTGGACACCTGGAAGCTCCCTAAGACCAAGCTACCTACCAGAGGGCAAATATGGCCTCATCTGAGGCTCCCAGAACATATGTAACAGAGGACTGCCTTGTCTGGTCTCAATGGGAGAGAATATGCCTAATCCTGTAGAAACTTGATGATCCAGGGTGGGGAGATGCCCTGGGGTACCCTCTCAAAGGGGGATTGAGTGACGAATTCTAGGAGGGGAGACAAGTAGAGGGGGTAACATTTGGATGTCAATAAATAAAACAATTAATTAATAAAAATTTTTCTTCACAAATTTGCTGGAGCCAGCCTTGGCATGGTGAGAGAGAAAGTCTTCTTTCTTCTCCTTCTGGAGGCAGCCAAGCGGTAAGGGAGGGCATTGGCAGGGGATAAGATTTGGATCTTATGAGATTCAGGGTAGGACTTTGATCTTACTAGATATTTAGGGTTGCTGTATAATAGAATTTTAATAATCTATGCTAGAAAAGTTTATTTACTATGCTACTCTAGCTGACCTGCACTATGGTATCCCCTGGCCAGAAACTGTAGTTTCTTTCACTTACACATCAGCCCCAAAACAGCAGAGAATTAGGCAAATAGCCTTTGTACTATCTCAGCAGAAACTGCTGGGCTCTAACTTATGCCTGCTAGTCTGAAGTCACAGGAAGAAAAAACACTTAGGGAAGTTACTATAGGGTTTATTACTCAGTGTAAAAAGTTTCCTATGAAAGCTATCTAAGGGAAAAAGTGGAAAGGTCCTAAGTGTGGAAAAGGAAAATTTCTAACAAAGGAAATATTCTAAGGGAAAAAATTCTAGGCAGGGGAAAAGAAAAGGAAGGGACAAACAGATAAGTATGACTACTACGTCTATGACTGCTACTTCTTTGTCTTCAGTACTTATACATTTTTCAGAGTACACGATCACATATTACAGAGTTCATCTCAAGTCCATACCAAAAATCAAATCATAAATCAAAGTAGAAGTTTACAACACAGAATGTTTACATGGATATCCCTTAGGAGTAATTATCTGGCTAAACATCCATCACCTGTCTAGCTCCACAGGTTCACTGAAGGTTTAAAACTATAACTAAGAAAATAGTGAAGTTTTGTATAGATAAACCCAGGAAATGTTTTATCTTCTGTCCTAGCACCTATAATAAATTGTGAGTTCCCTTTTAGTGATCTTTGGTTAATTGTTTTACAACCACCTTGGAATGTGCTCTGGGTAAGAGAAAGTCTGGTTACTATCTTAGGGCAATTACATGATGACACTTGAGAGACTGGCAGAGTTCTCATTGCAGTTTTGACTATCAGAAAGGGACCTAATAGCAGTCCCACTATAAAATAGCTTAGTTATCATTGATATAATTTTAAGAATTTTTATAGGATCATCATTAAGACTTAAGAAGTCATCTATTTGTCTATATAGCATCACTACAAGACAGTACATCTTCCTGGATCGGCAGAAATCTGCTTCAAATGGGTGTGCTATTGCTTAGTGATTGTTACATATGTTTAATAATAATAATAATAATAATAATAATAGGAAAAGCATATTAATAGCAGAAATCTTTCCTAAAATAATTACCTTACAGCCTTGCTGAAGAAGGCATCACTTGTCACAGATTATATAATAATCCAAGGCAAGCCATTTCAGGATGATCACCTGCTAATTATTAGCTTGTCCCATTATGGCTCCTGACACAAATTATGTTAATCTAATCAGGAATTCTATAAAACCTTTAATTCATCTAAACCGAATTAATTCATAGAAGTTCATCTTTATGTTGACCTGTGGGAAATTTGCCCAATAGGGTGCATCAATGATTAGGAATCTATAGACTGTGTAAAGTGACAGGAAAGGCATATCAGCAGTAAGAAGCAATCCTGAGATAAAGTCTCTTGAGACTTTGACTCTCATAGCTCACCCATCATAATCCATGCAAAGACAGAGGGCTACCTAGAGTAAGACAACCTTCTAGCCTCAGCTTTTCTTAGATGGCTCCTGAAACATAATGGGAAGGAAGATCCTAAATTACGAACTGGAAGCATTTCAAAATTATTCATAAATGTTTTCCCTTATAGTTGTGATAAAATATCATAAAAATATAGGAGAGATGAAATCAATGGTGCCATGGAAATAAAGATCAAAGAACATGTTTCTTTGCAGGGATCATATTGCTTTGAGAGGGAGCAAAAAAGAGATATCTTTTGGTTCAAAGTAAAGGTAGGCAAAATTAAGGAACCTAGTGAAAGTAGAGAGTCTTTGCCAATGTTTGGCAAATCAGATATTTTGTCTACATGTGTACTGGCTGGTTTTATGTGTCAACTTGACAGAAGCTGGAGTTAACATAGAGAAGGAGCCTCCCTTGAGGAAATGACTCCATGAGATCATCTGTAAGGCATATTCTCAATTAGTGATCAAGGGTGGAAATGCCCTCTCTGGGTGATGCCATTGCTGGGCTGTTAGTCCTGGGTTGCCAAGTTGCTTTTCTGAGTTTCATATGAAAGAGTAGTAGTTTCTAGATTGTATTTTGATGAAATCTTGCCATTGTATTAAACATATAATTGCATGGAGAGTCTTTCCATAAGTGAGATAACATGAGAGTAAGTGCACACATGAAATGGTAGAAATAGCTTGTTCAAAGAAATACTAGTCCACAAAGAAAATATATATAAGATATACATACTTGTAAGAAGACAGGGGCATTTATATGAGCATGTGGAATTCCGGCTTTTGATTGTTTTTTATCATTACAATGAAATATAAAAGCATAATTATCAGCATAGAAGGGCAATGGACAACTAGCAGGAGAAAAGCAGAAAAAATATTGAACAAATAGTTAATAGTAAAAATAAAGGGTAATATAAATACTGTATTTGGTAGACACCATTTGGCAATTACATGAGATTTATATTTATGAGTGTTAAATGGAAATGTCACAGTTGTGGGGGCTTTATACAGTTAACTTTAACTACACAGATACAAGTGAAGAGTATGAGACAGTTCATTATAATCGAATTGAAATCTTTTCAGGAGATTGAAATGAATTCAGAATGAATTGGATAACAATTGAGAATATATGTGTAAGGATTGGTGCAGTACATAAATGGAATTTATTTAAATTTAGTCATAAACATCTTGATTGTTTAAATTTTATTTCATTTTTTTATTATTGTGTGTATGGACTTTTTTGGGTAGTGAGTGGAGTGAAAGATTGAGAGCAAGGATGAGAGAAAGACTAAGATCTAGTAAGTGGGAGCTAGAGAGAAAGCATACATGGGTGTCATAGTATGCAGAGCAACTTTATTCAGTCTGTTTCTTCTTTCCATCTTTACGTGACTAAAGGGGTCAAAATAAGGTCCTTAGGCTTGCCCATATAGTATCTTTACCCACTAAGCCAGCACACTAACACTGTATTTCTACTTAATGCTATTATAAGCTACATTAGTTTGCATTTCCTGCTGATTAACGTTGTAGAAAAATATAACAGATTTTTGAGTTTTATGGACTGCCATTTCACATTTATGTGTAGTAATTAAGGTTTTTTTTTTTACATTCCTGAAACTGACATCTGAAAACAGAGTAACTTTAACTTCTTTCTTTCTGATATTGATAGTTTTTCTTGTGTAAATATACTGGCAAGACGTTCAATTTTGTATTTTTCCAAAAGGCACATGAGTGAGAGTTCTTTCCTTGTTCTGATTTTAAACATAAAGCTTTCAGTTTTTCACAATTAGTAATGATATTAGTCATTGCCTTGATATAAATGGTACATATTATTTTCACATAGTTTTTATATAATATTTGTCCAGTTTTAATATGCAAAGGATGACGAATGTTTTCAAGTGGAAAAACATAAGGTGATTGACCTTACTCTGTTTCTGTGGTTCATCATGGTAATTAATTATGTATGTTGATATAATCGCAGATTTTAAGGGATAAATCTACCTAGCTCATGTCATATAATTTCTTTAATATATTGTTTATTCATTCTTTAATCACATTGTTTATTCTTGCTACTGTATTCATCACAATTTTGACCTATATTTTTCTGGGGTGTCATTTATCTGGCTTTAGTACCATGATAAACTGTCCTTAAAATATACACTTCTTAGATTTTTGCAGGAGTTTCATAGTGCCTCAAATGAACAGTTTTTGAATTATTTGGTAAAAGTTATCAATACTGCCATCAAATTAATTATTGATAGACTTTTAAAATTGTATGTTTCTTTATAATTACTCAATAGGTGGTATATTTTTGAAGAACTTACACATTTTTCTGAATTATACACTTTAAAAATTTACAGTAATTAAATATGCATTCTTATCTTTTTAGGAAAACTTATCTTTGTTTTTTGATTTAATTTGACCTTTCTTTTGAAAAATTTAGCAAAATGCTTTTCAGTATCTCTTTTATTATTTACCCTTAAAAAAATCTAACTTTCATTGATTTTTCTATACTCTTGTTTTCAGTTATGAAAATGTCAGCAAGTAAATAAAAGGACAGTAAACATCACTAATTGATAGGTAAATATATATCACTAGCACATTGACATTTTACTTTTTTCCTATTAATATGAATGTAACAAGTCCTTTTGGAGATGGCATGGAAAAATTCACATTTATGAACTTTGTTAGTAAGAGCATAGCTAATGCAAAAGTATAATACTTCCTTAACACTTAAAAATAGACCTACTCACCCATAGGGGCTCATACAGACTACACCATCAACCAGAGAACATTCATGATACAGATCTAGGCCTTCTGTACAACAATTGTGCATCTTGGACTTTATGTGGTACTCCTAACAGTGGGAGAAGGGGCTGTCTCTGATTCAGTTGCTTGCCTTTGGATCCCTTTTCCCTAACTAAGCTGCCTTGTTTATATTAGATCATTTGGGAATTTTCTGCTCAGTTAATTAGCCCACTGGTGATTGAATTGCTTAGTCTTTCAGCAATTTTACATTTATGTATTATGAAGAGTAATTTACTCTTTGATGTATAGCTAACAACAAATTTTCCTGTTCTATATGGCATTTGTTTTTATGAATAATCTCTTCCAGTGCTGCAGAGAAGCTCTTGAACTTCTCAATTTGTAGTTATGGAAGAAATGAAAAATTTAAAAGAAAAAGATTATATCCCACCCCAGTCAGAATTGCTATCATTAATAAAGTAGCAACAAGGATGTGTGGACTAAAGGGAATCATTATACATTGCTGCTGAAAATGTAAATAAGCCAATCCATAATGGAAGTCAGTGTGATGAGATGATACACTGTATATACATATGAAAATATTAAAAATAGAACTATCATATGAACCAGCTATAGCGTGTCAAAGTTTATTCCTGAAGGACTCGAATTTAACAAAACACAGAGGTACTTTCATGTCTATGATTATTGCAGCAGTATTGAAAATAGATAATTTATCTAATTATCATCTATACCCATCCAAGGATCATGGAGAAGATATGCCACATATGCATAATAATTTTTTGTCTTTTTAGGCTTCCTTCCTTCCTTCCTTTCTCTCTCTCTTTCTCTGTCTCTCTCTCTCTGTCTCTCTCTCTCTCTCCCTCCTTTCCTCCCTCCCTCCCCCTCCCTCTTTCTTTCTTTCTTTCTTTCTTTCTTTCTTTCTTTCTTTCTTTCTTTCTTTCCTCCTGTTGTTGTTTCTTTTCTTTCTTTAGCTTTTTAGATATAATGAAAAATCAAATAGCATGCAAGAAAACAAGTAGAAATGGATATTTTCACATTAAATGACATAAAACAGTTCATAATATTAAGTATCACATGTTTACACCGATTTGTACATCTTAAGCTTTACATAGATACATCAAAACTTTTGTGCATTTTTGGGTGTGAAATTAGATGTCAGGCTATAAGGAAAATGAATGATAATACCTGGAAGGTGCAGAGAAAATGGGAGTGGGTAAGTAAAATTTATGTATTCAAATATCTTCTTGTAACTTATCACTCTCTATAATGAATGTACGTCAACAAAATCATGATTTTTAAGAAAATTACAGTGAAACAGTCTCTACTTAAGAGCTTTTAGAAAGAAACAGCCCTGAAAAAGGTTTGAATTTATCTCAATAGAGCTGATTTCATACTTCTGACTAGTCAACACAGTAAGAAAATAAATGTGTGTTGATATATATCACAAAATTCCTAATAATGTTTTATAACAATAGAAAAAGCAATTCATACTGGAATGGTGCATGGCTATTTTGAAATTTGGTATATAGTGTATGTTTTGACAGCATGTACATTTAAGAAAACATTCTCTGATTGGATTTAAGGCCCACACTGTGAGAGACAAGCCACTCATGGCACTGTTGGTTATCACTGCTCCAGAAGTGGCAAGACCTGGGAGAACTGAGAGAGGGCTAATTACTGGACTATAAAAAAATAAAAGTGATAGAAATGAGAGAAAGAAAAAATTTAAAATGATGCTATGCTTTTGATTGACATGTTTATCTTATAAATAGATCAATGTATGTGATAATTGACATTGTTAATGAGCTGTGCTTACTTTCTGGAATATATTATTGTATTTCTCTTATGTAGGTCATCTCTTAATTATATCAGAAAAGTTTCATATTTTACTTCATTTATAAATCTTACACATTTCTTATTAATTGAATCATGTCATTTTCTTTAGTAGGAAATCAAGTGATATGTAATTTTGAAACTATTTTTTTCTACTTTATTCTCATTTTTTGCAGTTATATTTATCTAGACTTTTTAGTATTACAGAGAAAAGATATAGGAGAGATGATGGTGTGTATGTGTGAGTGTGTATACACTGGTGTATGACTGTACACAAATATCCATATACATGTAGAAATCAAAGGACAACCTTGGCATCATTATTTAGAAGTCACTCGAAACTGGAATTCACTCAGAATACTGGGGCAGTGGTTCAGAGACCTGAGGACCCACTTACCACTACCTTCTCGTCTGGGATTACAGAATATGTGAATTTAGAGGACTTAGATTCTCACACTTTCAGTGTACAGAGAGAATCCTTATCTTAACCTGACATGAAATTTGAAGTTTGAAGCTATGGATATTTGTTTCAGGGTTTAGTATGCATATTTTATACATTTCTAAAATTTTCACTATCTAATACTCACTGTAGTGTCTTCTCAATCTCCAAACTTATAGGACACAAAGAGTTTTAACTATAGTTTCTATATTTGGCCTCTTATATGAGTATATTTATATTCATGCTTTATACATCTTTTGAAGTGATCCTGGGTTAACTAAGTCTAATTCTAATATTATGAATATTTTCAAAGTTCCCCCACAGACTATTCCTAATACAAAAAAGAAAAATCCCTATGGTACCTGGCTATCTGTGTTCCCATTCCTTGGGCCATTTACTCACATGTAGTTTTATCTACTCTGCATAAACTAATATTAATGTGCTAAATATTTAATGCTATTTTTCAATAAACTTTGCTGTCTTCTTCCCTCTGTTTCTGTGAAATTTTTCTGTTATTCTTTATCTAATATGTATAGTAATCAACTATCCCACTAAAACAGATTTAAAATGAATTAAATAATCTATTGCTTCATAATAACATGTGCATTAGTACACACACATTTTGCAATACTTTCTATTTCAGTTGTACAACACAGATTTTGATGCCAATGTTTTGTTTGCCTTTCTGCTCTAAATATTTTATAATTTCCAACATGGTTTCTTATTGTACCCATGCTTGTTTTATTATTTCCATAGGTTTACTATTTCATATTTAAAACATCATTGATTTCTTCTTTTGTTACATTGGACTAAGATTATTTTGAATATTTTGGATTATTTAATATGCATTAAACATCTTCATTAATCTATAATAAACAATGCAATTTCATTAGTATTACAAGAACATGAAAAGAATGTATTCTGTATATATTTTGTATATAGTAGTAAAATCATCCTCTAATTTTATGTTTCAAACAGTAAGTACTCCTGGTAATTTACATCATTATGCTTTTCTGAGATAGTAACCTAGGATATCTGGACCATAGGAGATTTAGTCATCTGTATGATTATATCTAGGTAGTTAGTTGTCTTCATTTGTTTCTCTGTGAATTGACTTGGCTGAAGCCAAATTGTATGAGATAGTATCATTTTACTAGATATTTAATAAACATTGTTTTATAAATCACATTATGTCAACTTCAAGTGTTAGAGTTCTAGTTCCAGTTACTTCAAAATGTGACAATATAGAGAGGTGTTACTAAAGTTCATTGACTTAAAATGCAGTTAATAGAATGAAGCTTAACCTAATACTATCTGTTTCCTAACAGTGCAGATTAGGATACACAAGAGATATACAAAGATCTCATGAACACAGAAGAAAGATGACTGAAAATTCACTGAATAATAGCCATCTGAAAGCAAAGGACAAAAGGTTCAGAAGACACTAAACTTGCTATATCTTAACCACACATTTCTTGTCTCCAGAACAATAAACCATTTTTTTTATTGCTTGAGACATGTAGTTTGTGGTAGTTTGCTCTAAAGTCTGAGAAGACTAGTAATACATGCTGGATATATGAATGAGTAGAATAGCAAATATTAATTACAATCCATTAGTGTATAAAGAAAATACTGTTCTTTCAAAAAATGAAAGAAATACACTGTAATTCATCTTTATGCAAGTAAGCAGGTAGTTTAACTTATAATTATGTCATAAAATAAGGTATATATGTTATCACAGGAACACGGATTATCAATAATGTATATACTATGATGTTAGGGTGATGGAGGTCCTATATTGTTGAGATTATAGTACTTCTAAGGTAGTCATCACTGTCACTTTTCCTATGAAATCATTGAAATAGATGATAAAACTATAGATGGGTAATTAACAAAATATTCATTAATATTTCAAAAGAATTCTCAATATTACATTGTTAACCACCTTGATTAGCTTTTGTTGTCAACTTGACAGAATCTGGAACCAAAATAGATACAGAAAACCTCAACCAAAGAAGCACCAATATCAAATGAATGTTAGAAAGATAATTCCATCCTTTCTAAATCTGTAAAGAACATACTTGAGAGAAACTTTATGAGAGTGATCAGAGTATTAATCATCATGAACATATTTATATTGCCAAGAAACCTCAATATAAGCAATGTGGTAAAGCCTATGCCCAGCAGAGTTACCTAATGCAGCAAGAATACATACTGGAGATACAAAGACAGACACACACAAACACACATAGAACTTATAAATGTGCATAATGTATTAAACTTTTGCATATCACAGTCATCTTAGAACACATACAGAAGCACATAAATATACCTCAGAATACATAAAAGGACACACTGGAGCGAGAAACCCTGTGTGAATAGTGTGGTAAGGCCTTTGCAGGTGACATTTATCACTTAATGTATAAATTACCACAACCTTGTGAAAAACTTCATGAAAGTAAGCAATGTGGTAAAGCTTGTTGATGTACAGGTCATTTTCGAAATCATGAGAAAAATGAATGCTGCAGGGAGCTCCAATAAATGTAGTCAATGTGGAAAAAAATCGCCCATATCAGACTAGACTTGAGGCCTATTTGTGAGAGATTATCTAAACTGGTAGTTAATATTAGAAGGGCACCTACTACTGTAGAAGATATGATAGCTAAGCAAGTGGACCTGGGATGCATAGGAAAAGTATGCACAGAAGGCAGTGGAAGAGTCTGTGATCAACTTTCCTTATATTTTCTGTTTTGGCTTTCTACCTGATTTTCCTAAGTTATGAATGAACTATACCTAGAAATGTATGGTAAAAGAAACATTTCCCCTCAATATCCTTTTGCTCAAGGTGTTTTTCACTGCAACAGAGAAGCAAACTAACCTTGACTGTCCTTGAAAAGAAATATGACATCTTCTCTGGTTGTAAAATAGTAGGCATTTTTTCTTGTAGGGTGATGGCTAACTTAGAAAGAATAAACTTCAGGGATTATTCAAAGGAAGGTTTGAAATATTGTTAGGTAGTTGAAAATAAAGTAAAAGTTTAGCCAAAGGTGACTTATCAGAGACTGGAGGCATAACAACCTGCTGTCATCTACACGCCTGGTGATTCTTTCTAGAACAATTCACTCAAATGAAAATGGAAATCTTGATTTTTTTCAAGAAAATAATTACAGAAGTATACAGTATGAAATAGAGCTAATGTTTATTTAAAAATATTCTATCAGTGATTTTAGCTGAGATAGATAATGGAGTTTTCAAGGAAAGGAAAGGTCATATGAAAGTAAAGATGTGGACTTCTCTATAGAGTCTTGCTCAACTCAGTTTAAAATCATCTATAAGACTTTTGTGAGTTCTGACATTATCTCCTCAAGGGATTCTGAAGGATATTAATGATGTAAATGACTCCTAATGTATATTATATATGATTGCAGCTGATAAGGTAAAATACTAGGTCACAAGCATTGCAAGTAAAGTTATGATGTTTTTACTGCAAACAAAATTCATATTCTTGTGAGATTCCCAGAACATTTCAGAATTTATAAGTAGAAAAGGAGTAAAGCCATATTTGTTTAGGCATTATATTTTTATTTTAATGTTCCCACCTGAAACAACCTTCTATATAATGAATCATATATTATGATTATATGTGCAATATTCACAACAAATAAAACTGTGCTGAAATTTTTTCTCTTGGCCAGTAAGAGACTGTCACTTGCCCCATTTTTTCCCCACAATCCTATACTTTTTTTTTTCTGTATTTCTACCTTACTTGGTTCCAGAGCCTCAGAACACATTATTAACACAAATGTTCTTTAAATTGACTGCCACAATTTATGCATAGCTTAATTTCCATTTTTTATTGTCCCTCAGTGTCATTTTATGGTGTGTTTATAATATCTAAGACTTCTAGTTTGGATGATGCAGAACATTCTCCAAAACACCTGTGAACCATGTTCCAATAATTATTTTTCATATACAGTTAATTGGTCGCCTAAATTCCTCATTCAATCATGAGTGTTTATTTAGACAAGACATAGTTGAAGTATGAGTAGATCACTGAGATAATTAAAATGCACTCTTTAACATTTTTTTCTGCCTCTAAGGTCTGTAATTTTCATTTAATGATAAAATACTTTAAATGTCAGATATGACTTTATTTCTCACAGATAAACTTTTTTGATTATGGGCTTCATATTGGCATTGATCTTTATGTAGCCTATAGAGAATCAGAAAAGTTTTGTTAACTTGTTAAGTTTACTTTCAAACCTAAGATTTCTCATATGTTCATCTAATCTGACATTTGTTCTATTTAAAGATTTATTTTTATTTACGGTTATATGTATTTCCCATACATGTAGGTATGGCATATATGTGCAGGTACCAGATAAGGCCAAAAAGTATCAGAAGCCCAGGAGCTCAAAATACTGGCAGTTATGAACTTCATGATTTGGATCCTTGGAGGCAAATTTCATTTTTATACAATAAAAATTTTTGTACATTGCTGCTGAGCCATCTCTGTAGGTTTATTTGAGATTTTTCAAATGACCATAGAAAACATACACAAATATTAATGAAACTTTACTTGTATTTGCTTCTGTGATGCTTTATGTACAACTTGAAGCACCTGGAAAGCATCTTATTTACACTCACACACAGATAATACAGTCCAAGATGCTAAGTTATCATAGTATAATGTAGGCTCATGGATTCTTTCATTTTTCCCCTTTGGGACAATTTGAGACTGCTGCAGCCTGACATCCAGGAAGTAAAATAAGCATAACAATGACTAATAGACTCATGAGAGTGTAAATGGAGGTAGGAACACTACAAATAGAAGGAACAGAACCCTCATTTGATAGTGCCTTGAGTCCCTCCTTTAGCGATCATTTCAGCTTCTAGTAATCTTGAGAGATGTAGAATTACATAATACCTAGCAGAATAATTAAAAAGTCCATTGATGCAGCTTTTGAGGGGTTCTTATTCATGACAATATGGTGATATAGTAGTTTTGGAGTCATCAAATTGATGTAAACTTCTCCCCACTAAAGTTTCTGTAAATAAGCCCAATAAATTCACTGGTTCACTAAATTGTGTTTGTGTAGAATACTTAAGTACACCTGTTCTAGGTGCCTCATCTGGAGTGAGTAGATACCCTCACATCTCACCAGAAAATGTTAACCAAACAGGAGCAAAACTGCTTTTTCCTACTTAAGGATCTTCTCTCTAGTCTTCAGATGAATGGACTCTCAAAAGTTTTATGAGATTTATTTTCCACACATTTGCATTTTATTTGAAGGAATCTAAGGAAATACTCTCTGCTCTTCTCAACAATGTTATCAATATACTATAGATAATCACAAATATTATAAGTAATGCTGAAGATATGCTGGCTTTAAAATAGGCATTTTTTTTTTTTTAGTTTGGATTTCTATTAGTACCATGAAACACTCTGACTAAAAAGCAAATTGGGAAGACAGGGTTTATTCAGCTTATATTTTCACATTGCTGTTTATCACCAAAAAGTAAGGACAGGAACTGAAGCAAGTCAGGAACATGGAAGCTGGAGCCGATGTTGAGTTCGTGAAGGAATACTGTTTACTGGCTTGCTTCCTATGGCTTACACAGCCTGCTTTCTTATGGAGCTCAGGATCACCAACCCAGAGCTGGCACCATCCACAACAGGCTAATTAAGAATATGCCTTAACAGGAGGAATTTTCCCAAATTAAGTTTTTCTCCTTTCAAATAACTCTAGTTTGTGTGTCAAGATAACAGAAGACTAGACAGAACAGGTGTGTGTATGTGTGTGTGTGTGTGTGTGTGTGTGTGTGTGTGTGTACATTAGGGAAATGGTGAAGGTACACTTATTATGATCCTCAGGACTCAATTTATTATTAGTATTCTCTGATTATCTAATTACAAGAAATGGTTTTACAAGAAATGGTTTCACTCAACTTAAAAATTTGCATCAAGTAATATTAGTAGATTTCCCTTATTATAGTAAGTGATCTGTATCCAGAAGGGAAGCTATACAGCCTTTATTTTATGAAATCTATCAACATGAAACACTATTCTCCGAGATACCATATATTATTTATACAACCAATAAGAAATGTAAATGATCTATTAGAAGAGTCAGTTATTGCCAAATGTGACTGCACAAGTATGCAATCCCAGCCTTCAGAAAGCAAAAGCAGAAATACTGCTAAAAGTTTCAGACAAGAGTGATCTATAGAGAGAGTTCTAAACTATGCAGGGAAATATTATAAGACTCTGCCACCAAAGGCAATAAATAAATAAATAAATAAATAAATAAATAAATAAATAAAACATGACCCAACAGGATTAAACATCTTGTTTGATTAATGATGTCAAATTATTATACCATATCCCTTAGTGTGCATATTGCATGGAGGTTAAGAAATCTTCACTTAGATCAGTAGTCAGGATTTCAAAATTAATTTATGTCATCTATGGAAGAAATCCATCCTGTTTGTTACCCAGAAGCAAGAATGAATGTCAAGCATTAGTTGGGCTACCCTGAGCCTACCAAGTGAATTTAGTGTATTGCAGATGGCAAAGCTGGGGAGGTGCAGCTGTGGAAGCCCTTTGGACACTGGAAGGTCATGAATAGGTACCATACATAATACATTGAGCTATTTATACTGCTGTATTTTGGCTTTACATTTATTTAACTGGAATTGTGCATTAGTTCTTCCATCATCGAATGTAAAGTATATAACCTACTTTTTTTTCTTAATTTTAAGGGATTCACAGTTGAAAGACTTCAGAATTTTTAAAACATGGTTTGATGGAGTTTTTGTTTGCTTTTGTGTTCATTTTATGTGTATGAGTGTTTTGTCTGCATTCATGTATCAGGTCCATTGAGGCCAGAAGATGCATCATATACTCTGGGGTTGTAGCTAGAAAAGATTGTGAACTGCTTTGTAGGTCTTGGAAATAGAAAGCAGGTCCTTTGGAAGTATAGCCAGTGCTCTTACCTACAGAACCAACTCTCTGGGAATGTTGATTACTTTAAACAGTCTGAACATTCAATTATTTTTCTTTTATTTTGTGACTTTACAGTTAGGTTATATGTTATAATGTGCTATTTACATAATTGTCTCAGCATTAAACAAAAATAAATATTATTGTTTAATAGTTTAATAATGATATATTTGTGTACGTGTTAATTTGGCAAGTGGGCAATTTGGATTCTTTATATTATTTTCTTTTATTTTGTGACTTTACAGTTAGGTTATATGTTATAATGGGGCCTTACTGTTTGATGAGGAATACTGGTAATAATGTTTATTTGTGGAAAAAAATCTATTTTTTCAGTAGTGGAGTTATGGGTATGTTGTGTATAATCTAGTAAATAATTATACACCCCTACTAATGTATACACCCCTAATTAAAATCAGTAAGTAATAAAATGAAAAGTGGAAATATTTAGGGAAGATGAAAAGACACAATCAAAGTAGGAGACATGTAAGACAAAGTTGATATATATATATATATATATATATATATATATATATATATGTATATATATATTTATTTATTTATTTGAAATTCGCTCCCTCTCTCCATCTCTGTCCCACCTCTCTCTTGTCTCTCCCAGTCTCTCTCTCTCTCTCTCTCTCTCTCTCTCTCTCTCTCTCTCTCTCTCTCTCCCCTCTGTGTGTGTGTGTGTGTTTGTGTGTGTGTCATCCAGCTGTGTTTATGTGTGTGATATTTCCAAAGCAAATAATTTAAATAATAGTGACATTGAATTAACAGGTATGATAAAAGAATGAAGCTGCAATGGGCAGAAAGAGAAGTCAATATATGATACAGTCCCAACTTCAGACAAGTATTTAAATTATTCTGGAGCTATGTTTTCGATACTGATGATCTCAGATTTACCCAAAATAACCAGAAACTGTACTTCAACAAGCAGTCACTCACAATGAGGAGTTATGCTACAGAATGGTCATGGGCTTTCAAATTCAAGTCTCTGCAGCAATTAAGACATTCAGGAGTTGTAAGCTGAAGATTGATTACATACCCAATGTCTGAGTCAAAAATAGAAATCTATCAAGAGAGGAAACTGATAGAAACATCTTTGTGCCATTTTCCTATGCTGCTTCAATTCGCTTCAGGAATATATGTTATATGAAGCATTCCTCTAGGATTTTCATAGAAATCACTGTCTCCAAGTTTGCTGGAATGAACCCCAACTCCTAAGGACTACATATAGTCTTGGTTGGGTTGATCCTCAGATGTTTACTCATTTTGCCTTCTGATAGCAAAGTAGAAACTGTCTACTGGCATGATACAGATCATGATTTATAAACATCTTATACTTTTGTTACTATGCTTCTTAAGACCGGTTTGCTATTTATTATCAGAAGGAATAATGGCCGTAGCAATAGATACTCTAGAAGATTACTTTGCGAACACATACATTTTGATCTGCATGAATACATACCAGAAGCTACGCTCGTTAATGTATACCAGCATAACACAAACTAGAGTTACCTGAAAAGAAATTTCTTCAATCAGAATGGCCCAGGGGCATGTGGGGGGAGCATTTTCTTAACTGATTATTGCTATGGGAGTACTCAGCCTATTGCAGGACATTATTTCACCAGGCAAATGATCAGGGTTTGTATAAGAAAGCCAGCAGGGAAAGCCACAGGGAGCAAGCTACTAAGCAGCATTCTTCATCCTTGGTCTCTGATTCAGTTCCTGCCTCCAGGTTTCTTGCCTTCAGTTTCTGTTGCTGCTTTCCTCAGTGATGGACTATGACTTATAGGTCAAATAAATCTATTCCTTCCCAAAGGTTGTTTTGGTGTTTATCACAGCAACAAAGGGAAAACTGAGACAGTGCCTATGTGTATGTCTGGGAAACACTGCCAGTTATCTCCAGGAAAATGGGCATTCTTTCCCTTTTTTTCACCATCTTTGAAGAAGAGCACTTTTCCAAGGATCTGGGAACATCATGACACTATGCATAGTTCATAATTCTGTAGCAACCTGGGCAAGTTTTATGGCAGAAATGTCCCTCACTTGGAAGTAAAAATCACCAAATGCAAAAGTTCCAGATGTGAAGTGACATAGATATTTTAAAGTTGATGTCTGGGATAATTTCCTTAATAAAAAGAGCTTAGTCTCAAGACCCATATCTTCCTCCTGTATGTAAGGACCTAGTATAATTTAAGTTCTTTTAAAATGAAGACATAGACTGTTTTGTACAAGATGGCCAATATTTTAGTCTACTAACCATTTCCTATTTATTCTAGTCGAATTCCTATGATATTATATGTGATAAGAATGAATATTCCCTGAAAATTATATGTGGACAGTGATTTAATCTGTCCTACTGAACATGTACTACATAATTTTAATCTATTATTCAGATTAAAAACTTATTCCAGTCCTCCTGTCTTTAAAATGTTGGGTCTCCAGTGCAACTGAGGATCTGCTTTCACTATTTACCTACCACCCTTTCTTCTGAAACTCCAGTCTGCTACATGATGTCATGCCAAGGCTTTTGACCATGATATCTATTCCTGGATAATCTTCCAAACCCTTCATTCTGAAGCTCTCATACAACCAAGCCCAGTAACATGTTTTAGACAGTTATACCTTATGAATTTTGGCTGCCAGCATGAGATACTGCCTTGATACCCACTACTACCAGGTCGTAGCTCTACCTGCTTACCATGAGCAAACACTTCGTAGATTCAAGTTCACTGATGTTGGTTGATAATAATTGATTATTCAGCCCCAGATGACAAGAAACCACAATTTTTAAACTTAAAATTTAAGTATATCATAAAATGCCCTTGATTTAGTTTTTCCTTCTTTCTGACACTTCAATATAATGCTTCCACCATCTGATTAGCCCTCAGCATCCATATGTCACACTCACAGAAGAGTTTATTAATCTTTGATCACTAATAGCTTTTTCTGAAGTCCTAAACATAGGAATAGCCTTCCATAAAATATTTTTGTACTTATTCTTTAGTACCAATTTATTTTCTGATTTGTTTTTTTGTTCCTATGATAAAGGGAATGGCTTAGAGCAATTTAGGGAAGAGATGAGTTTCTTTGAATTATATGTCCCAATCACAGTCAATCATTAAGGGAAGAGAAGGCAGGGACTCAAGCAAAACACAGACATGGAGGAAGGAACTGGCACAGTGGTCATGGAGGAATGATGCTATCTGGCTTGCTCTCAATTGCTGCTTCTTATGTAACTCAGGACTGCCTGATCATGGGTGGCACTATCCACTTTGGAATGGCTCTTCCCATATTAACCATTAATCAAGGAAATGTCCCATGCATTTGCCTACAGGCTAATACATCTGATAGAAATATTTTCCCAGTTGGAGCTACTTCTTACAAATGACTCTAGCTTATGTCACTTCAACAAAAAATATAAATAAACTAACCAGTGTAGTATAAAACTAACCAGCGTAATATACAACACAATAGTATTGAACTTAGGCTTTCCCAGCTATGTGCATTGGAAGTTTAAGATTCAAGAAAGGAACACTTTCCTGTGAAATAGCCTCAAATAGAATCAGAAAGCTGTTAATTATTCCCATAATAGTCATTCCACTATTGTATCCATAGGCACATCTTTTCTGATATGTCAGTATTATTGCACGCAGGGTACACTGCTGGGTAAGACCATTGACTTTTATCTTCAAGCTGCCTACATAGTTCCTTCTGGTACTATGATAGCTACCCAGCAGAGAGGAAGCTCTGAACTCATTTATAGTTTGATTTCTTTATATCCTGAAAACAAAACATGTGGTGTCTTCAGTAATAAGTTATTATTAACTAGTTCTTATTGTCAACTGTCTTAGTTTCTTTCCTTACTGTGATAAAATATTCAAACAAAAGAAACGTAGGGGAGAAAAAGATTTGTTTTATTTTACATTTCAAGTGATAATACATCAATGCTAGGAAAGTCAAAGGAACATGAAGTGACTGGTGATATCACATCTGTAATCATGAGCAAGAGAATAATATATGTACATTGCTCTGTTCCTTTTCTCTATATTATAGACCATATACAGTGTCTATATATTCACACATCAATTAATGCAACATGGATGTTTAATCCTAAACATAGTGATAAGAGAGTCTATCATGCTGACAACTAAAAAACAGGGATGTGTAAATCCTTAACAAAGTGATTGGAGAGTCTATCAAGCTGACAACTAACAGCAACTGTGGCATTAAACCATAGTATTTTGGAGGCAGGTGGAAACCTTTCATCTTTAAAATGGAAAATAAAGTTCTTCTTTTTTCTCGAATGTAGAATTTTTTACTAGTGCATAGTCACCTTCCCAGAGCATATACTCATAGAGAAAACTCTCTTTCTCTTTTGTAGTAGCTAACAATTACCTTTCACTCCAGAGCTAAGGATGAGAATGTGTCTCACTCTCCTCTACATGGTGATCAATTTCTCAACATATATAAAATTTCCATGGATCCACAATTCCAGGAATTGAATTATCTTTTTCTATACAGCCATTAAAATTTTTGACATTTTGCATTGTAAGATTGGAGCATAAAAAATAAAATTAACACTTTGAACTTTCCATATTCATGCTTTCAAATCATTGGCTAAAAGTATTGTATCATTCACTCAATGTCTTTGTAAACTTTTTATCAAATAGTTATCTACTAACAATAGTTTTCTTTTTTGAAAATTATATCATATCATAAATGTTATTTTTTATTTTGCTATTTTGTTATTTTTTACTTTTTTCTTTATATCTATTTTAAATTTCAGTAATAAACCTACATAAGGTTATATTGAAAGCAATATTTTTATGGTATTGGTATACAGTTTGTCATTTTCTTATTGACACAAATTTAGCTTTCCAGATTTTTTTCTATGTCAAATGTTACTGTGATGGATATTATATAATGTTTTTTTTGTGTTTTTACCTCTTTTGTTCATCAGCTTAATTTTTTACATTTGTTCACATATGCTTATATATATTGGCTTAGAAATAGTTCTAATACTGTGAGGAACAACCATGACCAAGGCAATTCTTATAAAAGAATACATTTAATTAAAGATTTATGTACAGTAAAAGAGGCTTAGTCCATTATCACCAAGACAGAGAACATGGCCACAGGGAAAAAAAAGCCTGGTGCTTTAGAACTGAGACATTTACATCCTGATCCTTAGGTCTAGAGAAAGCAACTGGACCTGGTGTATGCTGTTTGAAACTTCAAAGCACTCACCTCTTCCAAAAGCTCCACTTCCCCCAACCAGCCTCCATTTTTCCTTCTCAAATAGTGCCACTATTGATGGCCTGACTGAGCATATAAGAGCCTATTGCTGCCCCTTTGATTCAAACCAACACATACACAAATATGATGCTAACTTATTGCCATTATACTGGTGTGAAATATATTTTCACAGCTTTTAGATGGCACTTTCACTCATTTTATGAGATTCATTTCATGTTTTATTTATTTTATTTATTTATTATTTATTTCAGTTTTAGGAGTTAAATTTCAAATATTTTATGTTTTGGTTAGGGATTGAATCTTAAGCAGTTTATATGCTTAGGTAGAAAGTCTGCTCTCTTACAGCTTGAAACAAAATAGAAAATATATAAGGTATATAAAGCAGACAAAATAATAATTTTGTCTGAAAACTTGGCTTTCAGATAAAACTATACATCTATTTATAGATAAATTTTAGGTAAGGTACATTATATAAATCGTGTGACATATTAAAATGTATTTAAAAGTACATATCTGTGTTTCATGTATTGAAACATAAAGGGATAACCTGCCTATATTAAACTGGCCTTTAAAAATAGTCTTTGGAATTTGTAGGCCAAAAGTACAATATCTATGCATTCACATGTTTGTTTGCATTTCCATGATTTATAATAAACTTAATAACATTAGATGAAAGAATTTTCAGTGATAGGATCAGATTTTTATACACTGCTATATTTTCAATTTTCTATAATAATGATGATGATAGCTTATGCTTTCCAACAATGATCCTTTTGTTTTATGACTCTATGAATAATGCGTGCTACTGTTTAAAAAGCCAACATTACCATAAATACTTCTAAGAAAAAATAATCTGTAATTTCACCGCATTAGCAAAACAGTCATTAACACTATATTGGTAACTACTCTCTTAAGTACCTATCTGTGTACACAATATTAACTAAACAGAAAAGTGCTATCTTTAATTTCCAGTAAGTACATAAAAAACAGTCTGTTAATTTATTGGGCATTTCACAGGTAAGATAGAATAAGCTAAGAGAATTTCATCTTTTACATGTCATTATTTTTAAAAGTCTTACTTAGTTAAGCTTATTATTGCATTTCTCTATGATCTGCTAAATAAAGTTAGATTTAAAGATCCTTACCTGAGAAAATTTATATTTTCCATTGTAGTAAAATTGAATATATTGATATAACATTTGTATTAATTCTTAAGAACATTATACAATGCATTTTTATTTTGTTCAAACCTACTCCTTCCCAAATTTCTCCAGACACAACTTTTACTTCTCCCACTCTCATTCCCACCCACTTTGTATCTGATTTTTAAAATGTAAATCACTGAGTCTGTATTTGATTTGTGCTTCTTATATATGCATTGGTGTGGGATTATCTACTGGAGTATGGTTGACTTACCCAGTGCCATTCCCTTAAAGACAACTGACTCTCTCTTGCTAAGTAAACAACAAGTATCAATAGCTCCTCAATCAATAATGAATACTCAGGAGGCCCTCACCACGGAATACTAGAAGGTTACCTGGTTTGGTCTTGCAAAGGTAACCACAACTGCTGAGTGTTTATGATGGTAGTGGTCCAGAAAACACTCTTTCACTCTGCTCCTCCAGATCTCAGACACTTTCATTGTTTCTATGTCCTCTTCCATGATAGTTCCTGAGGATTTTATGATACAAGTATCCCATTTGTTGGTGAACACATCACAAACATTCTCTGCACTTTTAACAAGTTGTGAATTTCCACATAAAATAGCACCTACTACACAAGAAAAAAACTTCCCTTATGATGTGTGAAAGGTGCACTAATTTATGGATAGAGAAACAGATTTGAGGGCAGTCTGGTATTATGTTCATTTACCATAATATTTGCAGTAGATTCACTTCTTGGGATATCTTTTCATTATTCCCATGTTTTCTTGACAATATTTGCAGTAGCAGGTATTATTTTACTCCTGTAGATATGGCCTGAAATTCAACCAGAGAGTGGTTACTATCCACATGATATTGATGTCACTATTATAGCCCTGAGAAATATCTTGTCTTGTTGAACAGTTCACGGGGTTCAGAGCTGTAGAAGATTGTTCATGAAATTTCCCCTACAATAGTCTATATGACAATCACTGGTAATAGGAAAGCTATATAACAAGGAGGAAGCTTCCTGGTCAGTAACATGAGTTCACCATGTCCTGGGAACAGTGTGTGACGTCTTCATCAGTAAAGTATTGCCATTTAAGAATTGAATATCTAAATTCACATTTTCAAATGATGGTGTTTATAAATAGTCATTATTGTTTCATGAAATATATTAATATTAGTCTTTTTTTTGGTCTGAGTATGGAGGTAAAACCAGTATTTTGAGCATAGTAGGCATGCACTCTACCATTGAGTTCCTTGGTCAGATATATTTGTATTTTATTTATATTTAGCTTTAATAGAGTATATTCTAATTAACCTTCTCATATATAATAAATTGATAATTATAATAATCTTTATTAGATTTATTATTAAATTGATAACTAGAATTATCAATTTAATATTATGCCAATTTTATTGTATGTAAAGTTCTCCATAGAAAGAAAAATGTTGGATAAATGTATATAAATATGTACAATAATTTCTTACAAGTTATCACCTCATATATTTATGAAGACTAGGAAAACAAAGATTTGACATTGACCAAGTTGAGACTCAGATATGAATGCCTGGGAGTACCATAATTTCTCACAGTATAAGCTTTAATACAAAATTTAGCAAGTTAGACACGACAATGGAATTGACAATTCAGTTTGAGTATGAAGAAAAAAAAAAACTAAGGTCCCAGATTAGGCCAGAGAGGTAAGAGAATTTTCCATTTGTGGACATGCTTTTAACATTTTCAGAAATTCAATATATTGCATTGGAGTATATTGTAATTAGTCAATCCATAAATTTTATGGACAATTAATTTTATTCAGTCTACTGATTCAAATGCTCATATTTTCCAGAAAAATGTAAAAGAATGCTTCACCAAATATCTGATAACTCTGTCTTCAGTCAAGTTAACACATAAAAGTGTGTTTGTGTGTGTGTATGTTATTAAAATTTTAATAAATGTGCTACACATATATGTATCTGTCTAAAATGTCCATATAAAACTTTTCTCTATGCTAGCCAAATCCAGCTTAATATTTGTAACAAAATATTTTGTAAACTGGGAGAGTTTTATGTATAAATGTATAAAATCTGTTGCTAATCATACAAATAAATGAACAAATAAAAATATACAGTTAGAATATCAAAATAATCATACTGATGAGATGTAAATGTAGCTCATATTTAAAATAGTAATTTGAGTAACATTTTATACATGAACATAATAATCATAAAATTTATTTAGAATAAAAATACATGTGTCTTCTCAAGAATATTATGAGCAAGTATTTAAGGAAACACTTAAGTTTTTGTACATTAAAAGTATGCTACATGTAAGTAACAAAATTTGATAGGCTTTCCATCATCATAGAGTAAAATATAAGACATTAGAGTTTATAAATCTCAGAAACATTCCAGTACAAATTGAGATTTGTAAAATAATTTAAATAAAGTCAGGTCAGTAAAAGGAAGGTTTTTATTTAGTAACTTATACTGTATCAAAGCTAAGTAAAAAGAATTATAATGCCAATTGATATTTATGAAAATAAATTTGTGACAGTTAAAAACAACAAAGAAAATATAGAAATATTAAAGGGAAATATAAGTTTGAACATGTTTATCAAATAAAATAGCACATAATTGTAATATACATTAAGAAATATATTTATAATCTCTGATTATTTGTACTCTCATTAATCTTACTAAAACAACTTAATGATATCCTTGTGAAAAATAATCTTAACTGGAATACACAAGGAGAAAATTCTACAACTCATTTAATTCAAAATATGTTTTTGAATTCAGTTCAGATTACTGATTTTATCCCAGAGATTTCTAGTAGTCTATTTCTTATGTAAGTATACAACATTTTTCTAACTTTAGTGGTTTGTTGTATTTCAATTTTATTTTGGATATTATCAGAAAATATCACTTAAATATTTTAAACTTATTAGCAAGATTTCTATTGTTGCTAACTGATCACTTGTTAACAATATTTTGGATATTTATTAATATTTTATGTTTCATATATTGAACGTTATGTGTGCATTTGTTGTTGGTTTTATGTGGGTCCTAATATTGCCTTGTTACTGTCAAACATTTTATATTAAAATTTATATTAAAATCAGTCTCCTTCCAGAAGTTCTTATATGGGGACTTTTTTTCTAATCTGTTATACATTTTCAATAACTTTAACCAATTTGAAATGTAAAGCAAGATCAGTGTGTTAACTGTGTATACATGAATCACTGTTAGGTCCTAGTGGTAGGAAACAGTTCCAACATCCCTAAAAGCTGTCCAATCCCATCTCAGGTCTCATACAACCACTGATCTGTTATATAGCAACATTTTTGTGCTTTTTTTTCTGCTTTCCTTTGTAGTTCCAAAATGTCCTATAAATAGAATAAGACTACCTTAGTGCCTCTCTCTTTAGTCCAAGCAAAATCCAAGTTCTTGGTGACCTGTAACATACCTGTTTTGCTCATGCAATGGTTGATCTACTTAGTAAAATTAATGGACTGAACATAGATACGATGCCAGTAATGATATGTATAAATGGTTTTATAAGTACAATCAAAGTGAAAGCATTCCCTAAAGACATAAATCTATCATACTATATATAATACATATTAATATTATATATGGAAAACAACTGACTTTACATTTTAATTTAGGACCCTTAAAGTATTTTTAAAATGGTTTCATACCAGGACCTATTTTTCCTTCCTATCTAGACTATTGTGTCTTGAGAGATATTATTTAAATACAATGCATCTAAGTGTCTATTTGTGCATGCCCTGCCTCTCTCACAACACTTCTGTGGGTTTGAAAATTCTTGTCCCATGGGAAGTGACACTATTAGGAGGTGTGGCCTTATCAGAGGAGGTGTAGCCTTGTTAGAGGAAGTGTGTCACTGTGGAGATGGGGCTTTGAGGACTCATATATATGCTCACATCTGGCCAGTGTCATTCAGAGACTCCTCTTGGCTACCTAAGGAACAGTCTCCTTCTAGCAGCCTTGAGATCAAACTGTAGAAGTCCTGGCTAATCCAAAACTATGTCTGTCTACTTGATGTCATCCTTCCCACCACTATGATAATGGACTAAAACTCTGATATTGTAAACCAGATCCAATTAAATGTTTGACTTCATAAAAGTTTTCTTTCCCATAGTGTCTCTTCATAGTAATAAAGCCCTAGCTAAGACAACTACATTACATTTTTTCCATGTATGAATTATTGTATGCCTTCTAACCCAGTGTGTTGTTTTTTTTTTACCTTAACCGAACATTGAAATCATTTGGAGATCCAATTAAAGAATGATGGCTATGTTCTTGGACAAAAAATTAATTTATCTGAGATATGACCTAGAAATCAAATGTTGAATATTATTTGAGATTGTTTACATTTTCAATCAGAAATTGTGAATCTTCAGTTAAGATAGAACATTGGTACTGTTTACCTGGAAGCAAACCAGAATCAGGAAGTAGACTCTTGTTAATGCTTCAATTCAGTCTCAGTCTAATTAAACAGAATATCCAAGGGTAACATATAGAAAGAGATACAATCTACTGTTATTTACTTATTGTTGTTGTTGTTATTGTGTGCTAAGACACCTAATATTATGTTATGATAAACATTTTATGACATTAAGTCATTTTTAATATATGAAATTATAAATTTCTGAACTCGACTGAAAACCTTTTGAATCAGGATTTCCAGTGTGTAACCCAACAGTTTCTGTTCAAGCAAGCCCTGTATGTGACCTGAATTTTGGAATAAAGAGTTGGAACTACTGAGTGTCCACTGTACTAAATCTTGCCTCAAACATAAGGATACTTGAATGCTTTAACAATGGTCATTTGATTCTCTCTTTCTCAAATAGGCTGATATAATTATTCTACAGTACAATCTTTCCAGTTGACATCTTATTAGTTGCACAGGTAGATATTGTTGCTAAGATTGAAAATGGCTTCATTTAGAGCTTGAGTTTCTTGATAAAATGGATAAGCATATAACCGGTATCATGTATTCTTAATTTGGCATAGATTTGTACAATTACTGAATGTAAAAGAAAACTTATACTCTATGATCAACAATCTACAAATGGGACCTCATGAAGTTAAAAAGCATTTGTAAGGCAAAGGACACTGTCAATAGTACAAAATGGAAACAAACGGTTGGGAAAAGATCTTTACCAATCCTACATGTGATAGAGGGCTAATATCCAATATATACAAAGATATCTCCAGAGATTCAAATAATCCTATTAAAAGTGGGATACAGAACTAAACAAAGATTTTTTAACTGAGGAATATCAAATTGCTAAGAAGCACCTAAAGAAATGTTCAACATCCTTAGTCATCAGAGAAATGCAAATCAATACAATCCTGAGATTCCACTTCAAACCAGTCAGAATAACTAAGATAAAAAACTCATGTGACAGTAGATGCTGGCCAGGATGTGTAGAAAGAGGAACGCTCCTCCATTGTTGGTCGGATTACAAGCTTGTACAACCACTCTGCAAATCAGTCTGGCAGTTTCTCAGAAAATTGGACATAGAAATACCTGAGGACATAGCTATACCACTCCTGGGCATATACCCAAAAGATGCTCCAACATACAACAAGGATATATAATCTCCTATGTTCATAGCAGTCTTATTATTAATAGCCAGAAGCTGGAAAGAATCTAAATGTCTTTCAACAGAGGAATGAATACAGAAAATGTGGCACATTTATTCAGTGGAATACTACCTAGCTATTAAAAATAATGACTTCATAAATTTCTTAGGCAAATCGATGGAACTCTAAAACATCATCCTGTGTAAGGTAATCCAATCACAAAAGAACACACATGGAATTCACTCATTGATAAGTGGATATCAACCCAAAAACTCAGAATACCCAAGATAGAATTGACAGAACACATTAAGCTCAAGGAGAAGGATGACCAAAGTGAGGATGCTTTGGTCCTTCTTAGAAGGGGGAACAAAATACTCACAGGAGAAAATATGGAGACAAGTGGATCACAGACAGAAGGAAAGGCCATCAAGAGACTGTTCCACCTGGGGGTCCATCCCATATACAGACACCAAACCCAGACACTATTGTGGAAGCCAAGAAGTGCATGGTGACAGGAGCTTGATATAGCTTTCTCCTGAGAGGCTCTGTCAGAGCCTGACAAATACAGAGGCGAATGCTCATAGCCAACCATTGAACTGAGCATGGAGTCCCCAATTAAAGAGTTAGTGAAAGGACTGAAGGAGCTTAAGGGGTTTGTAACCCCATACGAAGAACAACAACATCAACCAACCAGACACGCCCAGAGTTTCCAGGGACTAAATCAACAACCAAGGAGTATACACGAAGGGACTCGTGGCCCCAGCAACATATGTAGTAGAGGATGGCCTTGTTGGGTGTCAATGGGACGAGAGTCCCTTGGTCTTGGGAAGGCTGGATGCCTCTGGGTAAGGGAATGCCTGGGCAGGGAGGCAGAAGTAAGTGAGTGAGTGTACACCCTCATAGAAGCAGGGGGAGGGAGAATGGTATAGGGGTTTTCTAGGGGCAAACCAGGAAAGGGGATATCATTTCAAATGTAAATAAAGAAAATATCCAATAATTTTTTTTAAAAAGTGCTTGTTATTCTTCAAGAAGACCAGAGTTAGATTCCCAATGCTGACTTTGATTGGTCAGCCTACAACTGATTGTAACTCTAGTTCTGGGGAATTCAACATGCTCTTCTAGTCTCCTCAGGCACCCAGATATACAAATTACACACAAAGGCACAAACAAATTCATACACACATGAATAAAATGAAAATAAGTCTTTTAAAGATGATATATAGCACACACATTTTTTCTACAAACCCACAATTTTCATGTCAGGTAGGAAAAAACGTCATGTGTAGGACATGATCTACAAAAAGCTTCATAATTTTATGAGTTTTCACTAAAAAAATCCATGTGAACAAAGCATGGGGCTAGATACTTTTTATAGACACTTAAAAATACTCTATATTTTACTCTCCAGAAAGAATATATTCCCTCCACACTTCTCAGCCAGGACATGTTTAGAGAATTGTCTATGAAGAGTGCCTTCAATTTCTTCCTCGAAAATTGATTTAAAACAAAACAAAGATAAAGCAAAAACAAACAAGCAACACAAAATAAGACAATTATGAGACATAGAAAGTTTCTGTTACAACCTCTGTCCACCCCTCTCCCACTCTCACCAAATATCCCATCCCCACCTCCACCCCCAGAAAAGGAACTCTAGACAGAAATCCATTTAAGAGAACTCTTAAAAATTATGATAGGTATGTTGAAATGTAACGCTTCACAGCGAATGGTTTCTGGCAACTGGCAACAAGAGAAGGGTGGGAGGGGATGGGACAAGGATTCTGTTTACATTAAGGAGCTAGAAAGACATTAAGAGTTTGACCATGCTCCAGTAAGTATAAGGGAAACATAATTTGTACTTGGTATATTTTTTCTTCATTTTTCATTTTTGGGGGGTGGGGAGGGTCACAATGGTAGGGGATGGACATGGGAGGGCTGAGAATGTGTGTGATCAGGGTGCATGATGTGAAATAACTAAAAATTCAATAAATAAAAATATTGTTGGTGGAAAAAGACACTAATTCTAAGAATAAAGGGGGTGGGGTACAAAAGAAAACAGGATTAAGGAATCAACCAAGCTGAGAAGAATATTTGAATTTTTCTTTAAAAGTCTATGTTAACTGTATAGTCATCAATAATCACTAAAGATTTATTTTAATATTTATTTAATATTTACTGTGCTTTAAAGAAAACAATAGGAGTATGACTTCAATAAAGCTCATCTTGAGTTATATCTATTGTGCCACTCCTCATAAATAATTAGCTAGAAGGGGAAATGCATTCAGATTCTCAAATGCTTCCTAGGTTTAAAAATGTATCTTACTTATTATTACTGGAAACCATTCAGAACCAAATAGATCAGTTAGAAAGCTGAGAAATTTAAAAAGCATTTACTCCAAGATAAGATCAGTCATAATGAATGTTAATTATTAAAACAACTGCATTACTTTTTATGAATTTTTTCAGCAATATGCTTAAAAATTAAAATAATTTAAAGCAAAAGAAAAAAACAAATATTTTGTTATAGTAAAGAAGCAGAAAAACACAATAATAAACTATGCTTAGAAGTTACTGACTGTAATCTAATAATAATTTGGTTAATGCTAAAAGTAAAAGAAAAAAAAACAGTATTTTTCTTGTCAATGTAGTAATTTTAATTATTTTAGTTCTATATATGTTTTTGCTATATTTTATATCAGAAAAATTAAAATAATCTGCTTTCAAAATAATTTCATAAATTATAATATTGGAACACAAGGTATCTTCAAATAAGTACAGTGAAATTAAACATCCAGAATGATTTTCCATATAATATTTTAATTTTATGAAATAAATAATCAAATTTCTTTTCAAATAATCAAATTTCAATCAGCAGTCTATCAGAATGCTAAATTAGAGGTTTTGTTTTACTGCTTTGCTTTAATTTTTGAAATTAATTTCCATTTAATATTGGCTTGCTATATATCTCAAAAGATCTTGGATGACATTCATGGTCATTGAACAAAATGGATTCTGAGAGAAGAAAATGAATATACTTAGCATCCAAGCATAAACCCCTTAGTAAATATAGAAACACAGAGAGACATCATCATATAACAAATTAGAGAAGTTAACAGCTGAATTGGACTTTTATGATGATGGGATTTGTTATACATTTTACAACTGGGAACTAGCACATTCAATACTAGAATGGATATTTTATATTGAGAGTTGAAATGATTGAAGTGAGCTTTAGTATATTAATGTACTTGGTAAGAAAAGGTAAAACACAGGCAGATGTATAATTCAATCATTCAACATAATTAAAAATTTTACTTTGGTATTCAGGTAGAACTATTTCAACTTTCTGAGTAACAGCCAGATTGATTTCCAGAATGGTTGTACCAGTTTGCAATCCCACCAGCAATGGAGGAATATTCCTCTTTCTCCACATCCTTGCCAGCATCTGCTGTCACGTGAGTTTATGACCTTAGACATTCTGACTGCTGTAAGGTAGAATCTCAGGGTCATTTTAATTTGCATTTCCCTGATGTTGAAGGATGATGTATATTTATTTAATTCCTTCTTAGCCATTCAAGATACTTCTGTTGAGAATTCTGTTTATCTCTGTACCCCATTTTCAATTGTTCTTTTTTAGAGTCTATCTTCTTGAGTTCTTTATATATTTTGAATATTAGCCCTCTATCAGATGTAGGCTTCAACCTGAAGACCCAGCTATACCACTCCTGGGGTTATACCTAAAAGATATTCCACCATACCACAAAGACTATGTTCATAGCTTCTTTGTATGTAATAGCCAGAAACTAGACATAACCTACGTGTCCGTCCACTGAAGAATAAATTTAAAAAAATGTGGTTCATTTACACAATGAAATACTATCCAGCTATTAAAAATGAGGACATGAATGAATGAGGTAACTCATGACACATGAATGACAGCAGCTGAACATAACTGTCCTCTGAGAGGCTGTACCAGCAGCTGACTGAGACAGATGAAGATACTTAAAGTCAACCATTGGACTGAGATTAGGGGAAGGATTGAAGAAACTAAAGGGGATGGCGACTCCATAAGAAGAACAAAAGTGTTGACTAACCTGAGTCCCTGGGAGCTCCCAGAGACTGAGCCACCTGCCAAAGAGCAAACACAGGCTGGACCAAAGCCTTCTTGCACATATGCAGCAGAGGGCTGTCTTTTCTTACCTCAGTTCCAGAAGATGAGCCTAACCTTGTAGAGACTTGATGCTCCAGGGAAGGAGGATTCCCGAGGTGGGCACCCTCTCAGAAGTGAATGGGGGGCAGATGGAGTGAAATCTCTGGGAATAAGGACTAGGATGGGGCAATATTTAGGATGTAAATAAATAAAAATAATTAATTTTTTAATTTGGATGTTGAAGTGCTAGACATTACCCAATACTTCTAAAGAGATATAAGGTCAATTTTTCAGTAAAAGTCACATACTTAAGACTAAAAATTTCAAGATGAAGAAGCTGTACATTTTTCTACAAGGGTTGAAATCATTTGAGATGCTAACAGAGGTATTTATGCTATAGTGTCTGAACTTCAGGAAGAAGAAAATAACTGACAAAACCCCCCACATTGACTATAGCAATTAAAGGAAAAAAAATGATAACATTCATAAAAGAAAACATTCTGTCTTTGGTAGAGGTGTGTCAATGTTTCTTCATAATTACTCACATTTATTTTTAACCTTAAGAGTATGTTGCAAATATGAGAAAAATTTCTGTCTTTCTATTACTTGCTCTTGCATTTTACTCTTATTTCATCAACACTCACTTTATTCTTGACTGTGCAATAATAATGATCACTTATAAAATTTATGTATATGGGAAAGAGAAGTGAGCTGTAAATTTCACATACACATAATTGTTCATATCTGAACCCTTGGGATATGTGTATATTTTAAGTTACAATATGAAAGAAAAATAAGGTTGACATAAAATTAATGTTACTAACCAGTAGTGTCTGTAGCCTCAGATTATTAAGGTAGATAGATGAAGTACATTCATGAGACTCAATAAATTCAGAACTGAAAGCAAAAAGAAAATATAGAGAAAATAAAAAGATTTTTCAAAGAGGAAAGGCTATGTGGCTCTATGACATAGATTTAAAAATTGTGTGCCTAAAACTATAGAGTCCTCATTTTTTTTCAAGTGTATAGAATTTTAAAACCAACTTGTTATTTTATAAAACTAAATAAATGGAAATTTTATAGATAGTACAGAACTTCTTTGAGAGTCAGGATAAATGTGCAAACCTAGGTTCTTGTTAGTACACATTTACTGTCCTGTCAGATATGCTAATTTTGAAATATTTTATGCAAACTAGTATATTGAGTACTTCTCAACCACCATCACATTTCAGAATTCTACTGCATGTGTTAGCTATATCAAATAAGATATTATTTGTTACAGTCTGTTGTACTACAAGAACAGTGTCTGTGTTAAGAACTATGATTGGTTGTTAACTTGACTACATCTGGTAAAAAAAAAATCCCAAAATGAAGGACATATCTGTGAGATATTTGCTTGTTTGTTTTATTTGAAACACATTAAGTCCACTTCTAATTTGGAACTTTTATGTAGTAAGACATGCCACTAATGTGCATGCTATGTTCAGATATTCAGCCACTTATGTTTCATAGATCTCTGTACATTATAACACAAGCTGTGCTTTAGTCAGTTGGGTATTTTGTTATTTTTCCTTTAGGATTAGAAAAGTAAGTGATATTTAAATATATACTAACATAAAAGTCTTCTTAATATTATTCAGAAATCACTGGAATTTTGGTAGAGCACCAATGAATATATTTATGCACATAGAAAGGTAGTGAATAAAGAACATGTTTTATTTTCATAAAATTCAGATTGATATTTGTCAATCCCTTCTATATAAATTATGCTGTGTATTAATATTGTTTCCATTAATAAAATTGGTTGTTAGAGCAATATTAAATGTACACTTAAAATAAAAATAACCAGATAATATAGGCAGTTTCTATCAACCTTGTTTCCATGCTAGTTTCTTTTAATTGATATGTTAATATGAATGATTTGTGACACTTGATCAATTTAAATTGATATATTTTGGCTGCCCAAAGACTTTAGCTTTTCTCCGTGTTCACTCTTTTACTATATAACTCAAAATTTCACAAATGCGTAGTATCTTAAAAATATTTGTTTTGGAGCATAGTTTCACTAATCGGAATGTATCTAGTATTGTACCAACTTATCATATACGCCTACCTCTAAACTTGCAATCAATGATCTTTTCAACATTTCTATCTTTTTACCCCTTTTTAAATGTAATATAGTTGGATATCTCGTCAGGTTTTCATCAGCTGGATATAAGGAGATTGATCTAGGAAGGGAAAGCTTCAATTGAAAAATGCTTCCATTAGTTGGTCCCGTAGACAATTCTGTAGGACATTTTCATGATTAATTATTGATATGGGATGGCATACCTCACAGTGGACGATGCCAGTCCTGGCATGATTTTACCAAATAGCATTACAAAAAAATAAATAAAAATAAAAACAGGTTTAGCTAGGCATTAGAAACAAGCCAATAAGCATTATTGATCCATGATTTTTCTTTCAAGCCCTGAATCTGGTTCTCTTCATATTCTGCTTTAATTCTTGTCTTGTATTCTGTAATGATTGACTGATTGGGATGAGTAAGCGAAATAAATCTTTCCCTGTTCAACTTATGTTTGTTTGTGATCTTTACCATAGCAAAATAAAGCAAAGTAAGACAATATTTTGCTTATTATCAGTAAGGAATAACAAATTATATAATTTTTAAGTATTTATGAATGTAGTAAATTTAGTTGATTTTAATTTTGAAAATCAAAAGCATTTTCTTAATAGGATTTGAATGATGTACTGATCTATGGTTAGATCAGTATATCTTTAAGAATCATTTTATTCTTTTATTCCTTTAGCAGAATAATAGTAGTAGGTTTTTCCCTGAAACTATGACAGACATATCTAGTCTCAGGTTTTCGGGCAATTTAGCAAAGTCAGGTATAGGTTTCATCTTATAGAATGAGCATGTTCTACAAGAAAAAGAATGGTTGCTTTCTGTGGTGCTTTAGTTAGGAATCTCATATATGGATTCATGTATTTGAAAGCCTAGTCCACAGTGAGTGACATTATTGGAGATGTGAGCTTGTTGGAATAGGTGTGATCTTATTGGTAAGTTGCTGAATGATGGATTTGAGGTTTCAGAAGCACAATCAAGGTATAATGTCTCAGTATTTTTCCTGCTGCCTGTGGATCTATGTAGAGCTGTCAAATCTTTCTCCAGCATCTGATTGCCTCCATGATGCCATGGTTCCTGCTACCACAATAATGGACTAAAATTCTGAATTGTAAGACAACTGCAATCAAATGGTGTTTTTTATAAGAGTTCCTGTGGTCATGGAGTCTCTTCATAGCAATAGAAACCCTAAGACAGTCACTGTCATAACTTTTGTTCCATTACAGCACTAGTATGTCTTACAGGCAGTTTCCTGTTATAGGCAGCAGGGTATATATCTATATGATAATGATGATTAATATCTTTTTATATGATATAATTTCATATATATATATATATGTGTGTGTGTGTGTGTGTGTGTGTATGTGTGTGTGTGTGAGTGTGAGTGTGAGTGTGTGTGTGTCTTTATATCTAGATAGATAAATACCCGTAATTAAATGACTTGTAAACTACTTTTCAACACTATGAATGAATGATATTCTGTAGGAGTGAAACTTCTATTTGAGTTCCTGAATGTAAGACACAAGTAAGTGGTGTCCTCAAAATTAAAGACTTAACATTAATTTCTAGAAAGTATATCCACTTTTAATTCAGTTATTTATTTTCTTGATGTTCAGTTTTTTACTTTTTTATGTTTGTTGATGTTTTTGTTGTTGTTGTTGTTGTTGTTGTTGTTGTTTTCCATATACTAACTTCCCATTCAGAGTATCTTGTCTTATATCAAGGTCCTTAATTCATTTAGAGTTGCTTGTGCAGGGTAACAAATAGTGTTTAGTCATCTACATCAACAGCATTGATTTTCTTTAGTGTGCATTTTTAGATTCTTTGTTAAAAATCAGATATGTAGGTAAAATTACATTTGGTTCTTCAATTAGCTTCAATTGATCCATGTATTTATGAGTATTAACACAGAGACCCAAAATGGGACAATGTATATTGAATGAGAAATTTTGGAGCATTCAATCCTAAATCAGATATCTTCCTTATGCTTCCTTTCTCTATGCTTCATGTTCTTCACTTGGGTTATTTAAACAGTGCTTTGTTTTGGTATTTCTTATCTTATTCAGTTTTTTCTATGTTAGCCTTAGTTTTAATGTTTTTTGTTGTGGTTGTTATATGGGAGAGAGAGAGAAAGGGGGGGGAGTGAGGTTGGGAGGAGCAAGAGAATGAATATGAAATTGGATGTGTAAGGTTATATAAATGACCCAACAGGAATTCAGGGAGTGAAAAATCATGATCAAAATATATTATATGTAAAATATAACATATAAATGTGCAAAAATATAATCAAGACACATTGCATGAAATACAGAAATAATAAATGTATTTATACATTGAAAAATGAAAGTTATAAATTAGAAACATTTTTACTGAAAATACTTCATGGAAAAGACTCTTTTTTTTTTATTGGATGATTTATTTACATTTCCTATGTTGTCCCCTTACCCCATCCCCCACCACCCCCTCGGAACCCCCAATCCCCTCGCCCCTCCTCCTTCTTCTCTGTGGATGTAATCTCTATCTACCCCCCCCACTCCCACCTCCCCACCCTCAAAATTCCCACCCCCTGGGGCATCTTTACAGTAAATATTAAGCATTCTTTCAACTCTTTACAGTAAATATTAAGTAATATGAATATGTAATAATTTAGTAAAACTATGTTTCCTTTATAAAAAAGCTACTGAAGTATGTTAGAAAATGCCTACCTTGACAATGTCTTAACACTATGTTTCACAAAGAAAAAAATCTAATTTATTCTAAAATGTTTCATTGGTGAATTATATTTCAAATGTCATTTCACAACTAAGGGTTAGTAAACTAGCTTCTATATTTTCTTCTAAATATTCCATTTTATTTTTACATAACATTTTTAGTTATTTTTTTAAATATGGAAAGTCAATGTCTTGATAGACTTCTTATTTTTACTTTAGAAATTTGCCGTATAATTGTACTGTTACCTCATATTGAAATAGTAGACTTTCAGCATTGATGTGATGGTGTATGCCTGGTAGCTTCCTATATAGGTTTTGGTTGATGTCACTGGGAGGACTGCTTTTTTTCTGAGTGGAAGGTGGAGAGATGTGGGCACATGGAAATTAGGGGGAAGAGAATGAGTGGAGGGGACAAAGGGGAAATGGCAGTCATGATGTACATATGAGAAAGAATAAAAAAGCTAATTTTTAGAAAAAGACTAGACTTTAAGTGTGGTACTACCTTTGCTCATTGACACAAACTATGTTTTTATACTGTCAAGTTCTATGGTCTCTGTTTTATATTGCTGACATTCCTCTAACTATACTTTTAAGATGACTTCATTGTTCATATCATTTATTTATTAAGTATTTTATTTGTTTACATTTCAAATGCTTTCTTCTTTCCTAGTCAATCCTCATGAACCACCCAGCCCCTCCTCTCTCCCTTTGCCTCTAACAGGTACTCCCTACCCACCTACCCCTACATTATTCCTCTAGCATCTCCCTTTTCTGTGGCATCAAGCTTCCACCAGATCAAGCACCTCCTCTCCCACTGATGTCAGATAATGTAGTCTTATACTACTTAAGTAGCAAGAGCCATGGACCAGCCCATGTATGCTCTTTCATTGGTTGCTTAATCCCTGGGAGATTTGGAGAGTCTGGTTAGTTGATATTATTGTTTTTCCTATAGGGTTGTAATCCCCTTCAGTTTCTTCAGTCCTTCCCCTAACTCTTCCTTTGGGGTCCCCATGCTCAGTCTGTTGGTTGGCTGCGAGCATCCACATCTGTATAGCTGGTAGAGCCTCTCATGGGACAGCTACACTAGGCTCCTATCTACAAGCACTTCTTGGCATCAGCCATAGTGTTGGAGTTTGGTGTCTTCGGATAGGATAGATTGCACGATGGGCTGGTCTCTGGATGGCATTTCCTTCAGTCTCTGTTCCATTTTTTTTGACCCTGTGTTTTCTTTAAACAGGAACAATTATGTGTTAAAAATGGAAATTTAAATGATATTTTCATTTCTATACTGATGTATTAACATTTTTACATTTCTCAAAATTGTATCTTTGATATACTATATAGAGGTATATTTAGTCCATTTTATTATCTTTCATATATCACTCATTTACCATTTACTGATTTCTGTAATTTTTAGTGTTTTGTAGGCCAAAATATGGTCTCATATGTTGAATGATTCATGTATCACAGTGCTTTATGCTATTGTTACAGGAGGACTTTTATAAATTTCTATCAGATACAGTTCAGTTCTTTGTATCTGAACTTCATCCTGATTGACTGTTTGCTTACTAGATGTGCCAATATTTGACAGAATATTACTGATGTTTCCAGGTATACTACTAGATACATCTCTTTTTTTCTCTTGTAGTTCTCTCCTTTGTCTTGCTTTGTTTTGTTTTGCATTACATATTTTGATTCTTGACAGCTAGAATGCGTAGATGTTATAATTTCTTATGTTTTTATGTTCATTTGTAAGGCAATTTCATGTTCTTACATTCAGGTACATAATAATAAGAACTGAAAACTTTCTCAAGTTGCAGTGAATGACAATATTTTCTTAATTTTGTTTGAAATTAATAGCTAATGTAGTTTTAATTTTTATTACTGTACTTTTGTCTATATCTCTAATTATGAATAAATAAATGACTACATCTGATGAGGATTACTTATAGATATAGATGGGTTTTGTATCTATATGAACAAAGATAGCCTCAGATGAATGTAATAAGATAAAAATCTCAGATTCTCAGACCCACATATGTTTGAAAATTCAATATGTTATTAATATGATGTCTCAGAGTGCTGGTTGCAAAAAATATTTTTAAACAAATAGTTACTGGAAAGCTTACTATCTTTAAGGTTTTCAGAGGTTTATTATCATTTTATAATTCACAGACAAACAAATAGTTTTCATTATCATATTAATGTATGTATGTACAATAGAAATTTTATGGTTTACTTGGTTATTGCTAGAAAGAAAATGTTTTCACAGGAATAAAGCTATTTCTGTAATACATCATGTTGAGAAATTTTGTTTCTGAATGATAATTATTATTTTTAAATTAATCTTATTCCATGAACAATCATCTACTGACATTTTAAATTTTAATGTAAAACTACATATTAGTTCAAATCTTAGGAAAAAACAAGGGAGAAAGTTTGAGAACATTTTTAGCACTTCTGTGTATGTATACAAGACAGTTAATATCAGGATGTTGAAGACATATTAACACTTTCACATTCACTCCAATATAGTTCAAAGTAGCTAATATAAGGAAACAATACAATGTTGACCATGGTATAAAAAATAAATGATATTATTTGTTGGCGATCTGCAATTGTCTAAAATGAAATTAGCCTTGTAGTATGACATAGATAAACTTAAGTATACGATTGCAAGTAAAGAAACGTGATATAACCTCTACTCTGTAGAGGATTTTAATACAGCAACGTGGCTGCTGTGAAAAGGGATCACTATAAAGATATTATCTGAGTGGGATGCAGACATGCTTTGGATTACAATATGGTTTGGCTGAAACACTGACATGCACTTAGTACACACTTAACAATCCTTAACAATGAAGGCAAGGTTAGATTATAGAAGGAAGCAGCTATGTTTCAAAGTGACATCTAATTAAGGGGCATACAAATTGATAAATCAAAAAAGATTTGACAGAATTACTCAGAGATAAGATACACTATCTCACATGGAATCAGCACAGGAAAGAGAGGCAACTTAAAAGTATGAACAAAGGAAAGGAGGAGAGAGGAGAGAGAGACAGAGAGAGACACAGAGAGAGAGAGAGAGAGAGAGAGAGAGAGAGAGAGAGAGAGAACAACAAGCTAGATACAGGTAAAACTTGAGTCAGAAAATGAGAAGGAGCCAGACTTCCAGAGTTAGTTTGATTGAGTCTAAGCAGAGCAAATCATTCAGAAGCTGAGAAAAGTCTGTTTGAATCAGTCAGCTTGGAGAGGAATTTGGGCTAGAACAGCTGAGTTGAACCATTCAGGCAGAGTTCAGTTCAGATACCAAGGGTGGGCTTATTCAGCAGTAAGTCTCCAAGAAAATAATTATATTTGATGTAAAAAAGATACATTTAAAGAGACGCTTTAAAGTTTTATCTTTATTTGTACATGAAGAATCTAAGATTCTCATAAGTTTGATACATCTTGATGATCTTTGTACATTGTATGTGTGTGTGTGTATGTGTGTGTGTGTGTGTATGTGTATGTATAAAGATTAACTCTTTTTCTTTGAAGTTAAATTTTAAAATATTTCCTATGAGGGCTGGGGCTATGGTTCAGTGGTTAACACAACTGATTGTGTTTCCCAGAGTGCCTCAGTTAAACTTCTAGCACTCACATGGTAGAAAATAATTATTCATAACTACACTTCCAGGGGATCTGATGCCCTTTTCTGGCCTCCATACGCACCAGGTATGCAAATGATATGCAGATATATATGCATGGAAAAAACCTATACATATAAAATAAATAAAATTATTTGTTCTTATGCTTACATAAAACTTAACAAAATCTGTACTTCAGAAACTTGTGACTGAGTGACTTTTTTCTTGCCTTCTTGTGTTTTGTTTCCTGTAATGCATATATTAAAAAATAAATGAAAGCTTCTTTTAAAAACTTAAAAAAAAAAAAAAAGAAACCACTATAAATGTTTCTCTTTGGAAAATAAAAAAATACTGTCCCTTAAAATTTATCAATGTCAAATTTTTGAAGAAACAGATCATTAAGTGTTCATTCTATGAATAACAAACAAGTACCCATTAAGAGAATAAGTTATATTATAATTTCAAGCAAATATATAAACTCAAATTTGAAAATGAATGAAGTTCTAAAACCTACTTCGAATAGAAATTATGGTCAGCATAATAGCAAGTGAAGTTAGAAGTGTTTGGCTGAAAATCAATAAAACTATTTTCTAGATAAATTTGTATTTAATACTATATAAGAAGTAGAAATACTACACTTAACTTAGTAACTATATAGTAAGTATTCAAAAGCTCAATAAATATTGTGGGTAGTGTTCTATAGTATTTTAAAACATAAAAATGTGAAGTTCATATATCATGGGTGAAATTTTCTTCCCATTAAGTGTGTCCATTCTTGATGTCATTCTTCCACAAATAATATAATATTGCTTCTATATTCAAGCAGTTTTTATGACAAGGTATTGCAAATATTAAGGTTTTATGAATATTAATTATATAGATTAATAAATCAAATGCAATGTCATTATACTTACAGCACAGATACAGCCTTATTAATATGATCTTTTTGGGGGGGATTATTTACTTTTATTGCTGGATAAATACACAATTGTATTCATATGCCACAATTCACTTGTTTTTGTATAAATTAACATGTGAGGTTGTTTCCATGTAAACGCTTGTTCAACAGTTTCCATTAATCTTCTTGTCCTTGTCTTCTTGATACACATGTATTCTTTTTTATTAGATAATTTATTTACATATCTCCTTTCCTGGTTTTGCCTCCAAAAACCTTCTATCTCAGCGCCCTTCCTCCTGTTTTTATTAGGGTGTTCCATCACCCATCCACCCAATCCTGCTTCTGCATCCTAGCACTCCTCTACACTGGAGCATCAAGCCTTCACAGGATCAAGGGCCTCTCCCCCATTGATGTCCAACAAGGCCATTTTCTGCTACATATGGTGCTGGAACCATGGGACCCTCCATGTGTACACTTTGGTTGGTCGTTTAGTTCCTGGGAGCTCTGGGGGTTCTGATTGGTTCATAGTTTTTGCTTCTATGGGGCTGTAGACCCCTCCAGCTCCTTCAGTCATTTCTCTGGCACCTCAATTGGGGATTCCCGTGCTCAATCCAATGGTTGGCTGCAAGCATCTACCTCTGTATTTGTCAGGCTCTGGTAGAGCCTCTCAGGAGACAGCTATATCAGGCTCCTGTCAGCAAGCACTTCTTCGCATCCACAATAGTGTCTGCATTTGGTGTCTGTGTACAGGATGGATATCCGAGTGGAGCAGTCTCTGGAAGGCCTTTCCTTCAGTCTCTACTCCACACTTTGTCTCTGTATCTCTTCCTGTGAGTATTTTGTTTCCCCTTCTAAAAAGTATCCACACTTTTGTCTTCCTTTGTCTTGAACTTCATGTGATCTGTGAATTGTATTTTGGGTTTTCTGAGCTTTTGGGATAATTTCCACTTATCAGTGAGTACATAGCATGTGTGTTCTTTTGTGACTGGGTAACCTCACTCAGGATAATATTTTCTAGTCCCATCCATTTGCCTGTGAATTTCATGAAGTCATTGTATAAGTGTACCACATTTTCTATATCCATTCTTCTCTTGAAGGATATCTAAGTTCTTTCCATTTTCTGGCTATTATAAATAAGGCTGCTATAAACATAGTAGAGCATGTGTCCTTGTTATATGTTGGAATATCTTTTAGGTAGGTATACGCCCAGGAGTGGTATAGCTGGGTTCTCATCCAATACTATGTCCATTTTTCTGAGGAAAAGCAAGACTGATTTTCAGAGTGTACCAGCTTGCAATCCCACCAACAATGGAAGACTATTCCTCTTTCATTCTGACCAGCATCTGAATTTTTGATCTTAGACATTCTGATTGGTGTAAGGTGGAATCTCAGGGTTGTTTTGATTTGCATTTCCCTGATGACTAAAAATATTGAACATTTCTTTAAGTCTTTCTCAGCCATTTGAGATTCTTCAGTTGAGAATTCTGTATTTAGCTCTGTACTCTACTTTTTAATAGGATTATTTAGTTCTCTGGAGTCTACCTTCTTGGATTCTTTGTATGTATTGGATATTAGCCCTCTATTGGATGTAGAGTTGGTAAGGATCTTTCCTAATCTGTTGGTTGCTGTTTTGTCCTATTGACATTGTCCTTTGCCTTATAGAAACTTTTCAATTTTATGAGGTCCTATTTGCCTACTGTTGAACTAGAGTAAGCCAGTGGTTCAGAAAAATTTCCCTTGTGCCCACATGTTCAAGGCTCTTCCCTGCTTTTTATTCTGTTAGTTTCAGTGTATCTGGTTTTATATGGAGATTCTAGATCCATTTGGACTTGAAATTTGTACAAGGAGATAGGAAGGGATCGATTTGCATTCTTCTACATGCTGACCTCCAGTTCAACCAGCACCATTTGTTGAAAATACTATCTTGTTTTTTACTGGATCATTTTAGCTCCTTTGTCAAAGATCACGTGACCATAGGTATATAGGCTCATTTCTGGGTCTTCAGTTCTGTCCCATTGTTCTATCTGCCTGTTTCTATACCAATACTATGCAGTTTTTAATTACTGTTGCTCTGTAATACAGCTTGAGGTCAGGGATGGTGATCTCCCCAGAAGTTTTGATCATTTTTGTCAACTTCTTTAGTTTTTTCAATTATCCTTTTAAAGAAAAATAATGTCTTCATCTTCAACAACAGAGACTTGCTTTATATGACTTTAGTAAATGGGATAATACAATGCACATTATTTTGCTTCATTTCCCTTAGTGATACATGAGATGTGTTCATAATAATTTTTGATATATGTAATATGTTCTTGTTGTATAATGTCAAATTCTGTGAAACTTGACAAAATATTGATCTACATACTTTTATATTTTTAAATTAAGACAAAAAGTAATAGAGTTTAAAATATTAGCTTTATGCATACTATATATTTTTATATATGTAAAATGTTCAATAATTTTAGATACCATTTACATATGTCCCCTTCTGTGGGTATGTGTTTATGTTCTTGTTATCATTTCTACTCTCAAAGTGTTATTATAAATTTGATATTGATAGACATTTGAATAGAAACAAACCTCAATTATGTTATATGAAAATTGACTTACTTTTGATGCAAATATGTTTATTCAAATTTCTTTGCAATTACTTGAATACATCAAGATTTTTAAAATTATTAAAACATTTTGACTTATTCCAAATTAGTATGGTGCTTTACTTTAATTAAAGCACACTGGCATCATTATTTATGTTCATTATAAACATTGTCATAACAAAAAATAGAAAATCTACAAGGAGACAGCCCAAATTATGATGTGATTCTTGATAATGATTTCTATCTTTCACTGTTTCTGTTCCATGCAGTATCACTGAAGTGCTTTCTCTCTGGTTTGCATTTGAATTTTCAAATATTTCCCGAATAAAATTATATAAATCTCTAATAGATTTTATTCTTATTATGTTTAATTTGAGATTCATTGGCACTGGTCTATGTGTTTATTTATATAGCATTTTTTTTGTTGGTAAATAAATATATTGTATAAAATATATAGATTTTAATATTCATCAAACTTGGATCAGTGAAAAATAGTTCAGGTAATAGTAAAAAAGAAACAGAGTTAAGCATCAGTATTTATGTTTTTCCAAAAATATTATTATTTTATCAAGGTACATTTGCATATTAAATATCTATAATTAAATCATTATGAAACCTATTAGAAATATAAACATACAATTAAATAATGAACCATCAAGATAATATACAATATTAAGAAAGCTCAAATATGATCAAAAAAGGGAAATAAATGATTACAAGGAATATAAATTCAATTATATATTACCTACTTAAGGTCACATATATCTATAATTTTGCTTAAAATGACTGGTGTAAAATTTTCATCAGGATTTACAATTTTCAATTCTCCACAAAATTATAAGACTAAAAGGCAAAATAGTATTCAAACAAGAAAACTGGCTAGTATGAGACACCATATAATGATTAAAGAATATTTAATCAAGGAGAAATACAAAAATATAAATGTGTAATATTTTAAAATACCACCTCAATGTAAATATGAATATACATTGAAAAACAAAATATGTAGGTGTTAGAGAGATGGCTCTGTGGTTGAGTTCTTGTTGCTCTTAAGAGCAATTGATTTTGTTTCCCTTTACCCATATCAGGCAGCTTATAACTCTCAATAACTCTGGTTACAGGGCATCTGATGTTCTCATCTGGCCTCTGTGGGTCTCTCATACACCTAACACACATATACATACACAAGCATACACACACACACACATATGTACACACAAACATGTGAACACATACTCATAAATTTTAAAAAAGCGTAATTAATTTTTTAAGAAATAAAATAGACACAACAATTCATAGTTTCCAAAAATTTTAACTTTATATTTTGCTTTGCAATAATAAAGTAATGAGAATTAATATCAGTAAACATACAGAAGAATTATACAACAAAATGAGTCAAGTTATATTAATTAAAATTTATGAAACACTACACCCACTAACATTAATATATTAATTCATTCTGTCTGAAAATTACAAGCTTACCAATATAGGTAATTTTCTGTATGACAGTCCTATACCAATATAAAGTAAATAAATGGACTTTTTATAGATATCTATGAATTTTTCAAAATTTCTGTTAACACACTTTAAGTAAGCTTTTGATCAAACTAGAAATCAAAGCCACCTTATTTGCTCCTCAGAAAACACTATGAGCATCACAAATTGATGATCACCACATTTGATAACAGAAAAACTACAAATTTTAAATAAAGTATAAAATAAAAATTTGATTACTTCTTTGAGCATTTGGGTTGGTAAAAAGTTCCTAAATTTGTAAATAGTAATAGTTAGAAAACTAAATTGTCTTAACCAAAATTTAAAATTTGAACAGAGAGATGAGATATACCTAAGTGAATTATAAAACAGAAGTGTTTTATGCACACACACAAACACACACAACCTGCGCTTGCAGAACACCATTTAAATGGTCCCTGGAATGATATATTGATTCTATCTAATTTAATACTTACACTAATATAATTGTTGTATAATACAAAACTACCATATATATAATTTTGGTTGTAAATGTCAATTAATGTATATTTAAATGAAAACCTTCAAAAGAGTAATAAGTACAATTGAGAGAGACAGTCTAAGATCTTGAGAATATATTCATCCTTATTTATAAAATTCTAGGAGACACAACAATTTAATGTTGTCAGAAAACACAATTACAGTTAGTTGGCAAGGTCTGGGGATACAGATTAAATTAAATTCCCCAATTGAAATTTCACTGGAATGACCATATTTTGATTTTACAAATGTATACAGTTTGGAAAACCTTAAAGAGTATGCTAGTGGCCCATTTATTAGAAGTTAGTTTTTATATAAATAAATAAGAGTTGTATAAGAGACATAGATAAATCATTAATTATTTTCTTATCACCTGAATAAATTTTCTGAGAGGAAACTGCTAAGTCTTTCCCAGTATATCTTTCTTAACAGCTGGTCCACTTTAAAAGTGTTAAAACAGACATGCCCTGAGAGAATATTTTTAGTGTCTAGGTGCTCTGCTATAATATCAAATTAGATTGTATTAAAAAAATAAAGCACCACAGCTGTGTGTAGCTGAAGGGCTATTTCCTAACACTAAAGGCCATTTTCAAATGCCAGAGGCAGTTTTAAATCGCTTGTGTAGTGAGTTGGTTCTGTAGTCCCTCCCTATTCAGAAAACAAGTTTCACTCAGGCTCTATAGCTGAAGAAGCTTAAAAAATGAAACTTGAGTTGGAGGTTTCATTTCTAATTATTTTATTTCATTAGAAGAAAGATGATTTTAACATTGAAATTAAAAAATAATTAAAAACTAAAATATTAGAAGTTCCTGTTTAGAGAAAAGCTCCAAACTTGCTACATTTATTTGAAACTATCTTGGGAGAATCTCTTGAGACTCTGAGAAGTCTTGATGTAAGAGATGCAAATGCCTACAAAACATATACAATAACATCTTGTACCTCTCTCCAGACTCTGTTGTCTTCATGAATATTATTTTTTCAGGAGGCAAATCTAGGTATGTCTACTCATTTGGTCACCATATACTAAATATAAATCTTGTTTTTTTCTGCTGATAAAAGCATAACAAAGAATATCAATGAACTTTACTCATGTTTTCTACATAGGGTGTTCTAGTTTAGATGGTTTGTCAATCTTATTGCAGGAAATATATAAATGCTGAATTCTAGGAATGGAAATAGAAGAAAATGGTGAGAAGATCTCTGATGTATCTACTTCACTTGTTGCTACCATTGTGTATTTAGTTCATTTTTTTCTAATTGATGTTCTTTATGAGTACTGTGATTGGATATATAGTTATATATTGCAAATATTATTCAGTTATTTTAAAATCAGCTTTTACTATATGTTATAGAATATATCCTGTAACTATGTATATGTGTGTATGTTGGCATGTACTTGTATGAAGAAACTTTCATGTGCAACGTTGTCCATTAAAAAATCAATGTTACAGGTCCCCACTTGTGCTGGAAACAGAACACCCATGCTGGACCCAATCTCACATAGCACACACCCCAGTTGCAGCTAGATTCCCCAGGTATTCAGACACATCCAGCTTCACAGGTGAGACCTTAAACTCCACCCTGAAACCCTGCTTACCAGGACCCTTGCAGGCCCATGGGAAGCAGATTCCCTACCCAGCTAGAGACCCACAGTCCTTCCAGTTCCCACCTGTGCCTGACAGGAGCAAATCCCCAGTGCTGGACCTGATCCCACACAGCATGCACCCCAGTTGTAGCTCAAATTCCAAGCTCAACAGCGCAGGATCATAGGATCATAGGATCACAGGATCACAGGATCACAGACTCATAGGTAGGATAGGCTCCAGTCTGAGACAAGGAGGCCAGATATCACTAAAGATAACCAGATGGTGAGAGGCAAGTGTAAGAACATAAGCAACAGAATCCAATTTGACTTGGCAACATAAGAACCCACTTCTCCCACCACAGCAAGTCTTGGAAACCCCAATGTTGGGAGCCGACTCTGAGCCGAAAGCGGCTATTATCATTGTAGCCATTTTGAGCCATATACCCTGACAAGAGACTTGTTTACAACAGCTGAGCACACTCTGATAATTATCTTGATCCTTTCAGTCAAGGCCAGGCAGTGGTAATCCCAGTACTTGAGAGACTCAGGAGAGATATAAAAGGAGAGGCAGTCAGAGGCAGTCAGGCAGTCAGACTAGTCAGACTAGACAGACTAGACATATGAGACAGACTCAGACTCAACAGAGAGACAGACAGATTCAGGCAGACAGACTGACTCAGACTCTGTCTCCAGCAGACAGACTTCATCTTTGACTAGACTTCATCTTGTCCCCATTCTTCGCATCCCTGTCCCCACTCTCTCTCTTGCTCCCTGACCCACAGACCGGAACAGCAGAACGGGCCCGTTACACCCGAACACACCATTAAAGCAAGTTTTGGATCTAAATTCTCATTTCATGAAGATGATAGAGGACTTTAAGAAGAACATAAAAAAAAAACTCCATTAAAGAAATACAGGAGAACACAAGTAAACAATTAGAAGCCCTTAAAGAGTAAACATATAAACTCTTTAAAGCAATACAGGAAAAAAATCAAGCAGGTGAAGGGATTGAACAAAACAGTCCAGGTTCTAAAATTGGAAATAGAATAATTAAGGAAAATTCAAAGGGAGATAGCCCTAGAGATAGAAACCTAGGAAAGATAACAGGAGTCATAGATGAAAACATCACCAACAGAATACAAGAGATAGAAGAGAGAATCTCAGTGGAAGCAGATACTACAATAGAAGGCATCCACACAATAGTTAAGGAAAATACAAAATGTAAAAAGGTCATATCTCAAAACATTCAAGAAATTCAGGACACAATGAAAAGACCGAACCTGAGAATAATAGGTATAGAAGAGAATAAATATTCCCAAATCAAGGGTCAGCAAACATCTTCAACAAAAATATAGAAAAGAACTTCTCTTACCTAAAGAAAGAAATGCCCATGAACATACAAGAAGCCTACAGAACACCAAACAGAACCAGAAAAGAAATTCTCCACATCATATAATAATTAAAATACCAAATGCACAGAACAAGAATGAATATTGAATGTAGTAAGGGAAAAAGGTCAAGTAACATAAAAAGGCAGACCTATCAAAATTACACCATATTTATCAATAGAGACTATAAAAGCCAGAAGATCCTGGGCAGTTGTTATACTAACCCTAAGAGAACAAAAGTACCAGCCCAGGCTACAATTCCTAGCAGTACTCACAATTACCAGACATGCAGAAACCAAAATATTCCAAGACAAAACCGGATTCAAACAATATCTTTCCATTAATCTAGCAATGCAGAGGATAATTGAAGGAAAAGTCCAAAACAAGGAGGGAAACTACACTCTAGAAAAAGCAAGAAATAAATCTTTATACAACAAACACAAAAGAAGAAAAACACACAAACATAGTTCTACCTCTAACAACAAAAATAACAGGAACAAATGATCATTGGTCCCTAATATCTCTCAACATAAATAGACTCAATTCGACAATAAAAATACATATTCTAAGAGACTGGATATGTAAACAGGATCCAGTATTTTTCTTCATACAGAAAACACACCTCAGAGTCAAAGACAGGTATTCCCTCAAAGTAGGACAGGAAAAAATTTTCAAGCAAATGGTCCTAAATAATCAAGCTGGACTAATCATTGTAGTATCCAACAAAATAGACTTTCAACCAAAGTTATCCAAAAAGATGGAGAATGACACTATATACTCATTAAAGAAAAAATTCACCAGGATAAACTCTCAATTCTGAATAATTTTATCCCAAATTCAAGGGCACCAACATTTGTAAAAGAAACTTTTCTAAAGCAAAAATCACACATTTAAACTCACACAATAATAATAGGAGAGTTTAACACCCCACTCTCACCAATGGACAGATTATGGAAATAGAAATTAAACAGAGACACAGTGAAACTAAAAGAAGTTATGAAATAAATGGATTTAACAGATATCTACAGAACATTTCACACTAAAACAAAAGAAAATATCTTCTCAGTACCTCATGGTACCATCTCATAAACTGACCACATACTAGTGCACAAAACAAACTGCAACAGAAACAAGAACATTGATTCATCCCATGTATCTTATCAGATCACCACAGACTAAGGCTGGTCTTCAATAGCAACAAAAACAACAGAAAGCCCATATACACATGGTATCTGGACAACTATCTACTGAACGATAATGTTGTCAAGGAAGAAATATAAAAAGAATTTAAAGACTTTAGAATTCAATGAAAATTAAGGGACAGCATATCCAAACTTATGGGACACAATGAAAGCAGTGCTAAGAGGAAAACTCAAAACTCTCAGTGCCTGCATAAAGAAATTGGAGAGATCATACAATAACAGATTAACAGCTCATCTGACAACTCTAGAATAAAAAGAAGAAAATACACCCAAGAGGAGTAGTTGGCAGGAAAGAATCAAACTCAGGTCTGAAATCAACCAAGTAGAAACAAAAAGAACTATGAAAAGAATCAACAAAAATAGAAGCTGGTTCTTTGAGAAAATCAACAAGATAGACAAACTCTTAGTCAGACTAACCAGAGGGCACAGAGATAATATCCAAATTAACAAAATTAGGAATGAGAAGGAAAACATAACAACAGAAATTAAGGAAATTCAAACAATGATCCATTTCTACTACAAAAGTCTATACTCAGCAAAACTGGAAAATCTGGATAAAATAGATGATTTTCCACACAGATACCAGGTACCAAAGTTAAATCAGGATCATATAAACCATGTAAACAGCCCCATAACCCTAAAGGAAATAGATGCAGTCATTGAAAATCTCCTAACCAAAAAAAGACCAGGGCCAGATGGTTTCAGTGTAGAATTCTATCAGACCTTCAAAGAAGATCTAATACTAATACTCCTCAAACTATTCCATAAAATAGAAACAGAAGAAACACTACCCAATTCTTTCTACGAAGCCACAGTTACACTGATACCTAAACCACACAGAAACCCAACAAAGAAAGAGTACTAGAGATCAATTTCCCTTATGAATATCAATGCAAAAATACTCAATAAAATTCCCACAGACCGAATCCAAGAATACATCAAAATGATCATCCACCATGATCAAGAAGGCTTCATTCCAGGGATGCAATATCAGATGGTTCAATATACAAAAATCTCTCAATGTGATCCACTTTATAAACAAACTCAAAGGGGGGGAAAACACGATCAATCATCTCATTAGATGCAGAAAAAGCCTTTAACTAAATACAATACCCATTCATGTTAAAAGTATTGGAAAGATCAGGAATTCAAGGTACATACCTTGACGTATAATAAAAATAATATACAGCAAACCAATAGCCAACATTTAACAGCGTGGGGAGTAACTTAAATTAATTCCATTAAAACCAGGGACAAGACAAGGCTGCCCATTCTCTCCCTATCTATTCAATATAGTAATCAAAGTTCTAGCCAGAGCAATGAGACAACAAAAGGAGATCAAAGGGATACAAATGGGAAGGAAGGAAGTCAAGAAATCACTATTCGCAGATGATATGATATTCTACGTAGACGAACCGCCAAATGAGAGCTCCTATAGCTGATAAACAATCTCAGCAAAGTAACTGATTATAAAATTAACTTAAACAAATCAGTAGCCTTCATATACTCAAAAAATAAAAAGACTGAGAAAGAAATTAAGGAAACATCACCCTCACACAAGAACTTCAAATCCCTGAAAAAATAAATCAAAGAAGACCTCAAAAGATGGAAAGATCTCCCATGCTCATGAATTGGCAGGATTAATATAGTAAAAATGGCCATTTACCAAAAGCAAACTATAGATTCAATGCAATTCCCATTAAAATTCTAACTCAATTCTTCGTAGAATTAGAAGGAGTAATTTTCAAATTCCTTTGGAATAACAAAAACCTAGGATAGTGTAAACTATTCTCAACAATAAAAAAATAGAACAACAATACAACAGCAACAACAACAAAAAAAACCCTTTTGGGGGAATCTCCATTCCTGACCTCAAGCTATACAATAGAGTAATAGTGATAAAATATGAAAAACCTGCATGATATTGCTACAGAAACAAGCTAGTTGATCAATGGAATAGAATCGAAGACTTGGAAATGAATATACACACATATGGTCACTTGATCTTTGAAAAAGGAGCTAAAACCATCCAGTGGGGGAAAAACAGCATTTTCAACAAATGTTCCTGGTTCATCTGGTAGTCTGCATGCACAAGAATGCAAATTGATCTATTCCTATCTCCTTGCATAAAGCTCAAGTGCAATTGGATCAAGGACCTCCACATAAAACCAGATATACTGAATCTATTAGAAAAGAAAGGGGGAAGAACATTAAATACTTGGGCACAGAAGAAAACTTCCTGAACAGAACACCAATGGTTTATGCTTTAAGATCAACAACAGACAAATGGGACCTCATAAAATTGAAAAGCTTCTATAAAGTAAAGGAAACTATCAATAGGACAAAATGGCAACTCACAGATTGGAAAAAATATTTACCAACCCTATATCCCATAGAGGGCTTATATCTAAAATATACAAACAACTCAAGAAGGTAGACTCCAGAGAACCAAATAATCCTATTAAAAAGTGCAGTGCAGAGCTAAGTAGAGAGTTCTCAAGTGAAGAATCTCAAATGGCTGAGAAACGCTTGAATGTTCAATATCCTTAGTCATCAGAGAAATGCATATCAAAACAATCCTGAGATTTCACATCATACCAGTTAAAATGGATAAGATAAAAAACTCAGGTGATGGCAGATGTTGACAAGGATGTGGAGAAAGGATTATACCTCCATTTTTGGTGGGATTGCAAGCTCGTACAACCACTCTGGAAACCTGTCTGGTGGTTCCTCAGAAAACTGGACATAGTATTACCTAAGGACCCAGCTATTCTACTCCTGGGCATATATCCAGAAGATGTTCCACATATAATAAGGACACATGCTCCACTATGTTTATAGCAACCTCATTTATAATAATTAGAAGCTGGAAACAACCCAGATGTCCCTCAGCTGAGGAATGGATACTGAAAATGTGATACATACAAAATGGAGTACTATGCAGAGATTAAAATCTATGACTTCATGAAATTCAAAGGCAAATGGATGGAACAAGAAAATATTATCCTGAGTGAGGTAACCCAGATACAAAAGAACACACATGGTATATACTCACTAATAAGTGGATACTAACCCAAAAGCTCATAATGCCCATGATACAAAATGCAGACCATATGGAACATAGAAGAAAGGAAGACCATGGGGTGGACACTTCAGCCCTGAATTGATAGAGGAACAGGACAGTTGTGGGAGTTGGAAAGAAAGGGGAACAAGGCAGGGAAGGAGGGAGAGGATATAAGGGTGGCAGTATCAGAAACTGAGAAGATATGAGAGAGGTACAGAGGTTCAAGGAATCAAATAAAAGTTGGTTTGGTGGGGTGGGGCTGAGTAACTGGGGATAGCCATTGGAAGGTCTCAGACACCAGAGGAACGTGAGGCTCCTAGGACCCAATGAGATTGACTTTAGCCACAATGCGCAGAGAAGGGGGAGATAGAACCTGTTGAGCCTACCTCCAGTAGATAGGCACACCCGTTGGTTGAAGGATGGGACCACCTACTCATCTCAAAGTTGTTTTTTTTTAACCTAGAAATGTTCCTGTCCAAAGGAAGAACAGGGACAAAAAATGAAACAGAGACTGAAGGAAGTGCCAACTGGGAATGGCCTTACCTAGGAATACATCATGCCTGCAGACACCAAACCTAACACTCTTGCTGTGATCAAGAAGTGCTTGTGGACAGGAACCAAGGGTGGTGGATCCTCAGGAGGTCCAGCCAGCAACTGACTAATGCAGAGGTGTATGCTTGGAACCAACCATCAGACTGAACTCGGGGAACCTAGTAGGGGAGCTGGCAGAAGGACTGAGGGAGCAGAGGGGAATTGTAACCCCATTGGAAGAACATCATAGGCTGGCCTGACTACCTAGTTCTCCCAAAGTATAGACCACCAACAAAGGAGTGTACCTGCCTTGCCTGACAGCAACTAGAGGGGAGGCCCTTGGTCCCACAGATGATTTGATACCCCAGAGTAGGAGGATGATTGAGTGGTGGGGCAGGCAAGTGTGGGTGGGTGGGAGAGCACTCTCATACAGGCAAAAGGGAAGGGGGAGGGAAGATGTGGGATGGGGGATTGGTGAAATGGTAACCAGGAACTAGGATATCATGGGCTTGGAGGTTGTTGGAGGGGGTTACCAGGAAGTAGGATACGATTTGAGATGTAAACGAATGGAATGATTAATAAAAAAGAAAAAAGAAAAAAAGAAAAAGAAAACCGTTGTTCAGCTTCGATTTATATGATTCTTATTACTTAGTCTGCCATACTATAGATTTCAGTAATTACTTGACATAAAATATTTCAGCAGTTTCCATTGGTATCCTACAGACTGATAGAATGAATTATTTTTATTTGCTTGCATTATATATATATATATATATATATATATATATATATATATATAATTTTGAGATAGTTATAAGTAGGATTCATGGTCAGACACTTCTGTAGCCCACTTTTCAGTTCAAGAAATGTTACAAAAAGATAGATATGCAATTACATTTGACTTAATACTAATCCTCAAAATATTTAACAGATAACAGAATTAAGGATTTTATATGTATATTATTTATAGGTAATTTATATATAACATGTTGATTTTTTTCTCAGTATTAAGTAGCACTACTAAATTCATCAAAAGTATAGTTAGCATTCATGTTGAGTAATGTTCAAACAAAACAGATGTTTAGAATTACGTACTGCTGAAATTTGCTAGTCAAAAATGAGGTCATCCCCACTGTCCATTTCCCTATTAACCTTTAGAGACGTTTTAAATGAAATCTACATTTTTCTAGCTGTTTTTTTGTAGCCATAGAAAAAATTTTCTGTGTGTGGTTTCTTAAAAATGTATATCATTCATTTTAAGCTTTCCAATTTTTCTCATATAGTTCCCATTAGTACTCAGTAATGGAAATTTAAACACTTGTTTTCAAAATGTATGCCTGTTTTCCTTAAAATTTAGTGAAGGAGCTTGTGTTTTGATCATTGAAAACGTTTGAAAATAGGGAAACTGAAGACTTAAAGTACATAGATTTGATTTTTATAAAAGAGAAGAAAAGAACTATGATAATGTTGTATTTATCAACTTCTATGGACAATGAGTACTCCACTAACATCTTGACAATGACTTAAGTGATCTGTCATTCCCATATTGCAGAGTGTGGAAGTAAAACTGGAACAGTTGGGATTCTCTGCATGGTTTATCCCAGAATGTGCTATCTAAGGTACTAACCTACATTGTCTGCTTTATTTCCTTAGTCAAGCACACTCTGAAAGCCCTGGAATATAAGTCTTGCTTCATTAGTTTTCAAGTACCCTCCCTACTCTTTTCAGAAACATTAATTGCCTGAACCCCAACAACCTAGAGTGTCTGAAAGAGATTGTGTTTCAACATGACCCTGACTAATGTCATAGATACTCCCAGCAAGGTACCACTTTCTTTTGGAGCCTTAATTATGCTGGACTAGTTTGGAAAATTAGGCTCTGGTTACAGATTTATTCTGACTTTAGGTTGCCTTGCTCAAGTTCTAATTAACTCTTTTCTCTCCCCTTCTTTTAGTGCTGTGATTAGTCTTCAAACCTCTATTGTACAAAAAAAATTGTCTTAAATGTTGACCCCTTTGTACCTGACACAAGCCATATTCAGAGGTGTATTTGAGGGAGATGACTGGTTCCTGAGGATACTGGTGGATTAATGTATGATGAATTCAAAATTAGATTATTGGAATGTTGAGGAACTTTGGAAAATGTGGCCTGTTCAAAAGGTAGTCTCTCAGGCATGTCTTGCCAGAATGTATCTACATCTTGCTCTGGTCACCCCCTTTTACTGCCCTCTCATTTTGGACTGTCATGAGATAAATAAACCCTTCCTCTACACGCTCCTGTCACTAGACTGTTTTTTCTCACTTCAGGCTCACAATAGCAATGTGAGTTTACCAGTGATTAAAACTTCTGAACCTAGTAATCAAAGTAAATGTCTCCTCTTGAGTATATGGCATAGTGATAAATGTTTGCAATGCCTGGATACCATGCTGTAGCCTCTGTTTCACTAATTGCTTCCTGAAAGTTATAATCCAAATAGTACGATTCCACATCATCACAAAATTTTCTCCTTATTTAGCCAGTCATGTACTGTGGTAGGAACAATGATACAGAGATAGTTAAGAAGAAAAGAATACTATCCTACCAAGTACCTGTTTGATGAATAAGAAATCAAGGCCATCCTATGGGCAAGAAACAAACCCTGACACTATTAATGATAATCTGTTATGCTTGCAGGTAGGACTCTACCAAAACTATCAACTGAGAGCTGTTGTCCACACGCTAACTAAAATACATGCAAAGACCCACAGCCAAATATTAGGTAGAGCTTGGGGAGTCTTGTGGAAAAGTCAGGGGAAGGATTGAGGGGCCTGAAAAAGACAGGGACTCCACAGAAAGACGAACAGACTTAACTAACCTGGACCCTAGAGGGATCCCAGAGATTGAACCACCAGTCCAAGAGCAAACATAGACTATACCTAGGCTCCCCTACACATATGTAACAGATGTGCAGCTTGGTCTTCATGTGAATCCCTCCATAAGTGAAGTGGGGTTTTCCCTGAATGTATTGCCTTCCCGTGGATCCTGTTCCCATAAGTGGACCACCTTGTCTAGCCTCACTAAGAGAGGATGGGTTTAGTCCTGCAGTGATAGATGTGAGTGCTCATAAGCACGAGTGCATGTGCATGCTCATATGCGTGTGCACCTCTGTCTCTCTATCTCTCTGTCTCTGTCTCTGTCTCTGTGTGTGTGTGTGTGTGTGTGTGTGTGTGTGTGTGTGTGTGATTCCCCAGTGGGTAGGTCTTCCACTTCTTAGAGTAGAAGAGGAGGAGAAATAATGAGAGAGAGAGAGAGAGAGAGAGAGAGAGAGAGAGAGAGAATACTGAACAGGTTAGGCAGGTTGTTAGTGAGTTAAATATTAGATACAGGTTATTTTAATAAGCGAACTGGATGAAGGATATTTTAGATGAGATAAATCAAACAAATACAGACCCCAAGCAGGGAAATTTGAATATGTTTAAATTTATAATATTGGAAGACAAAATATCGAGAATAGCTGGGGAGACAGGCTAATACAAATAAGGATTCCTGTGTTTTATGCTCAGGAGTTTTAACTTGATACACTCACACTATCAGCAATTTTCTCACCTTATCATTGGCCCAGGAAAACTGACTACACATCCTGACCTCAACATTTATTTCTGGGACAGTCCGTCTAGATTCAATCCTGTCTTATTCCCATTCCTTCATTTTCCATCAAATTTGGAGTGCTGGCTTTCCATATATATATATATTCATCATTGTTGCTGAGAATGCTAAATGGTACAACACAAGTTCACCTATCCTGAAAAATAAATTAGACAATTTTCACAAATTCTTAAAACTGGAAAATTCTCTTCACATTGCTTACATGAAAAACTGAAGAAATAAATTTTAAAATGCCATATGCTCTAAGAGGTCATTTTAACAAATTGAGTTGCAGAATTTTTACACTTTTTGTTTGTGTAAATGAATGTTTGTGTGTGTGTTAATTTCCTGAGTAAAAGGTAAAACATATAGGTTGTCCAAGTGTCAAATCAAACTGGCAACCTTTCTAGTTGGGTTTGTTTAGGGCTGGGAAAGGGATGAAAGCTTGAAATTACCTACACACGTATCACAAAGAACATAAGACACAGTCTATTCTTTGGATCTACCTGATATCTACTGATATTTCAGTGTAAATTTTGCTGCCATTGCACTTCGAAGCTATTGACTGTGTGGTTGTCAAATTATCAAATAGTAATGAAATAGAATGGGTAAGTAAAGTGATTGGAATTAATGTAACTTCATTTTAAATATGAAGCAATAATTCCTTGGTGTTTTAGAGCAACAGGCACAGCAGAAAATATTGTGTTGGAGAGAAGAAATGTGGGAAGAGACTCAATCTCACTATCTTTTTTAATTTAATTTTTTTACTTATACACTTTACATCCTGCTCATTGACCCCCTCCCAGTCACCCCCTCTCACACTCCTTCCTCCATTCTCCCTTCTCTTCTCAGAGCTGGTTGGGTCCACTGGGTATCCCCCCAACCCTGACACTTCAAGTCTCTGTGAAGCTAGGCACTTCCTCTCCCACTGAGACCAGACAATGCACCCCAGCTAGTAGAACATATCCTACATAAAGGCACTGGCTCCCTTTGTTTGGTACCCAAATGGAGGTTCAGCCACACATCTGATACATCTGATCTGATGTGTGGGGAGGCCGAGGTCTAGCCCATGTATCACATATTTTGCTTGGTGGTTGAGAGCCTGGGAGCCAAAGGGGTTCAAGTTAATTTATTCTGTTTGTCTTCCTGTGGTGTTCCTATCCCCTTTAGGGCCCACAATCTTTCCTCTTCTTCCTTTTATTTCATAAGATTTCACAAGCTCCATCCACTGTTTAATTGTGGGTGTCTATATCTGTCTGAGTCAGCTACTGGGTGGAGCTTCTCAGAGGACAACATTTTCCTGTCTGCAAGCATTACAGAGTATTGTTAATAGTGATAGGGATTGGTGCTTGCTCATGGATTGGATCACAAGTTGAGCCAGTTATTTGTTGGCTATTCCCTTAGTCTCTGCTCCATTCTCCAAGCCTGCATTATAGACAGGATGAATTTTGGGTTGAAAGTTTTGTGGTTGAGTTGTTGTCCCTATGGCTCTGACGGCACCAATGCCACCACTGTACTGAGCTCAGGCGTAGGCCTGGGGAATTAAAGAAAGACACAGACTAAGGTCGGTCATTCGTTATGAGAGAATTCTGAAGCTTTTACTCAGCAAGTTCAATATATACACCAAACCGGGGAGGGAAAAACACAAACAGGAACTCAACTGGGGGGCAACTGTTTGTCAAGTGGAAAGTCCCTGCGGGGGCATCACACATAAAACAGGATGTTTGTTCTTAGAAAAGCTACAGAATGTTACTTGACAGCAGCACACGGAAAGTCTCAGCCAGGGCATGACATCCCTTTGTGGTTTTACATGGCTCTATTGGGGTTCCTGTCTGGTTACAGGAGATAACCTCTTCAGGTTCCAAATCCCCAATGAACTCAGTCACAACTAAGTCACCCCCTTTGATTCTGGGGTGTTTCCTTTATCCCAGATCTCTGTCTCATTGTGAAGATACTGCCTACCTCCTCATCCCTGTCAGTTACAGATTTCCATTCATTTTCATGGACACCAGTCCATTTCTCTTGTCTTTCCTCACACTTGATCCTGAACCCTGTATCCCCCTCCTCATCCCCCTACCTCCCAATTCCCTCCCTACATCTGCCTCTTTTGACTATTTTATCCCCCCTTCTAAAAGAGATTCAAACTTCCTTGCTTGGGCCTTTCTTCTTGTTTAGCTTCTTTGGGTCTGTGGAGTGTAGCATGATACCTATATGTTATGGCTAACATCCACGTATAAGGGAGTACATACCCTGCATGTCCCTTTGGAACTAGGTTTCCTCAATCAGGATAATATTTTCAGGTTTCACCCATTTTCCTGAAAATTTCATGGTGTCTTTGTTTTTAATATCAGCATAGTATTCCATGGTGTAAATGTATTACATTTTCTCTATCAATTCTTTAGTTGAGTGACATCTAGGTTGTGTTCAGTTTCTGGCTATTTATGAATAAAGCTGCTATGAACATAGTGGAGCATGTGTCTTTGTTATATGGTGGAGCATCTTTTGGGTATATGCCCAGGAGTGGTTTATCTGGGTCTTGGAGTACAACTATTCCAAGTTTTATGAGAAACCACCAGATTGATTTCCAAAGGGTTGTTACAAGTTTACACTCCCATCAGCAAAGTGACTAGATACAAAATTAACTCAAGGAAGGGATTCTTTTTAGATACTGAAGTTACACAACTTTCAAGTTTACTCAGCGTGGTAGTTTTACAGGCCATGTGATATATTTTAAAGATATAACATTTATTATAACATTTGTTTAGTGGGAGATTTGTGTATACTAAAGAAACCATTTGAAAGTCAGAACAATTTTCCTTGACTGAGTTGACCTCAGAAATTAAACTCAGGTCATTGTGCTTGGTAGAAAAAAGCCTTTATCTAGTAAGCCATTTAACTGGAATTACTATAACATTTCCAAGAGTAAAATCATCTCTTAAGTATTGATGCTAATTTTATACTTAGAAAACATCTGATCTTCATAAACTGAAATTTAGCTCACGTATTAGAGTGCTTGCCTACCTGTAGAAACATGTGGACTTAAAATGTAGAAATAGGAAGATTTCTGGATTTAGTAGAAGCTATAAAACCTGAACATCCTTGCCATGTTTCTATCTTAGATGTGAAGTTTTCCTCTGTTCTGTATGAAGTGTAATAAAAGCTGTAGTTGATGCTTGCTTTCCTTCCACTAAGCCATGTTATTTCTACACTTGATTTATTGAAAGATGTTATGCTGAAAAGATATTGAAAGATATTAAAGTCAAGTGATTTTCCACTCTACAGCAATAGTATCAAGTATTTTATCCTTCAATTGTTTGCCACATTTATTGATTTGTGTATATTGTAGCATCCCTTTACCTCAGGAACAAATTCATTTTATTATAGTAAGTGATCCTTTCTAGATTTTGTTGAATTTGTGTTGCTAGAAATAGGTGATTTTATTACAAACTATGTAAATCAAGATTATCAGACTTTATTCGTATTTTCTAGGAATGTTCTTGTTTGACTTTGCTTTCAGAATAATGCCAGTCATCTTTATTTCTACATATTTCCACATGTTCCATCTCTGTCTATACTCACAATGTTCTCCATAAGATAAGACAGAAGAAAGCACACTACTTAGCCTAGGCAGAATGCTGGAGAAAAAGAAATGCCATTGATTTTGCTTAGAGAATGGCATAATCACAATCTGTCCCTCTTTACATTCTAATACACATTCAACAAAATAGTTCAATCTCATTCTCAATTCACATGGTCTCTCTCTCTCTCTCTCTCTCTCCCTCTCCCTCTCCCTCCCTCTCTCTCTCTCTCTCTCTCTCTCTCTCTCTCTCTCTCTCTCTCTCTCTCTCTCTCTCTAGTGTGTGTGTGTGTGTGTGTGTGTGTGTGTGTGTGTGTGTGTGTGTATTGGTATGTATGCAGATGGGTGCTACTTTGACTTTAGTAAAAAGAGAACACTAAAGTTGGGTGCTATTCCACTGACTCCTTGATCCAGGACATTTTAAATATTTTAAATGATGTGACTTCAAAATAGTAGGACTATGAAGAGGGAGAGAAAGATGGGCTGTCTCTCCATTACAAGAAAACCTCAATGTGTCTTTTATAATTTTTCAAATGCCTCATCATCAGATCAGTATATATGGATGTAGGTCATTTTGTGTCTTTTCTTTGTTGACTTGCTTACCACAGTTTGGGGAACTTAGGTGTAGTTAACCTTGTTTCAAAGTGTACTCATTACATTTTAGAAAATATGTTTAAAATTTAAAACTTAAAACAAAAAGTAATTGAAGTATTTTGTATATTAATACTTAATGAATTTAAAATGTATAACTAGAGACAATAGTAAAACACCTTGTAAATAGTGAAACAATATGTTGTATAACCATACATGCATTTATATATACAAGTATATTTTTGATAATTTTTCAAAAGAGAAATTTTCATATTAGTGGTTGTCTTTAATTGTTTTCAGCAGGAGAGATATTATTATTTGCACATATGTTACTCTTACATGTTAAAAACATTTATGCAGTACAAAATATCACTGCTTTTTTCCTGTAATAGATGTTGAACTCAGAAACTTTTAATGAAAAGCAAATGATCTATCACTGAGCTATTAACATATACCTAGTAAATACATAATGAAAATGATTTTTAAAAGAAAGCAAAAGATAGTGCACACTAAAACTAAAGAGGTGGATATTAATCAAATAATCATGAAAATACACATTTATGAAAAATAATATGGAGTAACATAATTATGTAAATAAATGTGATAACAAAATTACACTATTTTCAAAGCTATACTCTGTACCAGTTTCATAATTGTCTCGCATGTTTGCTATTTATTATTTGTCTCTCAGTTTTCTAGTGGCTAATACAAGAAAGAAATATAAATGACTACCTGATGCATTTCCAAGGAAAGAATAAAGTCCTTTGTTATAATAAATGGTCTTGAAATGAGAAGACTTAATAGTACCAACATTATATCTACCTTAAATATGTCTACATATAATCACCTGCAATTGCATTCTTGTCCTGCCTTTCATTCCAGATGTTTCTATTTCAAAAGTGTTAATCTTTCTGTGATTGCTATATAAAATCCGAGGTTTATTGGTCTAATTTCATTTTTTTACTGGTTTCATACTCTCAACACAGTAAGACAACATTCAGTGCTTCATTAGTGAATGGCTACTTTAATTAGATCTCTATTGAGAATCTATATTTTAATCTTTTAGCCTGCACTGTCACCCAAGTCCATGCTGCCACAGAGGGCCATGTCTGATTCTGTGGTCTTACTAAGGCCTTGTCTGAGTTGATGTCCATGGCCCATGTTGCCACCAAATGTCCAGTGGATGTCCATGGTTTATGCTGTATCAGAAGCCATGTTGATGTCTATGATCTCAGCTTCCCAGCTGCATTAGAGGGCCCAACTTAGGTTTGTAGCACAAATGCAAATGGGAGCCCTATTTGTGATCTGTGTTAACACCAAAAACCATGTAGAAGCCTATAATCCATGCTTCTGTGTTCCATAAGGAGCAAATAAGTTACATTTTCAGCGATATAGATGACTGAAGATTCACAGTTTAGAAAAAAGGACCTAGATGACATCTGTGACAACTTCTACTATTTTCACCTCAAGTCATACCCTACACCCCCACAAAAATAGTGACAGCCTAAACAGGAAGCCCTGGGAGACCTTTCAAAAACTATGATAGGATGCTGGAGTTTCATTGTCTAGAGTAGAGTTCCAGAATTGATGTGGGTGGGGTAGAATTCAGCTCCACTTAGGGGGCAGACTAGTTTGACCACACTCCAATGAATATATTAATAGCTCAAACTGAACTCTTTTTTTGCTGGGGGGAAGAAAGAACAAGGAGGAGATGAAGACAAGGAAAGACTCGGGAATGGTTGTGATTGGGTGTATGATGTAAAGTCCCCCCAAAATAATAAAAATAAATATCTGGAAAATTCCTATTTTATCCATGAAGATAACTATAAAAATTATTGAAATAAAATGAAAGATTTGAATGCTGGGTATCTTATCATAGCTACTGATAAATGAAAAGAGGAACTACCATTCTCAAAAATTTTAAAGAGGGTTATTATGAATCCTTCTGAACAAAAGGATGTTATGTCTTTTTTAATGGAAGAATCCATATATCACAGACCTTAAATGTTCATTTGTTTTTTCCTATCTATATTAATAGGTATTAGGATAGTTTGAATGAGAATGGCTCCCAGAGGATCATATCTTTGAAAATAATTTCCCAAGTTAGTGGAACTATTTGGAAAGAGCTGTGTCACTGGGGACAGGTTTTGATGTTTTAAAAGCCCAATACTTCTTTTTCTGCCTCATGGCTGCATGAAGATGTAAACTCTTAGCTACTGATCTAGTGTCATGCCTGTCTGTCTATTGACATGCTACCTCCATGTTAATAGACTAACTCTCTGAAACTGTAACAAAGTCTTCAATAAAAGGCTTCCTTTTATAAGAAAGAAAAATATCTAAATAAAAGGTAAATATTCTTCCTCAAAAGGTCAAGATTAAAAGTGAGTCTTTCTACTTCTAATTATTTACTTTAAAAATGTTTTACAAGTTTACTAGGCTACTTGGGTATTAGTTAATTCCAGATGTGGTCTGGTTAACAACTAAGAATAACCATTACACTTAGCCAGCACTAGAGTAGCTTCTTCTTATAGGATACTGGAATGTATAAAAAGACCCACAGCTAAACAATGAGCACAGATTGGGATACTTTAGAATATTCGATCCTAAATGGAATATTTCCATAAAATTCAACCTCTCAAGGCCTAAGGAATTATGTGATATAGGAGACAGAAGAATTATAGGAGCCAGAGGAGATGTAAGATCCCAAGGAAGCAGTGCCTTCCAGATACAGCAGCACTAATGCACATATGAACTCAGAAACTGGCAGCATGCACAGGACCTGCACACGTCAGAGACACATGGAGAAAGGAAGTAGAAATCTTAAATCAGAATCTATATCAAGTTGATGCCAACTTGCAAATGAATTAATATTCTCCATTGGAGTCTCACTGAGTTTACAAATCACAGTTGTTAAATACTCTATGGCCAGCAAAAAACAACCAACACAAAACAAATCTAGTAACAATTTGAAATAAGCATATTTTAAACTTACTTGTCCTTTGCCTATCTATTAAAGTTTCAAACTTTCTGTTGTGTTGTGTTGTGTGAGCGTGTGTGTGTATATATGTGCAATCTAAACATGTATGTCTTTCCTTTGTTTATGTCTATGTTTATCTATTTGTTCTTTTATTGTGTTCTCATATTAGACTGTTCATTTTCTAAAAAAAGGGAAAAACAGTGGAGTGTTATGGATGGTTAGGTGTGGAAGATGTGATAGGAGATGGGGGAGGAAAATCATGATCTGAATATATTGTATAAAAATATTTTCAAAATAAAGAACCATTATATCTTTTGAAAAAAGAATAATATGAATGAAATTTTGAAGCAATCTTCTTATTTGCATCATTCATGTTACTTACATCATTTTCTCTTTGGTTCTATTTTTTTTGTAATATATTTCATATGCACATGAAAATACTTTGTCACAACTCAAAACCTATTTAAGCAAATACAATAAAATTTGTTTTTGTAAAACAGTAGAATTAATTTCTCCATATATTTTTATATCTTTACAAATTACAGTTACTGAACATCATTTTTTTTTACTACTAGAGATATATTGCCAATGTAGAAGAATTGAATGAGTTATTGTTTCAATTCATCTTTTAAAATATGATGTGTGGACTACTGAGATCCTTCAGGATGTATAGGTTCTTGCTTCTGAGCCTAATTATTTTAGTTTGACTCCCTGGACCCACATGTTTGAAAAAGAGAAAAAAACATCAGCAAGTTTTTCATTGACTTTCACAAAAAGTTGTGACATGTGAAAACACACACACACACACGTACATGTATAAACATACACACACACAATCAATAATACAAACATGTAACAAAAAGGACTTTTTTATTGGATATTTCATTTATTTACAATACAGACGTCATCCCCTTCCCCCATTTCCCCTCCCTAGAACCCCTTATCCTATACACCCTTTTCCTTTATGATTTTATATCCTTTTGATTACATGCATGTATTAAGGTCTGTTCTAGGTTGAGGGCCTAGCAATTCAATAGATACCAATAGTCAAGGAACAAGCAATACAATAAACACAAATAGTCAAAGAAAAAGCAAGGCATTAAACCCAGTTACGTGAATACTCTTATGATCACTGTTTCTAAAGGCTTAACAGGATGACCAAAGCATCTGAGCCTACTTCCCTATCCTAGCCCAAGGTCATTTTCATGTCTGAAATCTACTTCCTTGTTCTAGCCTAATATTTAGATTCGTACCTGAGTGTACTTCTTTGTTGTAGCCTACGATTTAGACTCCTACCTGAAAGTACTTCTTTGTTCTAGTCTAATGTCAGATTCCTTCTTGAAGCCTACTTCCTTGTCTTTGGCCAATGTCATATTCCTGCCAAGCAGCTCCTTTCCTTGTCCTTGGCCCTTGTCAGCTTCTTGCCAATCAGCCCCAAAGGCTCTCTACCTCTCCCCCTTTTTTTATTTCGTTAACAAGACTGAGCCTGTCTTAGGTCATTCTGACAAGAATGCCTTCCTTACCCATCATGGAATATGCATTATCAAATCTATGCACTTCTGTCTTAGGTTGGTAAGGCTCTGTGCAGAATCTTACCTGTCCTTGGCTTGCCAGCCTGTTAATTTAATAACTCTGTCTGGGGGTCCATTTTGAGGGTTAAGCCATGTACTTTGGCTGCCAACATGTTGATGTTGTTAAAGATAAGCTTTCACATGATGGGCAAGGATAAAAGTTTTCCTAGGACAAGAAGGGCTATCCTGATCAAGGAAAATATGCCATTCCTAATATTTATCCAAAATGGAAATACTGAGCTCAGGCCATGGATAATTTAATTGGCATTATCTGCAGCATCAAAGGTCAACAGAGCAGCATTATTTAAATTCATACTCTCACGATGCAAAGTTAACACACACAGAGAGTTGTTAGGATTATGTCAAATATCCTACAGTTGTCTTTAAACATTTTTCTAATTATAATGACAATCATTGTGAATTTCAAAAGTAACACTACTCCAATGATATTTGTCATGACACTTGGGATGATTCCTAACTCTTGAACCCTGAACCTCCTTCAGATAATTTGAATGGGTTATAGATCATCATTCATTTTTCTAGATACCTATATAAATCCTTTTGTATACTCAATACCTTATTTTGGGAGGGGGTGGGAAATGGGAAAGGAGATAACATTGAAAGGTAAATAAATAAAATATCAAAAAAAAACAGATAATGGGTCTGGCAATTGTAGTTGAGTAGTAGAGACTCTTTGTCAACAATTTATTACAGAGATTTTGCATAATCCTCAAGGATAAGGTCTTGTGGAAGAGGCACATGAAACTTTAAAAAGATTGGAGAGACATACTGTTGTTGAGACAAAGAATGATGCTGACTTGTAAGCTTGCTGAGTACCCTGACAAGGGTGACTGGGGAGCTGTATTGGACATATGTTCCTGACCCACCTTTGCTTGAATATATCACAGATGGGACAAGCTGCCTTGCCTCAAGTTTTTAGATACTGTGGGATAGAGAATCGAAAAGAGAAATTATGTATCTCGTATTCTTCTTAAGGGTGGCCATCTATTAGGACTCAGTCATGTACCGGTCTAGAATTCAATCCAATATGGACAATAACAGTTTACTTTTGGAAGACTGGATCTGAACTTTGTCATAGACATATTTGGAAGCTAGCTGTAGTTCGCTATGATGTTAGGACACCAAGAGATAATGTTGGGACAGGATCTGGATTTCAAACAGGGATTAGTGCATGTTTTAAGGCTGTTTTAATTGTCAAGCTAAAATTACAAGCATTTATTATAAGTTGCATTGACTGTATAATTTCCAATTTTGTTAGTGTATTGAAGCCTGGCATGTCTGTTACAGGGGTCTACCAACCAGCTTTATTCTCACTGCTGTGAGTATCAGAAAACCTTGAATCTCTGAAAAAAGCTTGAAAAAGCTAAAAAAAAAAGTGCTGGAAGAAGAGAGTTAGGCTTTAAGCAGAAGCAAGAGGGTAGCAGGCTTGATTATTGCTGGTGTAACAGCTTTAATTACATTAATTGCTAGCACCACTCCTTTTGCAATAACATTGACAGAAAGAGTTAAGACAACTATTTTGTTAAATATCTAGCAAAAAATGTTACAAAAAGAACTTTTTAAAAGTAAGTCTTTCACTAATTTTAAGAGCAGTGATTTATTTCCTTATAACTAAATTAAAATTGTATCTTCTATTACACTAAGTAAAAACTGTTTAGTAAGTTTTCTTCTAGATGTTATCAAAGGAGATTATGTTAACCTGTTAATCTGTTTCTACATAGTAACTACTTTCTATATATTTTCCTTCAATAATATAAAGATACAAACATTACACACACACATACACACACACACACACACACACACACACACACAAATAGCTTACATTTACTCCTGCTATTTGCATATATAACATGAATGTTTATCCTATTTTAACAGGTCTGGCAGAAATGAAAATATTCTAAATAGATACTTATGTCTTTTAGCCTCCTAATCAAAGAAAGCAATGGGGACCAAAGAAATGGAAACTCTCGAAGAAGGAGGAGGCCCTGACCAGAAAGGAGACTTGTGTCTAAGAAAGAGATTCTACACAGTTCTAACCACTAGGAAGGAAACAATACTGAATGCAACTGAAATCCATACAATGAAGGGTAGTGATTGGCAGGGCCACATCTTGACTATCATAGGTTAGATATGCATATCTCTAGGTTTCTATTTAAAGTTTAATCTCACTTCAGTCCCTTTTCTCTACTTGGAGTTAGTAAATTTTCTGAATCTCTTTTTATCCCTTTCTCAATGTGGCCTCATTGAGCAAATTGTTATTTTCATGCTTTCCAATATTATTTTGACTTCTTTTATTATTATGAGTGGTTGACCTTGTTGTGAGACACAACTAGTGAAAACCAGAATAAATAACATAATTTATAAATCAGAATCATTGTGAAGTTTTAACTGTACTATTTCAAATATCCTGTCAAGCATTTTTAAGCATTTATTTAATATATCATCAACACAAAATGTAGGTAGACAACCTGATCTTTATTTAAATATGGACATGGACACTGAAACTTAGTGAAGAAAAGTAGTTCATTTCATGTTACAGGTCAATGACTTGATAAAATAAAAATTCTATCCCTTGCATGCAAAGCTCAGAGTTTGTACTCTTAAATCTTCAAAAGACTGCTTCCGCATAATGAGTAATGGTTATTACAGTAGATAGAGGAGGCTGTTTAAGGAATTTTCTACTTTAAGAGCAAAGGTGATCATATTAAGATTGCCTGCCAGAGCTATTATAATTCTCACACTCCAAGTTGTGTCCTAACTGCACTACAATATAATTGATTGTCCAGTGCATCTTGCTGCTTCCCAGGTGATCTCAGTATATCTCTTAACATGAACATCCATTCTACAGAAGTCTGTCATTACATGAGTTTTTACAAAATATATGTTGAAAATGCTATAGAATGAGCAAACACACCCTATAAATATAATATTATAACTATACATTTTATTATAGAGCTTCTAGTTATTAATGACAGAAAGGATTATTTCCCAGCTCAATATTTCAATGAGTACATGGTTCTCTCATGGATGAATTATATATTCCATTGTGATAGCATTTTAGTAGCTTTTTAAATGAAAATATAGTTATAACTCAAAAATAATTTAGCAAGAATTCTCATCAAAAATGATAAGTATGTACAAAATGAACTCTTCTCAGCGTGTTTCATATTCTATTTTATGTCATTTGTCAGTATATAACCTGAACATTCTTCTTATATATTTCCCTTCAAAACTTTTAAATATCACTAAGTAAATTATGGATATATGTTTTGTTTTTAATGTGCATTCCCAAATTGCCATATACTTATTAAATGTTTAGTGTTTAAATACAGCTATTCTATTTCTTCTATGCAGTTCAGTAAAATATTGTATTGATTATCTAAATTATTTAAGAAAAATAATCATAAGCAAATTTCATTCTGTTCTAACTGGGTATGCACTGAGGTTCTAGAAATGAACTCCCTCACATTCCTAATTAATATACAGAGTGATAGCATGCCTCTATGATGTGAATGTATATAAGTTGGAAAGGAAACTTTTACAAAAAAACAAAACACTTTGAAAAAGTTGTTCTGATAAGATAAACATGAAAACAAATGAAGGGATAATGTTACAGAGTGAATCAATGTCATATTTGCTCCCAAATATTTGAGAAAAAGTTGGAGAGCAGGAATGATTATGATGAAAATGTATTACATATACATATGAAATTCTCAAAAATTAACATAAATATTATAATTGGTAATTGTAACAAGACCATTAGACCACTCAGAAGAGTGTGGCTCACAGAAGCATCATAATCTATAAACATCAATATGGATTCAAGCTGGAACATAGGCAACAAACATCCACATGACCTTTGGTGGTAACACAGGACACCAGCACAAAACCAGCTGAAAAAGACCACAGAACAATATATGTTCCTCTACAGCATCATTGACCTGGATATCTCCATAGACCCAGGTAGCAATGCAGGCTACCTACATCACTGTGGCCCCTGGTGTCTGCTAAGCCCATGAACAGCATGAATTCAGATTATAGAATAGACCTTGGGCATCCACATGACCTCAGGTAGCATGGATCACAGATAAGAACACAGAGCCAGATGCAGTAGGACCAAGGATCCACACATGGTCCTCAATGGCAGTACAAGACTGGGTATCAGCATGGACCCACATGAAAACATAGGCAACACACACATTGAGTGACTACCAGCAGCATCATTTCCAGCAGACATCAACATGGATTCAGGCTGTAGCACAGAGCATAGAAAACCTTATGGGATTTAGTGGTATCTCAGTCCATGATTATCAATACAGACCCTGTTGCATTAAGGCCATAAACCCAGACACGGTTTTGATAAAACCTGGTTACCACTATGATATCAGGTGGCAGTGAAGGCAACTGACATCAGCATGGTTCCCTGAGGCATTGTGATCCATGGATATGAACATAGCCATGGCACAGTCCATGAACACCCACATGTCTTCAAGTGCCAACATATTCTCAAACATCAAACCGAGCCTCGGCCACATCAGTGACACTGACCTATACATGGCCCTCATGAGCATCTGGGAACATGGTAGTCTTTTGCAGAGATCTAATCTAAGAAGTGGACTGTTCCTCATCTTATGCTTCATCATTACCAAAATGTAGGGTGATTCAACATCATGGAATGAGCCTTAAATTCAATCAGATCATGATTAGTTCTTCCCATAGCCTTTGTGGCATCACTGCAGTAGCATATCACACAGACAGGTAGCTATTAAAGACTGAAGAGTTTGTAGCTGGCTTGGTTTTTGTCCACATTCCTCCTCTGCTGACATTTAGATTATCTTCTAGTACCATGAGCACTACTCAGTAGGGTCGAAGGCACTAGTTAGATACTAGCTTGAATTCCCCATGTTCAATATGATATGCAAGGCATATGTTAGGGTCTTTCCATAAGTTTATAGAGAGAAACCAATAGCCTGAGATATTTGGGGGTTTCCATGGACTCCTTTGGAAAATATCTCAATTAGATGTATACCATTTCTGGCAGTGGATCTTTCATTTTGTGGCATGAAAGGTTTAATAAGAGCTTTGTCTCCCCTGTCTTTTGTAATTCCATCTAGATTTCTTGCATATCTGTATATATTTTTAAAACTTTTTGCTATTTATGTCATTTGTGGGTGTATTTACAAAGGTGAGATTTTCTTTAAGCATATTATATCAATTGTTTCATAAAGAGGATATTTCTTGTTCCTGTTACACTAATTTTGAACACTTGGTTAAGGTTAGTTTTTATGGGTTTCTTCACAGTTAAGTTATAATGACTTTTGGATTAAAAAATGGTTTGGGATGATACTGTGAAAATACGCTTTCATTTGCCTAAGCTGTGCTTACTAAGTGACTTTAACATCCCCTTTGTGTGTGTGATTGTGTAAAAGAAACAAACATTTCTCTTTCCATTCTCAGGAGTTATTAATACCTTGATTTCATCAACTAGTGCATTATTAGAATAATTTGTTATATTGATACAGATTATTCTATGTGGGAATAGTTTGGATAATTATCTTTTAATGTCATAACTCTATTTTTGCCAATTATCTGTATTGTATCTGAATGACTATAAATACATATTCAAGTGTTGTGGAAACTGACTAGGAAAAGTTTCAATGAATTCTTAAAATCAAATTCTTTTTGAATGTGTAATAAGAGTATTTATTATATAATTTTACTTGTGAATATAACCATCCAGAATATGAAACCAACTTCTTTAGTTCAATTTAGGAAATACAACTAATATCATACTGCAGGCAAAGGAGGAAGTCTTGTCAAAAGTGTCTCTAATTCTGGTCTAACAGTGATAGTAAGCTATGTAGATTTGGTGGGACAGCTTATATATAGATCCTCAATATATTTCTCTTCAGTTATCCCCAGTATTTAGTCCTTGTGGTTTGAGGTTATACCCTCTTTTGTGTTACTAAATATGCTTATTTGTGTTACTAAATATGCTTATCATCTTGATGTTTAAATATTAATATACATGCAAAATATATTTCTTGGTGCTGAGTTAATAGCTCATTTGGCAAAGTGATTGCTGAGTAAGCTTAAGTCATGAATGGTGGTATGTGTATAATTTCAGCATAGAAGGTTCAGAAAGGGAAGATTAATGGGGCTGGCTTGACAGCCAGTCTAGCTAAAGGGTTAGCTGTAAGTCAACAAGATACCTTATCTGAAAAGGAAAAACAAACAAACAAACAAACAAACAAACAAAGATAGATAGCTTCTGAGGAACTGTATTAAGTTATGATCTCTGGACTCTCCATGCATGTGCACACAAATATATTTCTTTTTTGGAAGAATGAATCAATTAACTACAGATAGAAAATGAGATACAATCCACAATTCAGCAATGTGAGACAAGAACACATCTATTTTCACAGCCACATACTGCCACATATAGGCCCAAGAACAATGGAAAAATACTGAGTTTTTTTTTTTTCTGAAAAACCTGTTAGCCCCAGTACAAGAAGAAGAGCTTTAAAATGATAATGAAACTAAAACTCCTGATCAGTTCTCTTAGGATTTTGTCTTAAATAATTGATCATTCCTTCAGTCTATTGATTTTTCCCTTTAAAGAAAAATTACCTTCTTTTTCTTTACTTGTTACTGTGAATGAACAGTGGAATTAATCATTGTGACCAATTCTTATTCCAACTTAATTTAGCTGTCATCCATAAGCTCAAAATATCCTTGACTTAGAAATAGATAGCACCAGTGTTTGTAATCAATCTCTTACTACCTCTTGACTTTATCAAAACCAATAATAAATGGAATGATTTTAGATTTCAAATAGAAAAGTTGTATTTTGTAGGACTATAAATATGTTACTTAGTCCTAAGTAATACTTAGACAACAAATGATATTTGAGGATTAAAAGAGAAATGAAAATCTACATAGACTTCTGACCATGAACATACCTTTATCAGCAGTATCAATATGCTTTCAAGTTAGAAATAACTATGAAAAAAATTCTATTTGAATCTGCCAGTTGCTTAAAAGCAATCAATTCTTCAATGAATTTTACTACAGGTAATTAAAAATTTGTCACAAAAGAATATACAGTATTTGTATATCTATTCATTTTATGGGGGATGAAGAATTTCTTTTTCTTTTATTTTCCATAAAGTTGATGATGGTTACATTGCCCCACCAGTGTGAAAATCTTTTGTTTTCTTCATATTTTTAGGGACATTTTATTTTTTTCTTTTAATAATAGCCCCAGTGACAGATGTGAGGTTTGACTTGCTTTTTCCTGAGGGTTAGTGTATTCAATGTATTTTTTCCATATCTATTGGTTATTTGTTTATATCCCTTTGAAAATAGAATATTTTCAGGTTCATTGCCTGTTTTCAGTTGTATTATTTAGATTTTATTTTATATTTTTACTGTTGAGTAATATGAAGTTCTTTATATATTCTCTATGCTAGCCATATATGAGATATATTCTGCAGGTTGCCTTGTCATTTTGTACAATCCTATCTTTTTGCACTAAGTGTAATAATCAAGACTCCAAAGGATGCAAACTACAACTTTTCTCTTATATATGGGTGAAAAAGATACACATACCAACAGAATAGATTTATTAGAATTACTTACCATGGAAAGAGACATGTAGAAAGTTGAGAGATACAGATCAAAGTGTTAGAAATATAAGTTATATCAGAGGAATAAGTAGAGATATATGATACAGAATAAAGACCTATAGATAAAAATATTTTGTTGAATGTTGGTCTTTAGATAAGCAGCATATTTTATAAATTTTATTTCACATCCACACAGATAAGTAATACAAGTATTATTTTACTAACAATATTTAATAATAAATTTACAATATATATGTATATACATAATTCATTAAATATATAATAAAATATGAATAAATATACAACTTTAGCTGCTGAAAATTAAAGTAAAATATAGCAAGAATTGTAGTAACAGTAGACTTTAAAATCACAACAGCACATCAACTCCCAATTATTTGAGTTTATTGAAATGACTCTATCAGTGTAAGAATCTAACTTTATTTATTCAATATGACTGAACTATATGGACTACTGATTGAGTAGAAGGAATATCACCCCATAGAACAACAGTGGGTGACATGTACAAAGGAATAAAAGAATATAGGGAAATAATCATTTTTCATGCTTTATTCTTCTACCATTCTTCCTAGACTAACACTACACATTTATGTAAAACTTTAAAAGAAGAACTTGTTATTACAATCTCCTCCAGGATTTTTTCTGTTCTAGAGATATAGTCAATTTCTTGTTTGTGTTTTCCAAATTTTCTAGGAGATGTACACTCTCATCCCTCAAAAACACTTAGATTCCAAAAGGGCAAAGTACTAAATTCTCAAAAAAATAAAATAAACACAACTTAATATGTTTAAAATAAAATGAATAAAGATAATTAGATGTGAGTTGGGAACAAACCAATGTTTCTCCAGAATCTCTGCTTCAGTTGCAGCCTTAAGCTCCTGCCTGCCTCTCCTCATGATGAACTATAAAATGTAATTTAAAATAATCCTTGTGCTGGTAAATTTTTGTAAACTTGAGATAAACTGAATCATCTGGGAAGAGGAAACCTCAGTAAGAAAATTGTTCCCATCAGATTAGCTTGGGTTATGTGTATGGGATATTTTCTTGATTAATGCTTAACATGGTAGGGGACAGTTTACTGTGAGCAGGGCAATCCTGGATAGGGGGTTCCTAACAAGTATAAGAAAGCAAGCCAAAAAGGAGTATTCGATAGTTTCTAATTCAGTCTCTGCCATTTCCTGCTTGTCTTTCCTCACAGATGAAATATAACCTGGGGACTGTACATTGAAATAAACCGGTTCCACTGGGCAGTGATGGCGCACGCCTGTAATCCCAGCACTTGGGAGGCAGAGGCACGTGGATTTCTGAGTTCGAGGCCAGCCTGGTCTACAGAGTGAGTGCCAGGACAGCCAGGACTACACAGAGAAACCCTGTTTCGAAAAACAAAAACAAAAAGAAAGAAAGAAAGAAGGAAAGAGAGAGAGAGAGAGAGAGAGAGAGAGAGAGAGAGAGAGAGAGAGAGAGA